>NC_046325.1:39861274-40223885 GCF_009819535.1 Lacerta agilis
GTGGGGTGGTGTCATGAGCTAGTGTTGCATTCGTAAACCATGGACCCTTGTGTTTTGGTGATATCATGAGGAGCGGCCCACACTCCTGTGCCGCACAATCTGAGTGGCCCCCGGTAGGAGGACAGATGGGATTCAGGCAATATCACTTACCATGACAACCAATGCCTGGCTAAGTGTGGCATCTGCATAGGTTTGCTGCATGCGATAGCATGAAGCAATGTCCCACTCATGGGGAAAAGGGGGTTTAGTGGCAACCGCACTGCTGCATTTTGTATCGTTCATAGTAAGAATTCACCTTAGATGCTGCCTCACCCTGTTTAATCTACAAATAGTAAGGCAGGGCATTCAGGCTCATTCAAAACCATGAAAATGCACAGCTGAGTGCTAATAATTTAGGATAGATCAACAGTTTATAGCCAGTTTCCATAGAGGCCAGCAAATGATACCATTTGCAGATACCCCTTAATGCTTTTTTACTAGGCAAACAAAGCATGCACAAATGGATCTGTCCATGGTATCTGTTGCTGGCAGCGATGTTGCAAACTAGCCAAATGTTCTTGAACTAAGAACAGAAATGCAAAGCCAATTCACTGCCTCCCGAAGTCTCGCTTCTGTATATATCATATTCCTCCAAGGGACTCAAGATGGCCGACATGATTCTCTGCCTCCCCATTTTACCTTCACGGCAGCCTCGTGAGGGTAAGCTGGGAACAGCTGGTCAGCCTGCCGGAAGTCGCACCTATTTGTGGAGGGGCCTTGAAGTGTCAGCCTGGATGGGGGTTAGCTGAGATGAATGGATCAGGGACTCATCGTTGACACGAAGTGAAACCTCAGAGGCCCAAGTCCACCTTCTGCTTATTCCATGATTGAGGACTCTTGGTGCGCCCTTGGTGCGCATATAGAACATGATGTTATCTAGACGGAGGCCATGGATTTGGCTTTCTGCTTCTAGAAGACTCCTTCCTTACCCTATCCCAATGGGGAGAGTCACACAAACCTCAGTACACCTACTCTGAAGGGCCCTCTCATTATTTTCCCACCCCTTGCAGCACATTTTGGCCCAAGCAATAGGACATTTCGCAGGACCCCTACCCTGAATTCCTTAAAAGGGTTTGTATACAGTGGTACCTCGGGTTAAGAACTTAATTCGTTCTGGAGGTCCGTTCTTAACCTGAAACTGTTCTTAACCTGAGGTACCACTTTAGCTAATGGGGCCTCCTGCTGCTGTCACCGCACAATTTCTGTTCTCATCCTGAAGCAAAGTTCTTAACCCGAGGTACTATTTCTAGGTTAGCGGAGTCTGTAACCTGAAGCGTCTGTAACCTGAAGCGTCTGTAACCCGAGGTACCACCGTATAGTGGTACCTTATACCACTGTATAGTGGTACCTTAGTTTACAACTATAATCCGTACCAGAGGTCCGTTTGTAAACCAAAACAGGTTGTAACCCAAAGCACGCTTTCGCCAATGGGGCCTCCAAATTTTTTTTGTTCATAACCCCCCCCCCAAAGGGTTGTAATAAAAAAAAAATCACAAACCGGGACACGCACTTCCGGGTTTGAGGTGTTTGTAATCCAAAACGTATGCAAACCAGACTGTTCGCAAACCAAGGTACCACTGTATTCTTAATGCACAGTAAACTGTGCATTGTACACGCTCTGTTTCCTAATGGCCTTCTCAGAATTATACCATGCACGAGGCAAGTTGCTTTGTCTCCGGATATAATAGGCAACGCTACGCTTGGATTTCAGATCACCGGAGTTTGCGAAAGGGGCGTTTTGTATACTTTTGGAGGGGGCTGCCTCAGTTTTCGTGACGGATTCCAATGTTGTTACTTCGCAGGGTAAGGAAAAAGTGTTCTGTGTGCGATGAAACGGAAGAAAGGAGGAGGCTCCGGCAAGAAAATGGAAGTTCCAGCAATGATGTTTAAAGGGAACTGAAGGTAAGTATTGCCTCTCAATGTGCTTTCTTCTCCAAAGGTTTTAATTATCCTAGAAACAAACAGACAAAAATCCCTCTTCGTAGAACTGACTGGGGATAGCGTCGCTTTGGGGTAATAGTGCCTTTCAGGAGAAGAGGAACCACACCCCAAATATATTGCAAATCTGGCTATGCATCATATTTGGGAAAGCGCCTTAGGTTGGTGGTAAAGCAGCTGCCCAGTATGTTCCCTGAACCAGATGGGCCAATGGCTTTCTATATATCCCTCTCTTCTGTATCAGAACTTCTATGGTGTAGTGACTGAGCAACATCTTGCCACATCTATATGTTCACTAGGTGGGTTTAAGGAAAACGCTGTATCTTAGCCCATTTCCATCCATACCCTGTTAACACCGGCCACCAACTTCACAGGGCGTCTGTTATAAGAATTACAACAGAGTATAGTACGCGGGTGGCGCTGTGGGTTAAACCACAGAGCCAAGGGTTTGCTGATCCGAAGGTCGGCGGTTTGAATCCCCACGACGGGGTGAGCTCCCGTTGCTCGGTCCCTGCTCTTGCCCACCTAGCAGTTCGAAAGCACATCAAAGTGCAAGTAGATAAATAGGTACCACTCCAGTGGGAAGGTAAACGGCGTTTCCGTGCGCTGCTCTGGTTCGCCAGAAGCTGCTTAGTCATGCTGGCCACATGACCCTGAAGCTGTACACTGGCTCCCTCGGCCAGTAACACGAGATGAGCGCCACAACCCCAGAGTCGTCTGCGACTGCACCTAATGGTCAGGGGTCCCTTTACCTTTACCTTTATAGTATGCCAAGGGAATTCTGATATTCTATATTTCCAAAATTATCACAGGGGCAGCATTTTGTCTGTTTTCCAACTTTGGGCAAGTGCTCAATTGTGCGTGGTGCATTAATTGGTTCTGTAGATGTGAACCGATGATGCTTTCTTTTCGAGCCATCCTCTTTGGCTGCAATCCTACCGTGGAGTAGCCCGCAGTAAACACAGTGGGACTCACTTCCAAAGCAAAATGTATGAGGTTGCCCTGTTTGGTTTGGGGAAGTGAGTAGAGGCAGACTATTTTCCAGTTCCACTGTCCGTCATTCCAGGGTTGAGTGCAGTGGGTAGTGTTTCCTTGAAAGTATGGACCCTGCAAGAGATGAGAATTGGGCTCTACGGTTGCGGGCATTCTCTAGGGAGCCGTCAGATGCAGAGCTGTTATTGTCAGGTCAGTATGAAGGCTCTGTCTAATTACGCAATCTATCCAGGAGCTGTCTTACGCTGGCTGGCATTGGACAGAGTCTTCTCTTGGCTGGAGATTGATCCTGGGACCCTTTTGCACCCAAAGCACGGGCTCCATCACTGAGTAGCAGGGTGCTGTTGTGCTCATGTCCAGCTTGCAGGCTTCCTTCAGGCATCTAGTCTGACACTGTGAGAACAGGGTGCTGGACTAAATGGGCCGTTGGCCTGATTCAACAGGCCCCTCTTATGTCCAGGTGGCCCACTGAATCCTGCTTTTTAACTCTTGGGAAACACTTTCGGTAGCTCCCAGCTTGGCGCGATGATGTCCCCTGTCGAAGCTGTTACCCAGTTCTTGCCTCTTCTAGGAGATGCAGCTGAAAAGGCTGTTGCCGAAGCACACGCCCTTCCGTGGAGGCACGTCGGGAAAGGTCAGACTGAGAACCTCAGAGGAGCACGTTGAGAGCCTGAGACCTTGTCTGCCCAACATGGAAGATGCCGCAAGGAGGGGGTTTTGCACTCCCTTTGCCTCTCTGCAGCTGCCAGAGGATGCCAGGCAATGTCGCCACACTTGCAGGAATTAACATCTGTAGAGTTTCCACAGCCGCCGGAGAGCTGCCCCACCCTGTTCAGTACTGGAAGACGACCCAAAGATGGTTGCCGTGTGTGCGTTAATCTGTCACCGGAGAACTATCGGCAGGTAGTTTACAGAGACTTCTGTGTGCAAGGGAGAGAATTTAGGAGATGTTCATGCCTGCATGATGGGTTGTTTTTTCTTCTTCTTTGTGTTGTTACTGACTTCCACACACACACCCCTCGAGGTGAAAGGGGGGGGGGAAACAGAGCAGGCTTTGAAATAAGTCTCACGTTGCTTAAAGAGCTCTGTGACTCCCAGCCTGGGATAAACGGCACAGGGTGTGTCTGTCTTCTGCTACACCTCCACCTGTTGTCATCTTGAGGGCTCCTGCTTGCTGCCTGAAAAGGTGGCAGACCAGAAATGTCACTGCTGTCTGCTTTCTGTTCTGGATGTCTTACCATGGAGGTGCACGAGCTGTTTCCAAGTTTGCTGCTGCTATAGTTCTTTCTTTCTTTCTTTCTTTCTTTCTTTCTTTCTTTCTTTCTTTCTTTCTTTCTTTCTTTCTTTCTTTCTTTCTTTCTTTCTTTGATAAATGTATGTTTTTAATACCAACATCTAACAGCAAAACTCTCACGTAAGAGTTTCTTGTTGCTGCTGTCTCGGGGTTTGTCCAATCCCAGCAGTGGCATAGCATGGGCGAGGCAACAGGGGTGCAAAATTTCAAAAGGGGGGGGGGAAATGAAGTAGTAATCATAAATAAAAAAATAGTGTGCCCTCCCTCTCACACAGAAGATCTCCTAATGTTTGTGTGGGCAGGCTGAAGAGTGGATTTGGGCGACGGCCAATTGCTAGGGTGCCCTCTGCACGGGCTTTAGAAAGATACCCATTCCTAACCAATCCCCTGTCCCACCCTCTGCCATGCTCGACACTCGCAGGGCACCACTGCTGCCACTTGGGTAAGTTGCTGAGCTATTGCCCCTTCATTCCAGCCTATTGGTGGGCAGTGCTGAGGATACTTGCTTTGCCCCGGGCTCTGGCAACACATGCTATGCCACTAAATCCCAGTCAGCTGCAATGTGCCAAAACTGGAGTATTGTTGAACTGTCCCTTTAGCATTCAGAAGCCCAGGGCTGCTGTTTTCGCAACCTGTGCTGTGTAACAATCGAGACAGCTGAGATGTTGAAATAACACTAAAGGCCACCTACTGAAGTTCTCCTCAAAGCACAGATTGTTCTGGAGTTAAGTAGGTTGGGAAGTGAATTCTAAATCAGCAGTCTGGTGGTTCCCGTAATCCTTGGAGAGCTTGCCGTAAGAGAGGTCATAAAATGAGACTGTTTTGCCAGTCCTGTTGTCTTGCTGCTTCTGCCTTGAAGCCTGGATCAGGTCTGGGGATCCTGTGGCTCTCCTGATGTTTCTGGAGCTCTCCATCAGCTCTAGCCAACTTGGCCCAAGGTCAGGAATGATGCAAGTTATATTCCATCAACATCTGGAGGAAAACAGGTTCTTCTCCCACCTCAAGTAAAGAATAAATTCTTGTGCCAATGCAGTAACAGCGGCCCCTTCTCAGTGCCCTTTGGAATACGGGGGCAAATGCATGCTGGAATATGCCCATTTATGGCAAAAGTGAATGATGAGCAATCATATAAGGCAACTAATAATATTTTGAAAGAACAATTATGGGGGAAATGGATTGCTTTGGCGCACAGACTTATCAACACTCAGCACCTTCAGTGGAGTTCTTTGTTTTGTTTTTAGAAATGTAAATCTTCCTGCATTGAACAGTGGCATGGCATATCTTAAGCAGTCTAATTGTCTGTAAACTTGCAACCACATGCTCTTACTTTATGCTTCCTGTAAAGTTACGTAGGACTTCCTGCAAAGCTGCATCTTAATTAACTCAAGCTACAGTCCTATATACTATATCCTGTAAGCCCCACTGAACACTGTGGGGTTTGCTTCTACAAGGGACTGTACTCTTAAGTTACACTGGTGTGTGTATAAGATTGTTGTGACCGAATAGGAGAACTTGAGTGACACAGTTTGATTTTACATTCGTGTAAATATGTATACGTGGAGAAGTTTTTTTGTTTTAATATTGTAAATAATGTGTTCCTGTATTTAATATGTTTGCACTGCACAACTTGACATGACCTATTTATTTTATTAAACTTTTTTACATAAATAGAAAATGAGCGAGTTGAGTCATAACAAATTTGCATACTACTTGGCACTAGATTCTGAATGATTACAATTGCCTAAATTACTGGCTGGCACAATAACAATCAGGCTATTACATGCTCTACAAATCTTCATTGGTTACATATCTGTTCATTTCTTCATGGCTTTTCCCAGAGAATTTTAGAGACTCTGATTTGGTGAGAGTGTTAGATGCCTAAAGGTAAAAGGGACCCCTGACCATTAGGTCCAGTCGCAGAAGACTCTGGGGTTGTGGCACTCATCTCGCTTTACTGGCCAAGGGAGCCAGAGTACAGCTTCCAGGTCATGTGGCCAGCATGTCTAAGCCACTTCTGGAAAACCAGAGCAGCGCACAGAAACACCGTTTACCTTCCCGCCGGAGCGGTACCTATTTATCTACTTGCACTTTGACGTGCTTTTGAACTGCTAGGTGGGCAGGAGCAGGGACCGAGCAACGGGAGCTCACCCCATCACGGGGATTCGAACCGCCGACCTTCTGATCGGCAAGCCCTAGGCTCTGTGGTTTAGACCACAGCGCCACCCGTGTCCCATGTTAGATGCCTACCGCTCCTCTTTTTCCTTGCCTTCCCCGGTTTCCTGGGGCAAGGGAGGCAACTACCCACACCTTCCATTTAAAGAACATTGCTTCCTCCAAGAATCCTGAGAACTGTAGTTTAAAGGTGCTGGGAATTGTAACTATGTGTGGTACCCACAGTTCCCAAGGTTCTTGGGGGAGGGGGGAGCCATGCCTCTTAAAGTGGTATAAACATGGTATGAATGTATGGTGTAGATCTCAGAGTCAATAAACCAGATTGAGGTGTAGAGATATGCCCTTAATTCAGTGTGCCTGAGGAAGAGGAGGAGGAGGAGGAGTTTTGATTTGATATCCTGCTTTATCACTACCCGAAGGAGTCTCAAAGCGGCTAACATTCTCCTTTCCCTTCCTCCCCCACAACAAACACTCTGTGAGGTGAGTGGGGCTGAGAGACTTCAGAGAAGTGTGATTAGCCCAAGGTCACCCAGAAGCTGCATGTGGAGGAGTGGAGACGCGAACCTGATTCCCCAGATTACGAGTCTACCACTCTTAACCACTACACCACACTGGCCTGGGAGCCACAGAGAGACTTCCCAACTTGTTCAGGCTTTAGCAAACCCTAAAACTATCGAACGGGCGCAAGCAAATCACCATAAATGTTTACGCTTCCTTAAAGATCCCACCGGTTTGCCAATTTCTGTGCAATTAGATTGCCTCTCCTGATCACCAAGCTGAATCCACTCTGGAGGAGGAGCTGTAGGTTCGGAAATCATGTAAAGATGCCTCAAAGCAGAATTCACCCGAGAGGTTCTGATTTGCAAGCCCCAAAGGGAATGAGTGGGGGGGAGGGGGTCTGCAGAAGCATTGTTTGTGCCCTTGCAAAGCTCAGGTTCATTTTGGCGGTGCTCTTGCAAGAGAGAGAACGTCCACTATAAACTCAAGAACACGACTGGCAGCCAGTCGGCCGCCGCGAAGCAATTTAGGGAGGAGGAATCGCACCTAACCCATCTCTCGATTTTGAGTTTTATCGCTGCGGAGCGAAACTTCCCCAGAGCCATTATTCTGACACTGCTTCTAGTCCCCGCCCTGCATCTCATGAGAATGACACTGTACAATGGTACACACCAGCCCTCTCTTGAAAGAGCAAGTAGAACAGGAAAAGCAGAATGTGGGCTGCCTACTACAGTGTGTCAACAGGGTTGTCTCAAGGAAGCCACAAATAGCATCTAGAATTAATGGTTGTCATCCTAATGCCTGTTTTGGTCATACTGGCTTGAGGTCGTCTCCTGTTTATAGAGGGTGGTAGCCTTCGTGGGGAAGTCGGCCTTTTAAGGTTGCTGCTCTCCGTGACTCTCAGTTATCCTAATAGAATGGATTCATATTTGTGGATTGTAGCCTGAATTCTTCATGGCGACCCTGTGAAGATGTATGTTTGCTTTTTCTTAAATTCATCATTGGTTACATCTTCCAAACTGGCCAATTGACCCACAGTGGATTGCACCAAAGTTCCCACTGCCATTTTCTTTTCTTTTTTAAAGCATCACAGGGGATGTGCGGTCTTCAAGATGTTGCTGGACTACAACTCCCAACATCCCCAACTGTTAGCTATTTCTGCTGAGGCTGATGGGAGTTGTAGTCCGGCAACATCTCAAAGACCACAGGGGTAGAGGCAGTGAGTCACTGGCCGATCTCCAATAAGGCTCACAGCACCTGACGGACCTTGGTCTGAGCCAGCAATGCAGTTTTGATAACCAGGTAGACACAACCTTTCAAGATCAATTACAGCAACTGCTTCTCCCGTGGTGTAATAAGCCCACCTGCTCTCACCTCTTGCTTGACAGATGCACTATGCAATATACATTTTGCTGTACAGCCAACACAAGATCAGCCATCATTCTTGCACCTCTCCGGCCAGTTTGCCTGGTGGTTCAGTTTTTACGACACGTATATTTCCCTTCACCTTATTTTCTTAAAAAGGTAAAAAAATAAAAATAAAATATCAAAACTCCCCTAGGAAGGGGGCGGGAAGAAGGTTGTTGGTGATGCTTGTAGGCACTAGCCAGTCATCATTCACCCTCCAAGGCTGCCTTTCTGCTGGTCGAAACTAAACCACATTGCAAACTTGCAGAACCAGGTGTGTGTGTTGTTCTTGTTGTTTCCCAGGGCTCATCCTGGGGAAGAAAATGGGTTGTTTGCATTGACCTTTGTTGCAGGGTGAAGGGAGGGGGGCAGTGTGTTTGCCTCCTAAACCAACCCCACTACTGAACTACAATTCTGTGTTTTGTGCATTTTACTATTCGGTTGCCCACAGTTTTCTGTAAGGGGGAAATGGTAGCATTCCACATTAATGGCATTCTACAGGCAAGAGCCATAGAGAAATATTGACCAGGGTGCAAGCATAAAGTCAGGTCGATAGGGCTCTTGTAACACGGCACACAGACCTACATTTAAAGCACCTTATTTCTCTCCCTTCCCCCCACCCCACCCCCCAAATATACCGGGCATTGTGATTTAACCCTCACAGAACTACAATTCCCAGGATTCTTCATGGGGGTGCTTTAAATGTACAGTTTTACCTCAGGTTAAGAACTTAATTCATTCCGGAAGTCCGTTCTTTTTTTTTTTTGTATAGAATTTTTTATTTTTTCAGTATAAGGAAAAAACACAAACACATACACATATACACATAAAGAAAACATAATAAACAATTAAACAGAAAAATACAATAAACAAAGAAAAAACTTATACCTACCTAAATAAACACAAACTAACATTGATCCTTATCTCATTCATGTTTCAATCTTCATTAATTGGGGACCTCCCCCGCCAACTCGGCTGCATTCTATATCAATATACTGTGGTAATTTTATATCTTTTTCCCATAAACATTAACTAAACTTCTTAAAATCTTTAAAACAATTGGTCACATATAATTCGTCACTTATACTTCATATTCTAAAGTTCTTAAACATTTAACTCAATCATAACAATACTTCTTATAAACAATTTTATCTAAAATCAACTAGCTACAGCCAATTAACCTAGCTAATTCTGCTCAAATATTCAATTTTACACACTTATTTAAATAGTCTTTGAAATTCTTCCATTCCTGGAACATCTTCTCCTCCCTCTGGTCTCGGATTCTCGCGGTCAGTTCAGCAAGTTCCATAAAGTCCATCAGCTTCATCTGCCATTCTTCCACTGTCGGGATCTCTTCACCTTTCCAGTTTCTTGCAAGTAAAATTCTAGCGGCTGTTGTGGCATACATAAAAAACACTCTGTCCTGACTAGGTATCTCACCATTAACCATGCTCAAAAGAAAAGCCTCTGGTTTCTTAATAAAGCTAACTTTCATTACCTTCTTGAGTTCATTATAAATCTTCTCCCAGAAGACCTTTACCTTTGGACATGTCCACCACACGGAAGTCCGTTCTTAACCTGAAACGGTTCTTAACCTGAGGTACCACTTTAGCTAATGGAGTCTCCCACTGCTGCCACGCTGCCACCGCACAATTTCTGTTATCCTGAAGCAAAGTTCTTAACCTGAGGTACTATTTCTGGGTTAGCCGGGTCTGTAACCTGAAGCGTCTGTAATCCGAGGTACCACTGTAGGCTACAGTGTGTACGCAGCATAAGAAAAAAAAGCAGTACCATCTCACAGGCTGTGAGGTAAAATGGGGACAGGAATGTATGCAACTTGAATTCCTTGAAGGGGGGAAAAAAGGTGGGATATAAATTCAATAAATAATATTGCGGTGGGATTTTTCAGCAATGTAAAAATTAGCAGCTTGAAAAGCAGCGAGGTTAGATACCCCTACACAAATGCTGCGTTTCAAGTCCCTTTCTCCACACACCAGAGAGAGGGCAGGGATGTCTTCACCCAATTCCCATGGCCTGATTTGTTTCCCTGTGCCCAATTCCATTGCGCCAAAACTCTGCAGCATCTTTCTTCAAATATATACCCAGCTTAAACCACAGCTTCCGGTTTTCTAATGGGATAGAAACCAGTTTGAGGGAAAGTCCATCAAGCAGAGGTATTTCTCAAGAAACCACAGGAAACAGATGGATTGTGGCTGATGCCATGTTGCTTCAAACACCATCCGTGGGAGCGCACTGCAGGTGAGGTAAACGGTAATGTGCACACAGCCTTATTTTGTGTTTTTGAACAGCCCCACCCCAAATTACTTTTGTAATTAAGGTGCCTTGGGGTAGGGGGAGGTGAATCTTAATACACACACCCTTACACACAGTACAGTACTCTTGTTTCATGGTTCATGAAGCCTGTTTCAATTTGTCAGTTTAAAAAATTGGATCTCGGAAATGTCTTTCTGTCTATAGCCTATAATTTTGACCACACAGGTGCAACGTACCACAAGCTCACATGCTTTCTAGCAATTTAGGGACAACTTTGCTGAAATGCCCCCCCCAAGGGAAAACTCAGTATTATTACTCTATCCTTCTGTTTTTTTAGCATAAAATTGGATTGGGGCAGAAAAGAGGAGGTCCCTGGTTGGAAATGGGCAACGGTTCTCTATTTCTTTGGCGATCGCTCACAGCCGAGTAAGATTGTCTTTTGTGAACACGGTCTTAACGGTGAGTCCGCAAATGACTGTGGAGGCCAGTAATGTTCAAGTTTAAGACCCGGTTGAAAAGGGGGGTGACTACAGGAAGAGAGGCATGGTTTACACAAGCAGCAAAATGAGCATGTAGCCCACGTTTATTGAGTTTCAACATGAAGCTTTCATCATCAGCACCCTTAACAATGGCGGACTTTGGGCTCTCAAATTTCAGCAGCACCCTGTGCGATGCTAAAATTTGGCACCCCAAGCTTCTCGCACTCCAATCTACAGCATTGTGGTGGCGCCCCCTGCGGCACAGAGCCCAGCGTGGCCGAACCGGTTGCCCTACCCTAAAACGGCCTCTGCCCTTCTTTCTGAGCTGTTTCATCAGCGCCAGTCCTTTGATAAACCAATGAGCTAGTTGAACTCTTACTAGCAGGTGAGAATGTCTAGGAGAAATCATTCTGTTGTGTCAACAGACTCTAGGCTTTGGGTAGAGCATCTGTGGTCCTCTAGGTGTTGTTGGATGGCAACTCTCACTAGCCCCCAGGCAACATAGCCATTAGTCAGAGATGATGGATGTTGCAGTCCAGCAACATCTAGATGGACACATGTTTTCCCGCTCCATCTAGACCATTTTCTACATCCCAGAGGTTGACCAAGGCTTCCAGAGGTCTGCAGGCCAAACCAATGAAAAATTCCACCAGAGAGATCAGGAGTACTGTATATAGTTCTGTTTAATGTATGTCAAGGTTCCGTGCCCCACAGTTCCCCACTGAGAAGAAGAAGAAGAAGAAGAAGAAGAAGAAGAAGAAGAAGAAGAAGAAGAAGAAGAAGAGGAGGAGGAGGAGTTTGGATTTGATATCCCGCTTTATCACTATCCGAAGGAGTCTCAAAGCAGCTAACATTCTCCTTTCCCTTCCTCCCCCACAACAAACACTCTGTGAGGTGAGTGGGGCTGAGAGACTTCAAAGAAGTGTGACTAGCCCAAGGTCACCCAGCAGCTGCATGTGGAGGAGCGGAGACGCGAACCCAGTTCACCAGATTACAAGTCTGCCGCTCTTAACACACTGACACAAGTATTTAGGATTATGGGCTGAAACAGGCCACAACTTCCTTGCTTATAGATGTGAGCGGTTTGGTTTAGGCATTGGGTGGAACCAGGCTATATCTTGACTCCTGCCCGTCTGCAGGGAGTCAAACTAAGGGCAAACCACCAGAAGGGGGAGCCCTATGACTTACATCAAATAGGGGCACTCCGAGGGGTCCCCATTGGGGTTGTGGCATGGCCCTAGCCAGGCATCAGACAGGATCCACACACCCGGATTCCTTTAACAGGATGCCCTTATTGAGGAGGGGCAGGCGAAGGCTACAACCTCCTCTCCCACCTTAAACAAAGGCTTACCCAATGCGGTTTAAATTACTTGTGGCCATGCCCTCCGCTGGCCGGGCAGGGGTAATGTGGCTGGGGCTGGCAATCCCCTGGGCAGGGTCACTACAGGGACCCGGATGCCTGGCCACAACGCCGCTCGCCGTGAAAGGTGAGTGGTCTATTTTTTTAATGCCTTTTATTGATTTTCTTATATGGTAAAAATTATACATTCCAAATAAGATACAGAAGAAACAAAAGATTACCAAATAAACAATATATATAATCCTTAAATTCCCAAAGAAGACTTGTATTATTTAAGTATTTTTCTTAATTCTCAATAACTTAATTTCTCCATATGGCTTACAACCTCCTCATTGAGGGTACATTTTATTATTATTATTATTATTATTATTATTATTATTACTGCTTCAATACTCCTTATCTCCATTTCTTTCTTTATTCTATCTCATGTTTTCTTTATCTAACTTACAGATTGCGGAGTTTAGTCAAAGCATGTCCAGGTTTTCACTTGTGGACAATGTTTAATTAAATATTCTTTATAAATCCCCCCCTTTTTTAAAAACCTTTGCATTGGCTGTCTCCTAATTGTCTATGTCATCTTTGCTAATTCAAGATATTCAAACAATTTCTCCTGCCACTCCTCTTTTCTTATCAACGCCTATGCAGGGCTGGAGAACCAAACCTTTGATCTATTTCTGAGTGGAAACCTGGAGGTTTCCCAGATGTTGCCAGACGATTATTCCTGTCATCACTGACTATTGGCCATGCTAGCTGGGACTAATGGGAGTTGGTGTCCAGTCACATCTAGAGTACCACAAGTTCCCCATCACTGTATTGCAAAACCCAGATTCCATAGCAGGAAAAGACACTCTGCCAGGTCTCCATCACCTTCCGGTTCTACCCAAAATTTAATATTTTTGAGCCTTGGTACAGGAAAAGGAGGAGCAAGTGGTGAGAGTTGCTCACAAGCACCCTTAAACATTTGCAATCAATACTGATAAATGCTGGAGCCTTTACAGGTGTTCGCGTGGAACTTTGCAACAGTTCAGCTTACCAGGTGAGCAATGGGATACTTGTGCATAGGGTTGTGGGGAAATTCAAAAGTCATACCCGAGTGTTTTTTCTTCAGAGGTTATTTTGTCCCGTTTTCATGCTTTTTGTGTGTGTGTTGTGTGTGTGTGTGTGTGTGTGTGTCTCTGTGTGTACATACGTGCTTTACTGTGGGACTCACTGCTGTGTCCTGAGGTCACATTCCCTGTGGCAGGTGAGAGAAGATTTCTCCACTCATAATTTGAGTTCAACTCAGGTCAGTCTGCAAGCAGCAAGAACCTTCGCGAGTACAGCTGTCTTTCAGCGCTGAGTTGCAGGATACATACTGTACATATGTGAGATCATAGCTCATAAACTCTTGATGTAAAGAACTGGAGTTCATTTAGGGACTTAGTATGAGTGAACATCTAGCCCAAATAAACCATGTCCATTTCTTACATAAACTTTTTATGCTGCTTCCTAGTAATACCCAAAACCACCTTTTTTGTGTATGGCTGTGTTCCCATGGAGCATTTAAACCTCAGATAGATCCTGTAGCTGCCATATGTTGATGGACTCGAAATCCCATCATCCCAGACCACTGGCTGGAGCTTATGGGAACTGGAGCCCAACAACTGGAGGCCTCTCCATTTGACCCAGGAAGGCATTTGGTGCAAACCAAGCCCACAGGCCAATCACCTTGATATCACATGACATCATATCATATGATGTCAGGCATAGGACAGTTAAAGGGATCTCTTACTCTTACAGGTGCTGAACATATTGCTCTGCTTTCCTTTGGACCAGAGGCAGAGCTAGCAGCTCTGGAACCCAGAGCAGCACACATGCTATGCACCCAGGGTGGGGCTAGCTGCCTTCGGGGACGCTGCCCGCGTCGAGCATCCCAGGGGGGTGCCGCCCGCGTCAAGCAGCAAGCATCCCAGGGGGCGGGGGGTGATGTCACCCCTCCCAAGGATGACACCCGGGGCAGGGACGCACCCACCACACCCCTTTCTTCCACCACTGCTTCGGACCACACCAGCGAGGCCAAGAGTTGGTGTCTTGTCACCTGGATAGCCCCAGGACCTCCATACACACCACCCAGGCTTGCACGCTGGGAAGGTCACTTCAGTGCCGCTAGTGCAGCAAAACCAATGTGGGAATGCAGCAGTTACGAGTTATGGGTCTCTGAAGCCGCAGCAGTCGCTATGATTCTGTAATGTTTTCACTTCACCCATGGAGGTGCACTCCATTGTCTCTTGAGACAGACAGATGCCAACAACTCTTACGGAACAGGAATAAGCTTTATCTTTAATCTCAGGAACGTGGTGCTTTGCACTAAGTTCCAAAATTTAAAAAATCCCTCTGCCTGATCTTTTGAGAAGGTACCAACCCTCAGGGTTGTTTTTTTTTTTCCTATTTGGTGCATCTTTCCTTTCTCTCCTCCTCCTCCTCCTGCTAATGGGTGTGCGTGTGTTTTCTCAGGCTTCTTTGTACTGAGAAAAAAAGTTGTGTACAGCACATTTTCCCATCATAGGATCCCGGGAACTGTAGTTTGCTAAGGGTAGTGGGAATTGCAGCTCTGTGAAGGGTAAACCACAGTTCCCAATATTCTTGGGGAGGGGGTTTGCTTTAAATGTTTGGTGTTTACACAGGCCGAAATTTTACAATCCTGTTGTTCCGTTGTAGGAAGCTAGTTCTTTGTGTGAGTAATTTTTTTTTTTTTACCCCACCCTCCAGCCAAAAGGACTTCCAGAGTGTCTTACAGAAGATCAATAGAAGCAGTAATGAACACAGCAGTCTTTTCTTCCCACCCCATTCCCCCAAAATGTGTGTGCGGCTCCAAAAACAAACAGTGGGAGTGCCCTGGTCACAGAGTAATTGGCAACGCGTACATACAGTCTTCTTCCCTCTCCCTTCTCCTCCATCATTCCCACGATCCTTCAACTCGTGGCAATTTTTGAAGTTTTAGTCCTTAAATGCGGCATCATCTCATGTTTCTTCAGTTTCACTTCCTTTCCGGCGGGCAAGGCAACAAGGTGATCCAGTTCCTCCTGTATTGGGATCTTCATCTGTTTTGATGATAGCTGCCAACTTTGTGGCATCAGGAAATTTCATTAACACACTCATGGCTTTGATGCCAAGGCTATTAATTAAAATATTTATAAGTCGGGTCCCATAATGAATTCCTGAGGAACCTGCCCAGTAACTTCTCTCTCTCTCTCTCTCTCTCTCTCTCTCTCTCTCTCTCTCTCTCTCTCTGTGTGTGTGTGTGTGTAGAATATTAATCCTTCACTTTAAAAAACAAAACAAAAACCCTGTCATCTTCCCCAAAATACTGAACTCCAAACAGAAAAAAATTATAATAGAGCAGTGTTTGCCAGCCTGCAAGATTGGCTCCTGCTCTGATCATCATCTGGTGATCAGAGGATTCGGTCCTGCTGCGTTCAACTTCCCCCGTTCCTTCCCTCCCTTCTGTTGAGAACATCAGGGGTGCCTGCCTCTCCTTCTGCCCACCCCACCCTGCATTCCCCCTAACAGCCCCAGATCGCTCCAGGTGGCCACCTGGAGTTCCCCGTGCCCAGACCCCCCCCCCAATGAGCCCAATTCCGTTTGGGATTTGAACCAATCCGGTGCACAGCCCTCCTTGTCAGAAGGTACACTTGTTCAATGACTTGCCATACGGCTGTGGTCCCCTCATCCCAGCGCTGGTGCATGCCCAGAACTGGAGCTCACCATGCTCTAGCAATGGCATCAGGAGCAGCCATCGAGCAATGACAAGCTACTCCATGCTCCGTGCCTGTCGTTCAGCAGGTAAACACAGCACAAGGGCACTAGTGAGGGCAGTGTGGGCAACAACCTCAGCCATGGTGGGAACACGGGACAGGGCCTTCTTGGTGGTGGCTGCTCTCAGACTCTGGAACTCCCTCCTTAGAGAGGCCAGACTGGCTCCCTCCTTGTTGTCTTTCCGCAGGCAGCTGAAGACCTTGTTACAGCAGGCTTCTGGTAACTGACTGCTTTTAGCGAAAGGGCTGGTGCAGTGTTTTTTTTTTATTGTCATTATTTGTATGTTTTAAACAGATTTTATAGATGTTTATAGTATTAATCCTATGACAGTGTCGTTGCTTTTCCATTATTGATTTTTCTTTTGTTTTTAGCAACAACAACAACAACAACAACAACAACAACAACAACAACAATAATTTATTTGTACCCCGCCCATCTGGCTGGGTTTCCCCAGCCACTCTGGGCAGCTTCAAACAAATATAAAAATACATTAAAATGTCACAGATTAAAAACTTCCCTAAACAGGGCTGCCTTCAGGTATTTTCTAAATGTCAGGTGGTTGTTTATCTCCTTGACCTCTGATGGGAGGGTGTTCCACAGGGCGGACGCCACTACCGAGAAGGCCCTCTGCCTGGTTCCCTGTAGCTTTGCTTCTCGCAGTGAGGGAACCGCCAGAAGGCCCTCGGCACTGGATCTCAGTGTCCGGGCTGAACAATGCGGGTGGAGATGCTCCTTCAGGTATACAGGACCGAGGCCATTTAGGGCTTTAAAGATCAGCACCAACCACTTTGAATTGTGCTCGGAAATGTACTGGAAGCCATGTGGTCCCAGTGGCCACTCCCAGTCACCAGTCTAGCTGCCGCATTCTGGATTAATTGCAGTTTCCAGGTCACCTTCAAATGTAGCCCCACGTAGAGCGCATTGCAGTAGTCCAAGCGGGAGATAACTAGAGCATGCACCACTCTGGCGAGACAGTCTGCGGGCAGGTAGGGTCTCAGCCTGCATACCAGATGGAGCTGGTAGACAGCTGCCCTGGACACAGAACTGACCTGCACCTCCATGGACAGCTGTGAGTCCAAAATGACTCCCAGGCTGCACACCTGGTCCTTCAGGGGCACAGTTATCCCATTCAGGACCAGGGAGTCCTCCACACCTGCCCGCCCCCTGTCCCCCCAAAACAGTACTTCTGTCTTGTCAGGATTCAACCTCAATCTGTTAGCCGCCATCCATCCTCCAACCACCTCCAGTCACTCACACAGGACATTCACTGCCTTCAGTGGTTCTGATTTAAAAGAGAGGTAGAGCTGGGTATCATCCGCATACTGATGAACACCCAGCCCAAACCCCCTGATGATCTCTCAAAAAGGCTGGTGTGCAGCATGGTGGCATGACTGAGATGGTCTTTGGTTGGTTTTTGGAATTGTGCTTCCTATTTTGGTTCCCCCCCCCTCTCTCTCCACAGCAAGACAAGCACAGATGATATTTCACAGGTCTCTATCCACCCACAGTTACAGGATACAGTTGCTTCTCCTTACTAGCAAAAATGCACAGAGGCATCAACACACTCCTAAGGAGTGAATCATTAAAGAGAACAAAATAAGGGAACTCCTTTTAGGCACTGTTGTTACCTAGGATATGAACACACGCCCAGCCATTAACCCTTTATCAAGGAAAATTGGATATAGTCAGCACTACAGAGGTTTAACTCGGGAAGAATCTCACTCGGCCACCTGTAACTGGAACAAGGTTAAGGTGCTTTCTTCACTCAACCAACAAGATGCTTAGAATCCAATATTGGAGCTGATGAGACAAGCAATGCAACCCTTCTCTCTAAGCAAAAATAGGCCTAAAGGAAACACGGATTCTCTCCTTAATGTTGGAGAGGGTACATAGCACCTCACTTGGGATGGATGGATCAACTTATTTTGTTTCATATCAGTTTCACATGAGTTCAATCACAGGTCTGTCCTGTCCCATTTTTGGTGGATTAAAAAAATGCACATTTTATTGTGTGTTTTTTGTGTGCATTCTTCCCCTCACATTTTCATTTTGGTATGCTTCTCTGTCAATTTCCCCCGAACATATGCATTTTGAACACATTTTGCTGTAGAAGAAGAAGAAGAAGAAGAAGAAGAAGAAGAAGAAGAAGAAGAGTTTGGATTTGATATCCCGCTTTTCACTACCCGAAGGAGTCTCAAAGCAGCTAACATTCTCCTTTTCCTTCCTCCCCCACAACAAACACTCTGTGAGGTGAGTGGGGCTGAGAGACTTCAGAGAAGTGTGACTAGCCCAAGGTCACCCAGCAGCTGCATGTGGAGGAGCGGAGACGCGAACCCGGTTCCCCAGATTACGAGTCTACCACTCTTAACCACTACACCACACTAGCTAAAAGTTCAGTTATCACAGGATAAATATTGTAACCAAGACACCTTGCTAAAACATTCAGTGGTTTTAGGGACTTCTGTTAATGACTCTGAGGTTCTGAAACTGTTAGCACAATTTGATTTGCAAACCGTCTTGTCTTAGCATCACACACCTGTTCGTAATTCCTTAACTGCACGATCTTATGGATGTATATTCAGAATTAAGTCCCACTGAGTTTCATGGAGTTTATTCCCAGTAAATAGGTTATAGGATTACAACTGTAATCCTGTTTTCCCTAATGGCTATTGCAACGGTTCTAGGTGTAAGTTAAGAAAACAAAAGGAGAAAGTTACAGGTAGGTGACCGTGTTGGTCTGCCATAGTCAAAACAAAATTAAAAATTAAAAAATTCCTTCCGGTAGCACCTTAGAGACCAACTAAGTTTGTTCTTGGTATGAGCTTTCGTGTGCATGCACACTTCTTCAGATACATCCTTGCCTAGTACCTCTAAATGTGTTATTCAACTTTAAGTTCCTAAACTACAACTTCCACCGTTCCCAAAGGAACTATCATTTAACATGCATAGAGTTTGTGGCTTTGTAACTGTATATCAGATTAACCCATCAAACAAGATGAGAGCCAAATCCAAAATTATTTAATGTATATGTCAGATAATTCCAGTCAACACAATCATCAGCCTTTTGAAATGTAGTTATATTGTGTATTGCTTTAGCACTGAGGCTGTTCAAGTTTTTACTGAATGTGTGAGTGCTGTGTTAAACTATTGTTGTGTTATTTAACTGTTGGAAATGTAAAATTACAGAAGGGACATTTTTCCATATGTGGATTGTAAAATCATAAAGAAATATTGGGAAATGATTTATAATGAAATGAAGAAGATGTTTAAAATAACCTTTGTTTAAAAAAAAAACAGAAACTTTCCTATTAGGTATTATAGGTGTGGATCTGCCAAAATCACAACATAATTTATTTATGTATGGAACTAAGGCTGCACAGACATTATTAGCAGAATATTGGAAAGAAGAAGGTGTCCCAGCTAAAGAAGACTGGCAAGTTAGATTTGTTGATCCAATTCTACAGAGGCATCATTGAAACTGTTCTCTGTATTTCTATAACAGCTTGGTACGGTACAGCCTCCAAGAGAGACAAGAAAAGGCTCCAACGAGCTGTAAGAATTGCAGAAAGGGTAATTGGTGTTAGCTTGCCTTCAAGAGAGACAATTTATGCTACCCGAGTTAGGAAGAGAGCAGAGAGAATTGCAGCAGATCCTTTACATCCCGGTCATCATCTGCTTGATTTACTTCCATCTGGACGTCGCTACAGGACTTCATATACAAAATTGGCCAGGCACAAGAATAGTTTTTTCCCTTGTGCCATTAACTTGTTAAATTCGTAGTTGTATAGCTGAAGGGGAGGTAAATTATGGGTGGGGTTTCTTTGCTTCTTTGTATTGTGAGAGGAACAGTGTCTGTATGTTTACATTGCAATGTCGCCGAAACAAATTCCAAGTATGTTGGGAAATGTACTTGGCCAATAATAAATTATTCCTATTCCTATTATTCCTAAACTAATGGAATATGCTGAAATGGCAAAACTGACAATGAATTTAAGAGGAAGAGACGACAACAAATTTAAGGAAGAATGGAAGATGTTTATTGCATATATACAGAATCATTGTACACAGGTTAATACATTAGCAGGGTTTTAGAATTACTTGCAATTTTTGTTATGAATGGATAATAATTAATTTAAATAAGATTTTAAACTGAGCAATGGACATGCAGTACATTGATAAATAATGGAATCTGAAATTCACAGATTGTTCCTTGTTGAAGGAAAATTATATGAAAATGATGTACAGATGGTATATTACACCAGTCAAAATGGTTTTAAAAAATGAATAAAACTGGGTCAAACATATGCTGGAAATGTAAAGAAAAAGAAGGGACCTTTTATCATATGTGGTGGGAATGCAGAGAAGTCAAAAAAATATTGGGAGATGATATATAATGAATTGAGAAAAAGTCTAAAATGACTTTTGTTAATAAAAAAAAACAAGAAGCATTTCTATTAGGGATTTTAGGTCAAGATTTGCCAAAGAAAACCAAGAACCTATTTATGTACGCTACAACAGCGGCAAGAATTTTATTAGCACAAGGTTGGAAGAAGGAGGAAATCCCAACGAAAGAACAATGGCAAGAGAAACAGATGAGCTATGCGGAAATGGCAAAGTTAACATATAAACTACATGAGAAGGACAACCATGACTTTAAAGAAGAATGGGAACTTTTTACAAACTATCTAGACAACAAAGAGACTTGGACTCTTTGGCAGGTTTTGAATAAACATTCACAACTTTATTAGTAGGACATTTACAGATATGGTAATGATGTGTACAATTTTATAACATGCAGAAACAACATGTATAAACAAATCAGAGAAGGGAGCTGAGGGAAGTCCAAAGGGAGGAGGGGGAAAGGGTGGGAAAAGTAATTTGTTGTATTGATTGATAATACGTTTTGTTTAAATTTGTTCAATAAAAATATTTTTTTTAAAAAAAGATAAATAATGGAACCAAGGAAGGGACTAGAGGGAAGTCAATTTGTTTTGTTTTGTTTTGTTTTTGTACTGTCGTTTGTATTGTTTGTATTTTTTGTTATCTTTGGAAAATCAATAAATTGTTATTAAAAAAACATATTGTTGTTATTTACACCCCTCACCAGGTGGCGCAGTGGATCGCAACTGCCCACCTCCTGTGCCCCCCCAGTCTCATTTGCCCCCTGCTTTATCTAGTCCAGGGGTCCCCAAACTAAGGCCCGGGGGCCGGATGCGGCCCAATCGCCTTCTAAATGCAGCCCGTGGACTGTGCGGAAAGCAGCGTGTTTTTACATGAGCAGAATGTGTGCTTTTATTTAAAATGCATCTCTGGGCTATTTGTGGGGCATAGGAATTCATTATTTTTTTCAAAATATAGTCTGGCCCCCAACAAGCTCTGAGGGACAGAGGACCGGCCCCCTGCTGAAAAAGTTTGCTGACCCCTGATCTCGTCTGTCTGAAGGCCACAGCACACAGCCAGTGACAGAACATAGATACCTTCCTGGGAGGATTTTAAGCAGAGGTTAGATGGCCCCCTGTCAGGGATGCTTTTGTTGTGATTCCTACACAACGAATTGGACTAGAGGACCCTCATGGTCCCTTCCAACTCTACAATTCTAGGAGCCTATGACTGTTGCTTTTTTCAACCTATTGATGCCTTGAATGCAATTTTATTATGGAAACAGGGCGTATAATTAAACGTGAGTAACAATGCAGGAGGCTGCTGGGTGCAGATAAATAGACAAAGACACACACCTATATACACAAATGTATTTACACGTGAAGGTTACATAAAGCAGCCATCTTCCCAAAGGAATTAGCTAATGATACATAAGCCTCCCCACTCCGCCAGGAGTGCCAACTTGAATGAAATATTGGGGATGCCCCACATAACTGACCGCAAGACACAGGGCGCGCACACCATTTGAATAGCAATACACATCAACTTTGGCGGGGAATGGGCCCCTCAAATATTTTATTGGAGCAGACAAATGGACATCAGCCCCTAGGAGTTGGCTCCTATGCCCCCTGCCCCCTGCCAACCAGAGATCAGCTCACCTAAGGGACTGCAGGTGACTATGATGATGCCCAGTGATGCTATAAAGAAATTAAGATATTTCAGTGGTGGAAAGTCTTTCTCCTTAAAGAGGAAGACCCTTAATGTCAGGGACTGTCAGAGGAGGAATGTGAGAGACCGCCTCCCCATCCTGACTGACCCTTCCAGGCAACAGGAAGAGGAAAACAGTATAGATTTGCAAAAGGAGTTTGAGGGAGGTCACAGCTCAGAGGGAGATGAGGGGGAAAGCTGGGAAATCATGGGAGAGCCAGAACAAACCCCGGCTGATATGTTGTCATTAGAAAGCATTTCAGACCCTCCATCTCTCAGAAACCGGCGGGCCTTAAAAGTAGGGGAGCAAAGAGCTAAAAGACAGGAGGAACGTAGCAGCACCCGTAGTGTTCCTGACTTTTAAAAACAAGCCCTAAAACAGCAATGTAACATGAATTTTACTATCTAATGAGACCATTGGTCCATAAAATGAAAGCAATAAACAATGCACTGCAGTTTCACAATCAATCAATCAATAGCTGAACTGGGTTCCACACAAAACAAAATAAAAAATAAAAAAATCCTTCCAGTAGCGCCTTAGAGACCAACTAAGTTTGTTCCTGGTATGAGCTTTCATGTGCGTGCACCCTTCTTCACAGTCACAAAAAGAAAACAAAAAAAGGTGCAAAAACAAAAACGCAAAATAAATAGCAAAAGCAGACAGACACTCAGCGTAACACTCAAAACGGAAGTGTGGCACTCAAATCAGAAGTGTAACACTCAAAACAGAGCATGTTCGGCTTCCGAAGAAAGTTCGCAAACCGGAACACTTACTTCTGGGTTTGCAGTGTTTGGGTTCCAAGTTGTTTGAGTACCAAGGCGTTTGAGAGCTAAGGTACCACTGTATATCATCCAAAACCGGTTCGAAGTCCGTATCGTGGTATTGGTTTCATAAGTTTCGACCTGGCAATATATCGCAAATCATGGTGTGTGTGTGTACACTATGCAAAAATCACATAGCTCCATCCTTATTTCAGACATTGTGAGATATCGTTCTATCGCAATGTTTAGCTGGTGCCGTACTGCGATGTTGAAAACCAGATATCGCCCAGCCCTAGACTGGAAGCGCCTTAAGCCTTACGAGTGATGTTCCACCACTTGTTTTGTTTGCATATTTATATGGAGTTTCCTCTGCTGCCTGGATTCTCATTCCTGGTTTCCACCCGCATGCAGTCTCATTAAGTTCAACAACACCACTTACTCCCAAGTAGGCGTGTATAGGTTTCAGCCTTAATCCTTTTCATCTCATCTCCATCACTCAAGCTCGGTACATACCTTTTCTTCCGTAGAAATGATGGCTTTATTTACCTGTGCGAGTACATAGCTACGTGTTTGGTTGCCAACGCCACTCACATTCCTCATTCCAGCTTGATTCATGTCTTATATTTGTTCTTTCTCCAGGTAAATCATATAATCGCCCTTTCCCTTCTTTCAATATAACATTGGGTGCTGCTTCCATTACAACACTTCGAACAGGCTGTTCTTGTGAGCACTCCCTTTGTTCTCGCATTCCTCTAATAAGCAGCCTAAAAGAGCTTGTCGAGGTGTTCTGTTGTAACAGTTGCATTTAGTGCTTTGAGCCAACAAAAGGATTATTTAAGGAAAGCAAATATATAACTTCTGTTCACTCTGAATGCACACATCCAAGGTTATTTTAGATACATCATTGCTAGGTATTCAGAACCGACATTTAATTCTCACCATTGTTCCCTATGATATTGAGCTACAGGGGTAACGTGCCTGTCATCTTGGAGAAACACCTGCAAATAAAGAGGTCTGCAGAAGTGGATGTCCTTCAAAATAAGCCCCCCCCCCCCAAATGGGACAAAACCACCCAGAAATTAGTTGCGTGCATGTACAACCACACCATTCTTCCTCAACAGGGGGTTGGACTGGATGGCCCTTGGGGTCTCTTTCAACTCTATGATTCTATGATTCTAAGTCACTTTGAACAATTCTCAGCTGGGCACTTGGGCATAGCGATGGGTGAAACTGTCAATTTTGATTGAATTTCCAAACCAATTCCATTCTCCACATTCCCACATCAGTTTGCTATTATTATTATTATTATTATTATTATTATTATTATTATTATTTCCTCGTGAAACTGCATCAGGCTTTTACTGCAAATTTCTCAGAGAGCACACATTTTTTTGTATGCAATGTTGCCCAATGTACACATTTTTGCAAAGCATATTTTCCTTTGGCAAATTGCGTTTTCATTTTATTTCTTCACTGATATATGCCTTTTGTGCGTTCTCTAGCTCGGCGTATGCATTTTTGCACACATCAGGTGGCTGGAGAACTGCACTGCAGGATGGGTCAGAAGTATGAATTTCAAAGGGTGCCCATATGGTGTGGGGACTCAGTGCCGGATTTACGTATAAGCTAAACAAGCTATAGCTTAGGTCCCCACTCCCTTGGCCGCCCCCCCCAAAAAAATTATGTCTTTGTAAATTGTGTTTCTAAGGGAACTTTTGTTATTGCCAAATACCAATATGTTTGCATTATTAAGTTTGTTATGAATAAAAAAGATCATTTTAAGTTAGAACTTAATAATTATTTCACTATTAATAGACTTCTTCTTAATTGTATTTCACTATTAATATACTTCTTCTTAACTGTTTTTCAGTTCAACAATTACTTTGATAAAATACATATTTTGTTATGTGCAAATGGCTTTAGATACCTATTAGGTCCATAAATTAAAGGTAAAGGACCCCTGACAGTTAAGTCCAGTCGCAGACTCTGGGGTTGCGGCACTCATCTCGCTTTACAAGCCGAGAGAACCTGTGTTTGTCCGCAGACAGTTTTTCCGGGTCATGTGGCGAGCACGACTCTGGTGAACCAGAGCAGGGCACGGAAACGCCGTTTACCTTCCCGCCGGAGCGGTACCTATTTATCTACTTGCACTTTTGGGCGTGCTTTCAAACTGCTAGGTTGGCAGGAGCTGGGACCGAGCAACGGGAGCTCACCCCGTCACGGGGATTCAAACCGCCGACCTTCTGATCGGCAAGCCCCAGAGACTCAGTGGTTTAGACCACAGCGCCACCTGCGTCCATATAGCATAAATTCAACACACCAAAAACAGTGACAATTTGTTGTTGACAAAGGACAGCTGGACATATAAAGGGCCCCATTACCTTCAGTAGCTTAGGGCCTCATCAAACCTAAATCCGGCCCTGTGTGGGGTCATGTAACAGCAGTTCCCCAAAGCTTTCTCAACCCCCCCCCCCCGCTTTGAAGCCTGGGCATTGCTGCTGCACCTCAATGACAACAGCAAAAGCAAAGTGCAGAAAACAGTTCACACCCATAAATAAGCCCTCCCCTCGTTCACCTTCGCAAACCACCCAGAACAAACTTCCCACCCTCAGTGACTCATGCTATCGCCTCCCATGGACTCAGATGACCCCCTCCCCCTTTGCCAACCTCTTCATACATCCAAGATGGTCTCACACACCCCTCTTCCGCCCTGCCCTCCAAGCGCTTCTCCACTTGATACTGAACTGTCAACTTTCCTTCTGGGTAGACTGTATAGACACGCAGCTTTAGGGCTAAATTAGATGCGTTGTTAAATGCCTCTTTGTACTTAACCTGCTTGGTGTTGTTGTTTTTTTTAATGCAAATAGCAGCCGCAGGGAAAGGTGGGCTGATAATTACTAGGCTCACAGCAGGCAGGGGTGGGAATTTAACCCTTTCCGCTGCTGCCCAAAGTGGTTCCCTTTGAAGTTCTTCTTTGTGTTGGGAGGGTCATAAGAAGAGACCTGCGGGATCAGACCAAAGGCTTACCTAGAACAACCCGAAACACACAAGCAGGGCAATAATCCTCTCCCACTGTTCTTCCATAGTGACTAGTGTTCGCTGGTCCTGAATGGGGTAGCTGTGCCCCTGAAGGACCAGGCACAGGTTAGTTATGTGGCCAGGGCAGCTCTCTACCAGCTCCATCTGGTACACATGCTGAGACCCTACCTGCCCGCAGACTGTCTCTCCAGAGTGGTGCATGCTCTGGTTATCTCCCGCTTGGACTACTGAAATCCGCTCTACATGGGACTACCTTTGAAGGTGACCTGGAAACTGCAACCAATCCAGAATGCAGCAGCTAGACTGGTGACTGGGAGTGGCCGCCGAGACCACATAACACCGGTACTGAAAGACCTGCATTGGCTCCCAGTAGGCTACGTTTCCGAGCACAATTCAAAGTGTTGGTGCTGACCTTGAAAGCCCTAAACAGCCTCAGCCCAGTATACCTGAAGGAGCATCTCCACTCCTATCGTTCAGCCTGGACACTGAGGTCCAGCTCTGAGGGCCTTCTTGTGCTTCCCTCACTGTGAGAAGTGAGGTTACAGGGAACCAAGCTGAGGTCCTTCTCAGTGGTGGCGCCTGCCCTGTGGAATGCCCTCCCACCAGATGACTTTAAGAAGACATCCGAAGGCAATCCTCTTTAGAGAAGTTTTTAATGTTGGATGTTTTATCACATTGTTGTTGTTGTTGTTGTTGTTGTTGTTGTTGTTGTTGTTGTTGTTACTACTACTACTAGCTGACCCAGCCACACCCTGCTGCAGCTGGTTTTGTGTAATGGAAGGGGTTCTGTCGGCTCCCCGCCCTCGGCTCCTCCTGGTTGCGCCTCAGCCTCCCTGTGTGGGAATGGGGAGACCTCCGTAGGGGAGGCAGAGAGGGAAGCTCAGCCTGGACTCCGCAGGGGGAGGTGGGTGGGGAAGAGAAGGGGAAGCGGCTTCTGCCTCCACCACCCACTGGGCCTATCCTGCCCTCTCAGCCCTCTCAGCCTGGTTTTTTTGTCCGTGCAGGTTCTGTGACGCTGCCAGGCTATCCGCCTTTCTATTGGATGGTGTTGGAGTCTTCAGTGATTTTACTGGTGACCTGTAATAGGGGCGCCATTTTTTTGCGTTTATTCTTTATTTTAGGAATGTCAGGTGTGGGTTTTTTAAAATT
The DNA here is from genome assembly GCF_009819535.1 of Lacerta agilis. Lineage (NCBI taxonomy): Eukaryota > Metazoa > Chordata > Lepidosauria > Squamata > Lacertidae > Lacerta > Lacerta agilis. Next base: position 39,888,561 of record NC_046325.1, read on the forward strand.
TAATTATCCCATGTTATTCCCTGATGGTCATGGAATGGTGTGTCCTAATTTGATGCTATTTGGTCCAGCGGTTACGGAACAAGTTGGTAACACCCGCGCACGCAATGGGAACATATTTATATATATATATAGATTATTATGTTGAGAGTCACCCAGAGTGGCTGGGGAAACCCAGCCAGATGGGCAGGGTATAAATAATAAGTTGTTGTTGTTGTTGTTGTTGTTGTTGTTGTTGTTGTTATAAAATACATAGTTATAACGACTAGGGTGCATGGGGTATTAGGGGAGGGGCAGGGCCTCAGGTTGGGGACACATTGTGCTCCTTATGGAGTAATTTTTCCATCTTTGGCCCCTACCTTGCACTCAGCTCTCACCTGTGGCTCCTAGAAGCTGGCAGCACACGACAGCGGCCACACCCTGGGAACGGTTTCAACTGGCCGGCTAAACTAAGTGAGGGTAGCCGATGGGGTTCAAGCCCTTCCATGAGATAAGGATTTTTCCTGCATTTGAAGACAGGCTCCTGCAGATTTAGGGATGATACCAATAGTGGGTCCAGCAAACCTAGGATGCACAATTAGCTATGGGTCAGCTCCATTTAAATCAATGGGACTTACTTCTGAGTAGGTATTTGACACGCTTTAAATTGTTAGGATCTTTACTTCTAGAAATGTATGAGGCGCAGTGGATTTAAATTTTAAAACCACAAAGGCAATTACAGTAGCACCTCGGCTTACTTAACCCTCTGGTTACGTAAACTTCATGTTACGAAAGCGGCAAACCTGGAAGTATCGGACCAGGTTTTGTCAGGTGCGCATGCGCAGAAGATGTCTACCACCACACGCATGCGCAGAACAGTGATCCTCGGGTTGCGGAAACCTCGGTATCCGTCCGGACCTCCGGAACGGATCCCGTTCGCAACTGGAGGTACCACTGTACTGAAAATCTGAAAAGGTGGAAATCCTGAAAGATTCTCAAAATAAATATCCATCCCTGTCTGGTGTATATTATCAGAGGCTTGCCTTCAACCAATCCTCAGTAGTATTTTCATTAATTGAACATATTGCTTCATTGCTTTATTTGGGGGGGGGGGAGCAACCCTGAATAGCTTATAACAAATGATGGCTAGTAATGTCGCCAGAACCCAAAATCACTGGGTTCGGGAGTCAAATCTACTATGTTCATAATTCTTAAACGTATTTACAAACCCTGACTTCAATCCAATTAACTTTGGTATTTTCCAAATGCTCCTTTTTGAGGGGCGGAGAGGCGGCTGTTTGGGATTCCATCGGGATTGTAGCACAACCCTTGGCTCTGTGGCGTAGTAGCTCTATTGTCTTCCCTCTGGTGGAGTGCTCTGTGACGCAGGCGGTGACATGGCGGGTGACGTATCACTTCACATTTTTCTGCTCCCTTCTTGCCCAACCTGCTCACACCTCTGACGTTCCCTTTCCTGGAGTGTGGGCCCCCTGCTGCCGGTCCTCAGCTGCCCTTTGCCTTTTTAAAAAGAAGTCATTGTTGCTTTGGCACAAAAGTTCGAAGCACTGTCTGCTAGAACGTCAATGCACAGCTGCACACGAATGGCAAACTTTTTGCCACGTGGTAAAAAGGTGGTGGACCGCTGCCACTCTTTGGTTAGCAGTTGACCACTTTGAGAACAGGATGCTAGACTAGATGGGCCATTGGCCTGATCCGGCAGGCTCATATTTTATTAAAGTGGTGGTACCTTTCTTCCTCTCCAGTCTTCCGTAGGCCAATTCCCCACCTTCCCATCATCAAACACCGGCCCTATAATACAGGGAAATTACTAATTAAGGTCTCATCCAGGTTTCTATTTGTCCCTCCGCTTTCCCTAAGGGAAACCCAATCTTTACCGCCAGTGGCGTAGCTTGGGGGGGTAAAGGGGGGTTGCTCCGGGCGCGAAATTGTTGGGGGTGGAAAAATTCAACACTGCCTCAATTCAGCTGCTTGCTTCCGTCACTGGTCTCCACTGAAAATGGCTTCTGCATGCGAACCAGGAAGTGACCTCTCCACACAATGGAATCACCCTTCTTTTCTTATCTCTGTGACTGTGATCTCCTGGGTGATGTGGATGCTGTTAGGCAGTTGAATGTGCAGGCATACTCCACCCGTTTCCTGCCCTCCCCTCCCTCTGTGTGGCCTGGAGAGCTGGCAACCCATGCTATGCCACTGTTTGCCACTGAATCAGAGCAAATGTCAAATCGGGTCACAATTCACATTTCAATAAGGTTCTCAGGGTCTGGGTGTGTTGTTGTTCTTTTTTTCTTTTTCAGCTGCATGGAGCAGCACATCTCACAGTGGCGCTTTTGCCCTCGCCTCTGTAAAACCCTTTTAGCCTTTGCTAACCTGGATCCCGCCAGATGTTTTGGCCTCAACCAGAACTTGCTGAATAAACAGTGAAACGGATTATCAAGAAGACATCCCCAGTCATATTACAAAGAGCTTGCATCAGTAAACTGAAGAAACTTAATTAGATAGCATTGACAGGTGAAACTAAGATCGCATTGTTGTTGTTGGTATCTATCTGTGTATCTCCCGGGGTGAAGTCAAACTGATGCACTGGCATCACCGAAGTAACCTCCCCGGGGTGCAAGCTTGGGCGATGTGCCTGGAGGTCCTGGGCTGCCCTCTCGGCCTCACTGATGTGGTCCAAAGGAAAGCAGAGCAATATGTACTTCTGCAAACGTTGGGGTTCACCTAAACTTGCTGATAGCTACCTCTTATTTACCAATGGCTTCATTTTGACTCAATTTCCGTTGGCACAGGGTTCATCCATTCTTTCCTCTCTCTTTTTCCCTTTTGCTCCTCTGCTTTCTCCAGGAAAGCCCACATACTTCCAGAGTTTTTAGATGGATTGTCAGGATCTCCTTTGTGAACCATCATAGGGAGCAAGTTCAGGTGTGAAGTCACATTACTGCATCATCTTTAGTTACGTCTTTCACAGATGCTAAACCATCGAACCATCTCTCCCCCCCCCCCCCAGATGCTGCTTTTGATTTCTGAATTATACCTATACCATCCAAACACCAGATTTGCTTGATATGGGCTTTCTAGAAATCATTCTAAAAATCTGCTTGCATTCATGCTCACCAGAGAACAGAGGATGAGAGAGGCCTTACACGATGTAGGATTTTTGTTGTCAGCTCAGCAGGACTTCTAGGAACTGAGTCTTTGCCCATAGTATACCGGTAATTGAGGAAGCAGTGCCAAAGGGAGTAGCCTCTGGGAACTGAAGAAAGTTTTGCAGTCTGAGAACAGTGGTGAGGGAAGGTATGCTAACCAACCAGAAACGTTTAGCTCTTGGTCTTAATCCTTTGGGTGGTAGTGAATGGGAAGCCCAAGTCTTTGGACAGCAGGGAGGGAAATCCTCCTCACTGAGATCTAGCCACGTGAAAGTTCAACCTCTCTAAGATTTCCCTCACCAGATAAAAGAGGATGTGCACCTTCTGTTTCACTAGAGTGTCATTTCCTTGAAAATGACATTGCCAAAACACTGAAAAGACTCTCTTTGAAATTCTAACTTTTTTAGGCTGTTGTTATTGCACTACTGACTGTATTTTTAAGCGCTCTAGTTAAAAAGATCTTATTGTTCCTTTGCTGTTTTTGCATTCCTATTAGCCACTCATTCTGAAAACCTCTGGGTTGAAGAACAGAATAACAATATTCAGGATAGTTTTAGAGCCTATCATGTCTAACCCAGAATTCCTTCCAGAGAGCCAGCATTTTCCTGATAATTGTCTCCCCATAAAATGTCCTTCATGCTCATGAAATATCTAATACCTAAGGTCCGCCTTGTTACCTCTTGCACTAATTACAGTTATTACCTGGCTAGACAAACGAGTCACAGGCTTATAATTCCATCACGAAACAGAGACATCTCTGGGGATCCTTGCCATTTCATTGTATGCAAATCTTTCATCTCTAGAACCAAACCTGAGTCAGGACTTTGGGGAATATGCCTCTATTGCCAAGACCAGGGGTGGAGAACTTTTTTTTCCAATCCAAGGCCCACATTACCTCATGGACAACTTTCCAAGGGCTGCGGCAGAAAGAAAAGGGGGTGGAGCAAAGGGTGCGTCTCAACACCTTGCAGCCTTGCAAATGTCAGACATGCATATCCACCCTCCCTCCATGCATGCAAGAGGCATTATCACGGTTCAAGGACACAGTTCAGCCAGACCAAAGCACTCAAGGAGGGCATGGAGCAGGGCTGGTGAAGGTTGTGTCTTTGTGGTATACTGTCAGAGACTGGGCAAAGGAGGAATGGTGGAAACTGTTGTAGCGTGGGGATAGTGATTCAGCAAGTGACTTCAGCTCTCTTGCAGGCAGGAGACAGCTTCTTCATGTAACACTCTTTATTCAAGTAAACGAGACTGGGGAACTGTGGAGAGGGAAGCTACATTTATAGGGACAGAAGACTGGCTAGAAAGGATACATTTTGGAGGGGAAAATCTCAAGCAATCACAAAGCTGCCTTTTGGCGGGAACCAATAAGACTGAGGATCCAAACGCAGCAACTTGAATGAACCAATAGTAGCTTTTCCTTCTGGAACAGGAAGGCAGTTACTTTCCCCTAATGTGAATACAGACAGTAGTAATACAGTTATGATAACCCTTGAATCAATACACAACAGAAACTGCCTCCCCAGCCTGACCCTTCCAGGGAGGAGGAAGAGGAAGACAGTATAGATTTACAATATAGCAATACACATCAACTTTTGGGAGGGTGGCCCCCTCAAATATTTTATTGGAGTGGACAAATGGACATCAGCCCCTAGGAATTGGCTCCTATGCCCTCTGCCAACCAGAGATCAGCTCACCTAAGGGACTGCAGATGACTATGATGATGCCCAGTGATGCTATAAAAGAATTAGGCTATTTCAGTGGTAGAAGTTCTTTCTCCTTAAAGAGGAAGAGCCTCAATGTCAGGGACTGGGCAGAGGAGGAATGGGGGAGACCACCTCCCTATCCTGACCCTTCTAGGGAGGAGGAAGAGGAAGACAGTATAGATTTGCAAAAGGAGTTTGAGGGAGGTCACAGCTCAGAGGCAGATGAGGGAGAAAGCTGGGAAATCATGGGAGAGCCAGAACAACACCCGGCTGACACGCTGTCATTAGAAAGCATTTCAGACCCTCCATCTCCCAGAAACCGGCGGGCCTTAAAAGTAGGGGAGCAAAGAGCTCCAAGACAGAGGGCACTTAGCAGCACCCATAGAAATGATGAATGAGGAAGTGGGAGAGACGGGGGGGTGGAGATTCACCCATTAACCAAGAGGCTGGGTTCTATAGCCTCCCTCTGTAAAGACTGAAATAAAAAAGGAATGTAAGAAACTTTTCCTTGTTTTTATACTTTCCTGGGCAACCTGCCAGGAGCCGCTGACAGCATCCTGACACATACAGAGAGTCTTGAAGGACAAACAGAAAAGGTTCCAGATTCTCTGGAATGTAAAATATAGTCATTTAATTCGCTGAAATTCCAAATGCTTGTATGCATTACTATGCTTTTAAATTTGACATGTTGGTAGCTGAGTTCTAGAGAGTTGTCCAGTAGTTCTCATGTGATCAGCTAACGTTGGCCCTATGCGAGGTATCTAGTGAAGGAGAGGCTCCATTTCATGTGTAGGAAGATTTCATTTTGAGAATCCACTGTGAACACTGCTAAGTTGCATGGAGTGTTGGAGTGCTTCTTCTCTGCTTGAAAAAAAGAGAGCAAAGCTGCAGGAAAAGGAAAAAGTGGAAATCTCTCACAGAAGCTTCAAGGCATGGCCTAATTGAGATACAGAAGGCTGAGGGCTGAACTCTGGAAAGAGAGAAAAATAACACTGCTTGGAAGTTAGAAGAAGAGACTGATAAGCATGTGACTGTAAATATCAGTGCTATTTTTCTAGAAAAAGAAGTGCTGGAACTCACCAGGAACACCTCCCTTGTTCTCTTATAATGGCAATGGTGCCCACCTGAGAAGTGTGAGCCCTGAGTTCCGGTGAGTTCTGGCTGAAAAAAACACCTTGATAAATATTAAAATATTTAATTAAAATATTAAAATATAATATGTAATTCAAATAATAATAATAATAATAATAATAATAATAATAATAATAATAATAATAATAAAAAATCGCCCTATACCAGGAGGTCTCAGGGCAGTTCACAGAAAAGATCAACATATAAACCACAAAATATATAATCAAAATAAAAATAACAACCCAATAACACCCCCCTCAAAAAAAGGCCACATTTTAAAAGGGCATAGGATGTCAATAAGATCAACCAAAAGCCTGGTTGAAAAGGAACATTTTTGCCTGGCGCCTAAAGGTGCATAATGAAGGCATCAGGCAAACCTCCTTGGGGAGAGCATTCCACAGACGGGAAGCCACTGCAGAGAAGGCCCGTTCTCGTGTTGCCACCCTTCAGACCTCTCAAGGAGGAGGCACACGAAGGAGGGCCTCAGAAGATGATCTCAGCATCCAGGCAGGTTCATATGGCAAGAGGCGGTCCTTGAGGTATTGTGGTCCTGAGCCTGTTTAAGGTTATAACCATAAGTTTCTGCCAGTAAAGTTTTTAAATGTTAAAGTCTGGTCATTAGTTTAATTTCCAAAGATCAGTCAGTTTGCAGAGGCGGAGCTGGCTGCTTCAGCACCCAGAGCGGCGCACATGCTGTGCATCCAGGGGCGGGGCTAGCCGCCCACAGGGGCAGGGTGAGCATCCCAGGGGGCGGGGCGGCGATATCACCCCTCTCGGAGATGACACCCAGGGTGGACCGTACCCACCGCACACCCCTTCCTCCGCCAGTGTCAGTTCGGGCTTCTTAATGGCAATTTCACTACCCTTACTTCAACAAGGAAGCCTACCAGTGTACAACTACATGAACAAAGGCCCACACCCTGCAGGTGTTTCTGCCAAATATGTAGGTATCGGGACTACTCAGCACAGTCTTGCTCCTGGCTTCCCCATACAACAGGTGTGAGGAACCTTTGGTCCTCCAGGTGTTCCTGAAGTGGTTAGAGCATTGGACCAGGACCCAGGAGACCAAGGTTCAAATCCCCACTCGGGCATGAAGCCCATTGGGTGACCATGGGACGGTCACTATCTCTCAGCCTGGCCTACTTCAGAGGGCTACTGTGAAGATAAAAATGGGAAGACACATGTACGCCTCCTTTAGCTCCGTGGAGGAAAGGTGGGGAAGAAATGCAATATTGGTTGGTTGTTTGGTTGGTTGGTTGGTTGTAAGCCATTTTTTGTTGCATTGGGCAAGATAAAACAACTAGCCAACAACAACTGTTGTTGTTGTTGTTGTTGTTGTTTAGTCGTGTCCGACTCTTCGTGACCCCATGGACCAGAGCACGCCAGGCACTCCTGTCTTCCACTGCCTCCCACAGTTTGGTCAGACTCACGTTGTTAGCTCATTAAATACATTTGAGCTCAAAGATATTTTCCTGAGACAGTCCTGAGAGAACCAGGGCAGCAGAGTTTGTCTGTTCTCTTTTCTGACCCACCTCTGTATCCTGCAAAAAATAAAAAAATAAAAATAGTCTTGTTTGTTTCACGGTTAACGTGGCCAAGATGTAAGCAACACATGATGTAAGCCTCTGTGGAGCCATCACATTAGCCTGGGTAAGTAAATTGTGTGGCTCCATAGAGGCTGATGTATTGGTTGTTTCTCTCACCTTGCCTCTTGCTTGTCTCAGTGCCCAGCTACTCAGAAGAAGATTCCTTTGTGGATCATCATGTTGGCTCCCGATTGGCTGGCTATGATGTAAACTGACTCCTGAAGAAACTTCTAGGAAACAGGAGGAGGAGGATTTTCTCACCAGTTCTGTGAACCGTGCGCTCCTGTTGTTCACAACAGCTGATCCAACTTCTTTGTCTTGGAGTCTGCCTTACCTAATCCCAGTTTTCCCAACAAGGGATTTTTAGCTTCTGTTGCGGCAAGAACACCTATCCTTTCGTGACATTTCCCCATCTTTCGTTCCCCACCCAGGATCTTCTATTTGAAAAGCAGTATTCCAAAATATCGTGCCTGCAAATTGTTTGCCATTCCACGCAGAAGCGTTTTTAATCTTGAGATTCCGGGGAGGGGTTTTTTATTTTGTACATTTGGCTTTTAAAAAATATACAAGGATGTACTACAGAAACAAACAAACAAAAAAAGGCAAACCCCAAAGACTTGTTTGGGGCGGTTGTATGCAGTCCTGCTTTCAATACTGGTCACGCTTTTTTTTGTATCCGGTCAGTGCACATCCCATAACTTCCTGCTGAAATCCACAACTTTTAATATCTGAAATGTCCTGGTTCGTTTTTTGTCCTGCTTTTGTTGCACTATAGCCGTTGCAGACAGCAATAACGTGGTATCATTGGGGAGGCATCGCAGAACTAAAGCGGAATAAACCTGCTGTTGGTGCACTGATATTGTGCCAAGAACATGCTGCAGAATAATCTCAGGGTCATAGCTTCAAGCCCCATGACAGGCAAAAGATTGCAGGGGCTTGAAGTGGCTGCCGGGACCACATAACATCGGTCCTGAGAGATCTACATTGGCTCCCAGTACGTTTCCAAGCACAATTCAGAGTGTTGGTGCTGACCTTTAAAGCCCTAAACGGCCTCGGTCCTGTATACCTGAAGGAGCATCTCCTTCATCTCCACCTCCATCGTTCAGCCCGGACACTGAGATCCAGCGCTGAGGGCCTTCTGGCGGTTCCCTCACTGCGAGAAGCAAAGCTACAGGGAACCAGGCAGAGGGCCTTCTCGGTAGTGGTGCCCGCCTTGTGGAACGCCCTCCCATCAGAGGTCAAAGAGATAAACAACTACCTGACATTTAGAAAATACCTGAAGGCAGCCCTGTTTAGGGAAGTTTTTAATCTGTGATATTCTAATGTATTTTTATATTTGTTGGAAGCCGCCCAGAGTGGCCGAGGAGACCTAGCCAGATGGGCGGGGTACAAATAATATATTATTATTATTATTATTATTATTATTATTATTATTATTATTATACTATATGATCCTCATGGTCCCTTCCAACTCTAAAATTCTGTGATTATATGCATATACCAACAATAAAACAGCAGGCTGAGAAGGCCCTGTGATGCAAAGACTAGTATTTGAACCCTTTTTGAAACAAAACCAAAAAAAAAAACCTTCCCCTCCCCGCCACCGCCTTTTAAGGGCACTTAAAAAGCTTCTTGCAGACCTTCTTCATGGAAGCAGGTTTTAGCTTTACAAAGGAAAAAGTGTCAACATGAAAGTATAAAAGCATTAATCTCGTCCCTTCCTCCTGGGCACACAGCTCTGAGGATGAAGTTATCTGGAGAATTCCACGAGCCTGATCTTTTCATCTGAGAAAGTGGAAACTAGCTGAACTGCAGCACTTTCACAAAGTGAAACTTGGCATCCTTTTTCAGCCTGCAAACTGAGATGCACCTTCCTTCTTCCAGGGAACTAATACCCTCCTGTTATTCTGGCCGAACAGGTTCATCTTCAGTTCACAGGCATGAGGTCACACAATGAAGGTTTCATCCCACGGCTGGTTCCCCCTTCCCTCCCCCTGGAACAATGTTTCCTGATATACCCAGATATAATTGGAGTAGTGCCTACACATGAAAAGAAGTCTCCCGGGATGCAAGGCAGGAAACGCCCAACGAAGTCGTCCCAACGCGCTGTGCCACACAAAGTGTAAGATCTACAGCAGAGATGGAGAGCCTTCAAGATGCTGCAGGATTATGGCTCGCATAACTCCTCACTGTACTAAATGGGTCTGATGGGAGCTGGAATCCAACAACATCTTGAGCATGTTAGGGGGTGAGAGGGTTTAATGGCGGCAGGAGGTCGGGGCGGGGTGGGGGGCGGTCTTTCACAGATACGTGCACGGCGTCAGGAGCCAGCCAGCAGTAAATCACACCGTGCAAGTTGGATTTAACTCTTTATTAGCAAAAACACAATATGTACAGGAGTGTCAGGCCTAATGAGGACAGCAACCCATCTCTGGTAGGTCTTGCCCCCATGAAGCAGGTGAAAGTTTGAAGGTCCCTGCCGCCCAAGTCCCCTCCTCTCCAGGGTTTCCCCCCCCCCAAGCAATTGGAGACTGCACCTGCATGAAAACTGATGCTGCTCTGCCCTTTTCATGCCTCTTCTGGTTCTGGAAGATAGGAGGGAGAGGAGCTGGTTGCAGCAGGAGGGGGAGGCACTTGTGCCTCTTCACTAGCTGGACTCATCTCTGCCTCTTAGGTGTCGTTCCCCCCCCCATCCCATTTGCTTGTTTCAGCTTCTGCCTCTCTGCCACAGACTCTCCCAGCTCACTAAGTCCTGTTACTTCTTCAGGTTTTGACACCTTCTCTTCCCAGTCTGCTCCCTCTTCTCCCTCTGACCACTCATCATTATCCCACCATCAGTCCCCAGGCTCTGAGCCTTCTTCCCCTGGGGGTTCCACCTCCTCACCCCCAGTTCCTCCCAACATTTCTCTGCGTCCAACCAGTCCAGGACACACAGGCACTTAAAGAAGTACCAAAGATGCATTTATGATTTTAGGGCAAAGAATAAAATGTGTGTGTGAGAGAGAGAGAGAGAGAGAGAGATTCTAAATGGGCTTAAGGAAATAACACCATATAAACAGTAAATGCATTCTACAATCTCACATGTTGTGTTTCCTCACAATGCAACCTCTGCACACCAAGGGTTTCCCTTAGTCTTAAAAAAAGAACAACAACCCCATCTCTTTCTTGGCAGGTTCGGAGCAACGCTGAAGCCTGGATCAGTGTTAACGTCAAACTTTTAATATTATGTCACACTACAGATTGCTTATCTTATCTTAATTTGCAGGGCCCAACCCTATCCAAGTGTAATGACAACTTGGTCTGCTATGGTTTGACATTCCAAACTTTTAATTCCAAAACAAAAACAAAAAAACCAGCTTCTTGTAAAGCTTATCTTAAGGTGCAGAGAGTAATCTTGTACATGCTTATCCAAAAACAAATAGTGCAAAGTAACTATTCAGGGTTCTCGAGACATAAGACTTGCAGAGCTGCTTGCCTCCATTTGTCAAGTCCAAATATATATATATATATATATATATATATATATATATATATATATATATATGTGTGTGTGTGTGTGTGTGTGTGTGTGTGTAATTCATTTTAAACATGTATGCATGTTTACTCATATATGCAGGATTCGTCTCCTCCTTTATCCTGCTCTCTTCTGTGTTACCTCTGGGGGTGGATGGCTATGTCGGTTTTCCAATCTGAGGTTTGGGTTTGACACATTTCTGCATCAGTTTTGCAATTTCCTTTTGCAAGCAATCAGAGCCATCTTTCCCATTGGGTTTGTTGGCGTGTTGCCTCTCAGGGGAGCCCCAGCGAGTGGGGGAGCTGTGCGGCTTTGCCGGCGGCCTCCCCTTTCGCTCCTGCATGCCCGCCAGCTGCGCCCCATCAACCATACGGCTGGCGGGCGTGCAGCTTGCCCCCCAAGCCTCCGTGGGAGGAGAGCAATCCCTGCAGAGGCTTAGGATGGAAGCTGCGCCCGCCAACTATATGCCTGGCGGGCGTGCAGCTTCCTTCCCAAGCCTCGGCGGGAGGAGAGCGATTCCCGCAGAGGCTTGGGAAAAGGTCGACAACTCTGGGAAACGGGGGGGGGGGGTTTGCGCCGGAGGGATCTTTGCACCACGGCGCCGGATATGCTTAAGATGGCCCTGCAAGCAATGCTCCCTAAAGTAATGCATTTTTGTATGCTGTTTTCAGTTGTATATGCATTGTTCCGCACACTTTCCCCTAATAGGTGCATTTTTGTACACTTTAGCCGGGGGGGGGGGGGGGAGAGAAAAGCACCACCCAATTCCGAGAAGTGTAAATTTCAAATGCTAGCTGCATTTCTTTGGAACTTCCTCCCTAGAGAAGTTTGGCTGGTTCCCTCCTAGTTGTCTTCCTGTTGGCAACAGGACCGGTGCTAGGGCTTTTTTTGCCCTAGGCGAAACACCTTCTGGCGCCCCCCCCCCCCCGCCAAAGTCTGCTTTGGCGGGAGCTGGGGGGGTGGTGGAGAGGCAAGCAGCAGTTTCTCCGCTGTAGCAGAGAAGCTGCTGCTCGCCCGTCCCACCGCCCGCCCCCCGCCAAAGCCTGCTTTAGCGGGAGCCGGGGGGTTGTGTAGGGGGCAAGCAGCACCACTCCGCTACAGCGGAGAAGCTGCTGCTACCCCCCGTTCCCCCGCCCAAGCCTGGCCAGCGCCCCCTCCATTTTGGCACCCTAGGCAACTGCCTAGTTCGCCTAAATGGACGCGCCGGCCCTGGTTGGCAAGTGAAGAACTTCTTATTCCAGCAGGTTTTGAGAACCGACTGTTTTAAGGAAAGTGTCATGTTGTTGTATTATGGTAATTATCTGTATAGTTTTAATAGATGAGAGAGAGAGAGAGAGCTTTAATTCTATGAACGTTTAATTGTTTTTTAATCGTGGATGTGTGTGTTTTCCTATGTTTTTAGCTGTTCTTATTCTCACTGCAGGGGGACCCAGGTGGCACTGTGGGTTAAACCACAGAGCCTAGGGCTTGCTGATCAGAAGGTCGGCAGTTCGAATCCCTGCCACAGGGTGAGCTCCCGTTGCTCGGTCCCAGCTCCTGCCCACCTAGCAGTTCGAAAGCATGTCAAAGTGCAAGTAGATAAATAGGGACCGCTCCAGCGGGAAGGTAAACGGCGTTTCCGTGCACTGCTCTGGTTCACCAGAAGCAGCTTAGTCATGCTGGCCACATGATTCGGAAGCTGTCTGCCGGCTCCCTCGGCCTATAGAGCGAGATGAGCACCGCAACCCCAGAGTCGGACACGACTGGACCTGATGGTCAGGGGTCCCCTTTACCTTTACCCTTTATTCTCACTGCAAATTCCTGTCAAGGGAAAAGGGTGGAGTATAAACAAATATATAACAATTATAATAATCATAAGTCATTAGGGAGGCTCATTAAAATGCAAGCTAGAGCAAACTTTCCCCCATTCCTAGTTACCTTATGGTGTTACACAGACCCTATAACTGTTTCCTCAAGTCTTGTGGTCCTCTCTGCATCCTGTCAAATTCATTCTCCTGTCCCCACAGAAAACCTAGCGGATGCCATTTTCACCAACCCAAAAGCAAAGGTTTCCCTGGCTGGATATATAAACATATATTTAAAAAAATGTTTCAGGAAAACACGTTGTAAAGCTCATATAGTCGTACCTTGGAAGTCAAACGAAATCCGTTCCAGAAGTCCGTTCGACTTCCGAAACATTCGACTTCCAAAGCATGGCTTCTGGTTGGCTGCAGGAAGCACCCGCAGCCAATCGGAAGCCGCAGAAGCCCTGTTGGATGTTCGGCTTCCAAAAGAACGTTTGAAAACATTCACTTGCAGTTTTCGATCATTTGGGAGCCAGAACGTTCGACTCCCAAGGCGTTCGGGAGCCAAGGTACGACTGTAAAGGGAAATCACGTTGTCGAAAGAACAAACTCTACAGCACCATCTGGTGTTATAACATATTTAATACTCTTTTTTTTTTACTAATGTAGCTGAGTCCCCTGAGATGATCTGGCCGACCCCATGTCCCCTCTTGCTCACTAATATCCTGAGTCAGCGCAACCAGTTCCCAGCAGGCAGATGTTTCACTGTAGCAGTCTAGCCCAGCCTGCTTCAAGAATGTAAACGGTAGTCCTGCCATTTTGTGTAAAAAAAAGGGTAAAGGTAAAGGACACCTGGATGGTTATGTCCAGCCAAAGGCGACTATGGGGTTGCGTGCTCATCAAACTGCTAGTTTGGCAGAAGCTGGGACCGAGCAACGGGAGCTCACCCTGTCGTGGGGATTCAACTGCCAACCTTCCGATCGACAAGCCCAAGAGGCTCAGTGGTTTAGACCACAGCGCCACCCGCGTCCCATGCACTTTGTTGTGTATCTCATTGTGGAAAGGACACCGGACCTGCAGGCCGGCTCACCCGGGAGCAAGATCCACAGAAGCAGCAGATCCAGCCTCCAAGGAATGCATTGCCTGCTGCTGCTACAACGGTGGCAGTGTTGGCTGTGATATAGTCCTCGGAGACTGGATCTGCTGCCTCCTTGGCGGCCAGGGGCATCGCAGGGGGGGCGGAGGGGGCGGGGGGCCCCGGTCAGCGCCCCTGCTGGGGGTGACACATCAGGTATCGGCCCCGCCCATTGGGCTTTTAAAAAACTTTTTTATTATTATTCTTTTTAGGCTATTTTCGGCACTGCCGGGGTGGAGCCGCAGGGGCCGCCAGCGAGTCGGGGTGTCACCGAAAATAGCCCCCGCCCTCCAGCAGCTTTTCGTGCCGCTGGCTGGCTTGCAGAGCCGGGGCAAGGCGAGGGGCGGGCCAGCGAAGAGGGCTGACACCCCTCTTCGCTGACCTGCCCCTCTCCCTGCCCCATTTGCGCTCCCCCAAGGGGGCCCGGGCGGCGGCTTCGGGGGTCTCTGCAGCCCGCAGAGGCTCCCAAAGCCCCCGCCCGGCATCCCCCGGGGGTGGGGCGTCGCCGCGTGTGCATGCTTCATGACGTCATGACGCACGCGCCGCGATGCCCCGCCCCCCAGGGGTGCCTCTTGGCTTCTCACCCCGGGCAGCCAAGGGGCTAGGAACGCCCCTGTTGGCAGCCATCCCTTATGCCATCTCTACAGTGGCATATTGGTGAATAGGAGGCTCTGCTGGTCTACCCTTGTTCCCAATGTAGATCTTCACTTCCTCCTTCTTTCCTGGTGGGCAGGGGGGGGGCACCATTTTGTGGTTTGCCTCAGGTGCCAAATTGTATTGGGCCAGCCCTGCTTCCTAAGCAATCTATTTGTGGCGGGGTTTTCTGCATTATAGTAACCCAGCCACGCTTCCCCATGTATGAGAGGCACCAGCATTTTCATAATTTAGAACAGGCATCCCCAACCTTCGGCCCTCCAGATGTTTTGGAGTACAATTCCCATCATCCCTGGCCACTGGTCCTGTTAGCTAGAGATCATGGGAGTTGTAGGCCAAAACACCTGGAGGGCCGCAGGTTGGGGATGCCTGATTTAGAAGAACGGTGAGCGAATTCTACAAGTGAATTAGGGGAAGTCTTCTTCTTCTTCTTCTTCTTCTTCTTCTTCTTCTTCTTCTTCTCCTCCTCCTCCTCCTCCTCCTCCTTCTTCTCTTTTTGAGTCATTCCTCTTGACTTAACATTGCTGAAATCACATTAAAACAAAAACGTAAGACGCCGAAAGAGTAAAATTAAGACACCAGTTTCCTTGCTTTCTTATTTCAGTGCCATTTTGGAATGCTGCCATCTTATGGCCACCTGTAAGCATAACAGGAAAGCAGACTTCGGAGACTAGGATGTGAGAGATTGGACCCTTAAACTCTCCTTAATATCAGGTGTTGTTGCCAAATGAATTCTGTAGCATTTGCTTTTCAGTCCTCAAGTCCTGGAGTCCAGAAGGAGATGGCCAATGGAGTAAAAGACCTGGGGAAAGGGGAAAGAGCCAAACTCTTGAGTTTCGTGGCATCTTTTGTTGCAATGTTGTTTTCCCAGTGGTAATGTATGGAAGTGAGAGCTGGACCATAAAGAAGACTGATCGCCGAAGAATTGATGCTTTTGAATTATGGTGCTGGAGGAGACTCTTGAGAGTCCCATGGACTGCAAGAAGATCAAACCTATCCATCCTTAAAGAAATCAGCCCCGAGTGCTCACTGGAAGGGCATATCCTAAAGTTGAGGCTCCAGTACTTTGGCCACCTCATGAGAAGAGAAGACTCCCTGGAAAAGACCCTGATGTTGGGAAAGATGGAGGGCACAAGGAGAAGGGGACGACAGAGGATGAGATCGTTGGACAGTGTTCTCGAAGCGACTGGCATGAGTTTGGCCAAACTGCGGGAGGCAGCGGAAGACAGGAGTGCCTGGCGTGCTCTGGTCCATGGGGTCACAAAGAGTCAGACATGACTGAACAACAACATTTTCCAGATTGCATTATGGGAGAATGTGATGCTAAAGTCCAATGCGAAGAGTAAGGTTGCCATATGTCCTCTTTTTCCAGGATGCATTCTCTTTTTCAGGTCTGGTTATCATATTTCCTCCCCCCCCCCACCCCGACATGTCCTCTTTTTCAGGATTAAAAATTCTATCAAGGTGGGGTTTTTTTTAAAAAAAAAAAGGCAAAATGTTGAGGGTTTTTGTTTGGTTTTCTGGTTTACAGTAACCCAAGAAATTTTTTCTAATGCATTAGACTCAGCTCTAAGTCACCCGGCTAAGTTAGTCTGTATCAGAGAATCACAACAGAGCAGCATCTTAAACTAAGCTACATACAGTATAAATCAGTTCTCTTGTGGCTGAACTCAAAGGACGCTGGCTCAGCTACAAGATCTTGGAGGAGGAGTCTGGGAGGGCAGGAGTTAATATCCCCCTGCCTTTAAGGAGAGTTCATATGTATATGTTAAGCAGTTTGATAAATTGTTCTGTGCACACCTATGCTCACAAAATGTGAACATGAGCACAAATACTTACATGTGGCAAGTGAGGGAGCAATATGTATGTACGGTATGTATGTATGTATGTATGTATGTATGTATGTATGTATGTATGTATTATTGTGGGAATACGTTTTCAGGTGCTCCTGCACCTTGCCGCAGTACAGTAACCTTCCGCGCTATGCACGGAAGGCAAGGAGATCAGGCAAAGGTTTGCTGCCTGGATCCCTCCGCGCTTGAGGCAAAGAGCGCCAAAAAAGCCTTTAGTAACGGTCGGAAAGAAGTTTCCCGCCCGGAAACTCAACCAAATGCTATGTTGTGATTGGTTAATGATGATGTTATGACGTTGTTCAGTTTACTAATAAATAGCCCCTGCTCTCTGTAGTGGTGTGTAGAGTGCGCGAGACAAGCCAAGAGAGAACAACCGTGTGAGACAAGCCAAGAGAGAAAACGAAAGAGAAACCAAGCCGCACAGAGCAGTAGAGCGCAACTCCACCACTGACTGCAGTCTCTTAGTCTTTATTTAATTATTTCTTTATTTTATTTTTGGCCGCCTTCTTAGTTTTGGCCACACTTCCTGCCGCTCTTTTATCCTTTCCCTTTTGGAGCCTCAAGCCTTCGTCACTCCAAAGAAACCTTCGGAACTCCAAACAACAATCTCACGACCTTCAGCTTCATAACCAGCGGACCCTTTCACGACCAGTGGGAGCAGGCACTCCGGAATTACTGGCTGTCCCAGATGCTGGTTATCCCCACATATTATTATTATTATTATTATTATTATTATTATTATTATTTTGTTGAAAGTTAAGAACATTGCTACTAGCAACATATCACAGCTTCCATGGCCTACATAAAAGCGGGAGGTATTTAAAATGAGAGTTGTTAAAAGCGTTAAAAGCAGAAGTCGGCAAATGTGTCCTCTTTTCTGCTCTTCAAAATATGGCAACCCTAAGAACAGAGGTCCCTAAACTAAGGCCCGCGGGCCGGATAAGGCCCGAGGGACTCATTTATTTGGCCCGCGGCGACCCCCGCCCGCTCTTACCAGCGTGGCACTGCGCGGCTGCCCACTTCTGGGTTGGAGAGCACCAGAAATAGCTTGTGCACATGCACGTTATTTCTGTTGCACATCCAGGTCGGAGGAGGCCAGTGCACATGAGCACAAGCTATTTCCGGTGCTCCTCCGACCCAGAAGTGCGCTGGACATAGCGTGTGTGCACACGTATGGGCGTGCGCTCCCCCGCCCTCCAGCCAGCCACTCAATCGGCGGTGGAGGCACCGGCCCGAGGCGTGGTGAGTTTGCTGGCCTAAGAAGGTCTGCCAGGTTTGCATGCTGAGCACACTGCTTTATGGAAATGAGCTGAGGGCATCCTACACCTGCTAGGAGCAATGCCGTATGCGCTGTGTCAAACATGGATAATAGCAGTCATCAAAGTGTTTTGGAATGGAATTAGACAGTGTAAAAAAAAAAAAGGTAAAGGACCCCTGGACTGTTAAGTCCCATCAAAGGCGACTATGGGGTTGTGGCACTCATCTCGCTTTCAGGCCGAGGGAGCCGGCGTTTGTCCACAGACAGCTTTCCGGGTCATGTGGCCAGCATGACTAAACTGCCTCTGGCGCAACAGGACACCGTGATGAAAAGCATGGAATCACCATTTACCTTCCCACAGCAGCGGCACCTGTTTATCTACTTGCACTGGTGTGCTTTCGAACTGCTAGGTTGACAGGAGCTGGGACAGAGCAACGAGAGCTCACCCCGTCACGGGCAGGGCCGTCTCATCCATAGGGGCTGATGGCGCAGCGCACCAGGGCGCCGGGCCCCCCAGGGGCGCCCCCACGAGCCCACCGGCATGCCGGGCTCCCCCTCCCCAACACGCCCCGCCCCTACAGGTGGGTGGGCGGGCAGGCTGCAAGCCGGCCGCCCTCGCCTCCCGGAGCCCCAGCTGGAGCGCTGGAGCAGCGCAGGGCTTTGCGCGCACTTCCAGCACTCCAGCTGGGGCTCCAGGAGGCGAGGGCGGCCGGCTTGCAGCCCGCCCGCCCGCCCGCTTGCAGCCCACCCGCCCGCCCGCTTGCAGCCCACCCACCCGCCGGTGCGCGAGCGCCCGCCCGCATCCCCCGCCCGCCGGCGCACAAGTGCCCGCTCCAACGCCACGCCCCTCATCCCCCACTCACCCACCCACCCTCCCGAGGGGCGGCCAGCGCAGGAGGGAGGCGGGCGGAGAGGCGGCAGGCCGGGGGCGCCGAGGGATCGCTGCGCCACAGCGCCCGATCCCTCTAAGACGGCCCTGGTCACGGGGATTCGAACCACCGACCTTCTGATCAGCAAGCCCAAGAGGCTCAGTGGTTTAGGCCACAGTGCCATCTGTGTCCCCTTAATTAGACAGTGTATGTTATTATTAACAGTACTGGGATCAAAACAAATCTGCTAGAAGAAGAGGAGGAGGAGGAGGAGGAGGAGGAGGAGGAGGAATTTGGACTTGATATCCCGCCTTTCACTCCCCTTAAGGAGTCTCAAAGCGGCTAACAATCTCCTTTCCCTTCCTCCCCCACAACAAGCACTCTGAAGGCTAAGAGACTTCAGAGAAGTGTGACTAGACCAAGGTCACCCAGCAGCTGCATGTGGTGGAGCGGGGAAGCGAACCCAGTTCACCAGATTACGAGTCCGCCACTCTTAGCTGCTGATGCAGACACCTTGACTATAACTCTCCCCCCCCCACCACCACCTTTAGAACAGGGGATCCCCTGGGGGCACATGTGACCATTGGCACCACCCACCACCTCATTACATGGTTAGAGAAGGTTTAAACCTTCCCCCAGATGTGTGGAGATCCCATGCTGCCTCCCCAGCTGATTCTAGAATCTGTAGCGAGCCTTTAAAGTCTAAAATGGCACATTCCTATCACAGGGGTAACCATCGGGTCTGTCGATATGACTTCTCTGTGGCTTTTAAAATCTGTGTGTTGGCGGAGGGGTTATTGGTTTGTTTTACATATTTTATGTTCTCATTTTGTATTTTTCCACGGTGAACCGCCCTGGGATATTCGGATGATGGGCAATACACACATTTTAATAATAATAATGATAATGATGATGATGATATATCCCAAAGTTGCTTGAAGTCCCCAATATACTGCACAATCATTTCTTTGTAGTGGTTTCTATTGCATCGTGCTTATCTTGCACACTTGCAAACAACCGAAACTGACAGTAAGGGTTGTTCATGCTGTGTGATGCCGGGGTGGGGGGGAGAGATAAAGCACCCTCCTCCCACTTTGTGCCCTCACTGATTTTGTCGTACACTTTGTCCCCGTTTGCAGCTTCCATCCCCATATCACGAAAAGGCCGCCTGCAGCACGATTTAGGAGCGGTAAAGTCGGGGGAGGCATTTCGGCTTATTCTGCTTCGAGAGCTTATTTGGGATGTATATATCTATCAATAGACCTGTTGTTGTTGTTGTTCAGTCGTTCAGTCGTTTCCGACTCTTCGTGACCCCATGGACCAGAGCACGCCAGGCACGCCTATCCTTCACTGCCTCTCGCAGTTTGGCCAAACTCATGCCAGTCGCTTCGAGAACACTGTCCAACCATCTCATCCTCTGTCGTCCCCTTCTCCTTGTGCCCTCCATCTTTCCCAACATCAGGGTCTTTTCTAGGGAGTCTTCTCTTCTCATGAGGTGGCCAAAGTACTGGAGCCTCAACTTCAGGATCTGTCCTTCTAGTGAGCACTCAGGGCTGATTTCTTTGAGAATGGATAGGTTTGATCTTCTTGCAGTCCATGGGACTCTCAAGAGTCTCCTCCAGCACCATAATTCAAAAGCATCAATTCTTCGGCGATCAGCCTTCTTTATGGTCCAGCTCTCACTTCCGTACATTACTACTGGGAAAACCATAGACCTACACCACCCTCAATTTCAATAGACCTACACCACCCTCAATTTGCTTGGGAGATATTAGGCATGGGGAACGGATCAGTCATTTTTGGATTTGATATCCCGCTTTATCACTACCCGAAGGAGACTCAAAGCGGCTAACATTCTCCTTTCCCTTCCTCCCCCACAACAAACACTCTGTGAGGTGAGTGGGGCTGAGAGACTTCAGAGAAGTGTGACTAGCCCAAGGTCACCCAGCAGCTGCACATGGAGGAGCGGAGACACGAACCCGGTTCACCAGATTACGAGTCTACCGCTCTTAACCACTACACCACACTGGCTCTATAACACAGCACAGTACAGTAATGCAATGGGTGCTTAGTCGCTTTGGAACAGTTATCTCCACTTACCTTTTGCTCTGCACTTTCCAGGCAGAGAGCAGTGCTTAAGGTTCCTTCTCTCTCTCTGTCTCTGTCTCTCTTTCTCTGTGTGTGTGTGTGTGTGTTTTGCCCCAACCTTCACTTCACTTCGCCAAACCTTTATTAGGCATTAAAAGTATGTGTCATCATAAAAGATCCACATAGAAAATTTTAAAATATATACAAAAAAACATATAGACTAAGAGAACAAGAAGAACATACGTTTAAAGAAGATTGGAAAACGTTTATTGAATATATGGGAAAGAATTGTACACAGCTGAAAACGCTGGCAGCATTGAGGCAAATTCAACCGTGTAAACAAGCTTTGATGGACGCAATAATGGAATCCTGAACAGTATAGTTTTTGTAAAATATGCAGGGATTTATGATATGTAAAATGAGCCACGGAAAGAGAAGAGGGGAATTCACCGATATCTTAAGAATGTAAAATGAGTATTTTAAATTGTAAAACAGAAAATTTAATAAAATTATATATATACAGGGTGAGTCCTTTAAAAGAGGCCCCGTGGATACAGAGTACACATGTTCCATGGGACCTCTTTTAAACGACTCATTCTGTGTGTGTGTGTGTGTATTGTATTTGTTGTTGTTGTTCAGTCGTTCAGTCATGTCCGACTCTTCGTGACCCCATGGACCAGAGCACGCCAGGCACGCCTATCCTTCACTGCCTCTCGCAGTTTGGCCAAACTCATGTTAGTCGCTTCGAGAACACTGTCCAACCATCTAATCCTCTGTCGTCCCCTTCTCCTTGTGCCCTCCATCTTTCCCAACATCAGGGTCTTTTCTAGGGATTCTTCTCTTCTCATGAGGTGGCCAAAGTACTGCAGCCTCAACTTCAGGATCTGTCCTTCTAGTGAGTACTCAGGGCTGATTTCTTTGAGAATGGATAGGTTTGATCTTCTTGCAGTCCATGGGACTCTCAAGAGTCTCCTCCAGCACCATAATTCAAAAGCATCAATTCTACGGCGATCAGCCTTCTTTATGGTCCAGCTCTCACTTCCGTACATTACTACTGGGAAAACCATAGCTTTAACTATACGGACCTTTGTCGGCAAGGTGATGTCTTTGCTTTTTAAGATGCTGTCTAGGTTTGTCATTGCTTTTCTCCCAAGAAGCAGGCGTCTTCTAATTGCGTGACTGCTGTCACCATCTGCAGTGATCATGGAACCCAAGAAAGTGAAATCTCTCACTGCCTCCATTTCCTCCCCTTCTATTTGCCAGGAGGTGATGGGACCAGTGGCCATGATCTTAGTTTTTTTGATGTTGAGCTTCAGACCATATTTTGCGCTCTCTTCTTTCACCCTCATTAAAAGGTTCTTTAATTCTTCCTCACTTTCTGCCATCAAGGTAGTATCATCAGCATATCTGAGGTTGTTGATATTTTTTCCGGCAATCTTAATTCCGGTTTGGGATTCATCCAGTCCAGCCTTTCGCATGATGAATTCTGCATATAAGTTAAATAAGCAGGGAGACAATATACAGCCTTGTCGTACTCCTTTCCCAATTTTGAACCAATCAGTTGTTCCATATCCAGTTCTAACTGTAGCTTCTTGTCCCACATAGAGATTTCTCAGGAGACAAATGAGGTGATCCGGCACTCCAATTTCTTTAAGAACTTGCCATAGTTTGCTATAAACAGCCATGTAAAATATGTAATAACGAGGATTTTCATTGGAGTTTCTTCCTGCTAAATAGTGCCATTCATCACTCTGAGAGATATCATTGACAAAAACTCAGCCACCCTTGCAGTTACTTCCAGGTTCGTGTCAGACAGATAGAATCTGATGTTTTCATTGTGCCGTGACTACCCCCCCCCCAAAAAAAGGGATTGCACACATTTGCGTAGCTGGTTTCCCTGTGAAAACATGCTCTTTAAAGTTGAATCAGAGCAAACGTCAGTTCGAGCTTTCTGTGAACTGATGTTTGCTCCGACCAAGCTTCAAAGAGCAGGATTTTTCAGGGAAAGCTCCGGGGTTGGAGGGAGAGAGGGAGTGCTTTAATGCGTGGACTTTGCCTGGGATAAGTCCCGAGCCCATTTTTCTGCAAAGCTGAGCATTGGTAAAGAAGGCAAGCAAGAACCCACTAGCCGGTCCTCAAAATTAACTGATTAACTGGGCTTTTGAGGATTCCTAATGCATCTTCAGGGATTTATTTTTATTTTTATAAAGAATAGTGTTACTGAACGTGCAAGACTTATAGTACCATCTTGACCATACATTCTGTGAAGCAAGTCCTGCTGAAGTCAAAGCCAATGGGGGGTTATGTGTGCTGTGGTCAAAACCACTGAGCTAGGGCTTGTCAATCAGAAGGTCGGCGGTTTGAATCCCTGCGACGGGGTGAGCTCCCATTGTTTGGTCCCTGCTCCTGCCCACCTAGCAGTTCAAAAGCATGTGAAAGTGCAAGTAGATAAATAGTTATCGCTCCGGTGGGAAGGTAGAAGCAGCTTAGTCATGTTCTGGTTCGCCAGAAGCAGCTTAGTCATGCTGGCCACATGACCCGGAAGCTGTACGCCGGCTCCCTCGGCCAGTAATGCAAGATGAGTGCCAACAACCCCAGAGTTGGACACGACTGGACCTAATGGTCAGGGGTCCCTTTACCTTTACTAATACCCACCTAAAAAATTCTTCATTATACTGAATGGTGGGAAATAGAGGTTTGTCCTCTATTTCCCACCATAGAGGAAGCTGTCTGCTGACAAACGCCGACACCCTTGGCCTATAGAGCGAGATGAGCAAGCAAATCCAGAGTCGCCCGCGACTGGACTTAACGGTCAGGGGTACCTTTACCTTTACGCGTTTTTGCACGGCATTCTCTTTCATCAGCATCTCCCTCTCTCTCACACACAAACTTACAGCAGGGAAACATACAGTGGGGTCAAATAGCCATTAAAATGCATACAGGAGCCTAGGGCAATTCTATCTCAACTTAAACACTGTCACCATTCGCAACAATAGTAACCGGGTACCGTACAATTTGTTATTTGAGATGTCGCCGGTGTACAAACCCAAGATGAGAAAATACATAGATGGAAGTTGACTTGTGCAATATTTTGACTGGGGACGCAACTGCTTATGGGATTCAACTGCAGGCGGAAAAATGTGGGTTTAGGCAACATTTGAAAATAGAACGTGAAGGTTTAAAGTGCTTTGCTTTTGATTAGATCTGGTGGTTGAAACTATTAGTCACCTGCTCATTAGGCAAGGGTTGCCATTAGCATGGAAGTGGGGGGGGGGGGAAGGTCAGATGTATTGTGGAAATGATGGAATGATTGGCTCTGTTCCTTCCTTTCATAGAATTGCAGAGTTGGATGGGACTATGAGGGTCATCGAGTCCAACCCCCTGCAATGCAGGAATCTTCTTCCCCAACGTGGGGCTCGAACCCACGTCCCTGAGATTAAGAATCTCATGCTTTGTGGACTGAGCTATCTACTCAGGGACACTTGCCTGGCGCCTTTGTTACCTATCTTTAGGTGCCAGGTGAAAACATTCCTCTTGTCCCAGGCCTTTGGCTATTTAAACAATCTATGCCTTTTAATCTCTCTCTATGTGGAGGGGTTATTTGTGGGAATACATTTTCAGGTGCTCCTGCACCTTGCCGCTGCATGGTAACCTTCCGCGCTATGCACGGAAGGCAAGGAGATCAGGCAAAGGTTTGTTGCCTGGATCCCTCCGCGCTTAAGGCAAAGCGCACCAAAACAGCCTTTAGTAACGGTCGGAAAGAAGTTTCCCGCCCGGAAACTCAGCAGAATACTATGTTGTGATTGGTTATTGATGATGTTATGACGTTGTTCAGTTTACTAATAAAAGGCCCCTGCTCTCTGTAGTGGTGTGTAGAGTGCGCGAGACAAGCCAAGAGAGAACAACCGTGCGAGACAAGCCAAGAGAGAAAGCGAAAGAGAAACCAAGCCGCACAGAGAAGCAGAGCGCAACTCCACCATTGACTGCAGTCTCTTAGTCTTTATTTATTTAGTTCTAAATTTTAGTTTTGGCCGCCTTCTTAGTTTTGGCCACGTTCTTTTATCCTTTCCTTTTTTGCAACCTCAAGCCTTCGTAACTCCAGAGGAGCCTTCGTGACTCCAGAGAAACATCCGGAACTCCAAACAACAATCTCACGACCTTCAGCTTCATAACCAACGGACCCATTCACGGCCAGTGGGAGCAGGCACTCCGGGAGTTACTGGCTGTCCCAGATGTTGGTTATCCCCACAGTTATTTTTCTGTTATTATGTATTTTTGTGTTTTTATTACTGTAAGGGTGGTATATAAATTTATATAATGATGACGATGAGCAAGCAGGCACTCAGGAGGGTCATTTCAGCTTTCGGTAGAAAGGAGAAAAGGAATTTCAGTTGGTAAGTGAGTAAAGCAGAGGTCTCCAAACTAAGGCCCGTGGGCCATATCCGGCCCGCAGCAACCCCCGCCGCCCACTGCCACCGCCCACTTCTGGGTCGGAGGAGCACCGGGAATAGCTGTGCGCATGCGCAAGCGTTATTTCCGGTGCACATCCGGGTCGGAGGTCTGTGCTGGAGACACCGGCCCGAGGCGTGGTAAGTTTGCTGACCCCTGGAGTAAAGTTTACAGCAAGCTTCAGAACCCTGTTGCTGGATACATGTAAGATTAAATTGTGAAAGCAAGAAAGATTAAGGTAATTTGTCGTGGTTAAATTTTACAGCTCCTAGCTAGATTTTTATTTATTTATGTGCCTGAGAAATAATAATTTGAGGTTTGAGATAATTTTTAAAAAATATTTTATTTTCCCTATTTTTCGTTAATGTTTCTGCAACAAAAATGACACCCCCCAAAAAACCAAAACATTTTATTCGACTTCCCTCCTCCCTCTGTGCAGTTCCTTATTTTATATCACAATCTTACTGCACAACCAATTCCAACCTATTTTTAAATTTAATCTTTTTGCTCTCTATAAGTTATTTTTTTTACTGCTCGTGTTTATATCAATCCTGCTAACATTTTTAATTGCTTACAGTTTGTCTTCATATATTCCACAAATTTTCCCCATTCTGTTAAAAAACGTCTCTCATTCTGATTTCTTATTCTTCCGGTAAGTATGCGTATTACGTCAGTTTTGATTGCCAATCTTCTTGCGTTGGGACTGTTTTTCTTTCCATCTTTGGGCGTACACCATTTGGGCAGCTGTGGTAGCATACATAAATAGTCGTCTCTTCCTCTCCCCCCCCCCCCGATCTTTGGGTACATCTTTTACCAATTATAGCTAAAAAAAAAGCTTCTGGGTGTTTTTTTTAAAATTAAGAAGAACAAATGCTATTTTCAAAATTTCTCCCCCAATTCATTATAAATCATTTCCCAGAATGCTTTTACTATCTTACATGACCACAACATATGAAAAAGATGCCCTCCTCCTCTTTACATTTCCATATTATTTGAAATAATAGCAAAAGGTAAAAGGTAAAGGACCCCTGGATTGTTAAGTCCAGTCAAAGGCGACTATGGGGTTGCAGCGCTCATCTCGCATTCAGGCCGAGGGAGCCGGCGTTTGTCCACAGACAGCTTTCTGGGTCATGTGGCCAGCAGGAATAAACTAAGGTTACCAGATTTTTTTTCAACGAACCCAGGGACACTTTTCAACTTCACCATTCCGGGAATTGATTTTGTCAGGGGACTGATTTATAAATCCGGGGACTGTCCCCAGGAAACAGGGACGTCTGGTAACCTTAGACTAAACCGCTTCTGGTGCAACGGGACACCGTGACGGAAACTGGAGCGCACAGAAATGCTGTTTACATTCCCGCCACAGCGGTACCTATTTATCTGCTTGCACTGGTGTGCTTTCGAACTGCTAAGTTGGCAGAAGCCAGGACAGAGCAAGGGGAGCTCACCCCGTTGTGGGGATTTGAACCGCCGACCTTCTGATTGGCAAGTTCAAGAGGCTCAGTGGTTTAGACCACAGCGCCACCTGCTCCCTATGAAATAATGTGGTGGTGGTGGGGGGAGGATTGCCTCTGTCTTCCCTAAAAAGCAACCTCTCCTGGCTGGCATATCATCTTCCAGGGAGAAAGATTTGCCCTCTTTATCTGGCGAACACATTCATGTGCCCCCCCAGTGGACTCACAAGGTGCAATAATGATGCATGTTACTCCTAGCAGCAGACAAGGCTATAGCAGACCGGCGCTGTCCAATATTTCCTGCGGCTTGACCTGCTGGTTAATCCTGCTGTTTCAAGAGACTGCCTTCCCTCCTGTTCTTCCTTCTAATGCAGGGGTCAGCAACCTTTTTCAGCTGTGGGCCGGTCCACCATCCCTCAGACCTTGGGCGAGGCTGGACTATATTTTGAAAAATAAAAAATAAAAAATGAACGGATTCCTATGCCCCACAAATAACCCAGAGATGCATTTTAAATAAAAGGGCACATTCTACTCATGCAAAAACACCAGGCATTCCTCACAAATAACCCAGAGATGCATTTTAAATAAAAGGGCACATTCTACTCATGTTAAAACACGCTGATTCCCGGACTGTCCTCGGGCCGGATTGAGAAGGTGATTGTTGTGTATTAAGCAATAACACAGTCAAGATGTTTAATATAGTGTATTGTGTTGTATTACAGACCTTATTTGAATGTACAAGTTACAGCGGGAACGGCAATCATTTGCTGATTCAGGGAGCAGGATTTGGATCCTCTGCTGGATTGGTTTCCACGGGAGGGAAGAGGTGCCATTGGTTCCCGCCAAAATGTATCTTCTCCCTACTAGATGCCTGTTAATATATAAACCCCAGTTTTCTCCATTCCAGCTAGCTCTTTTCTGTTTCTGAAATAAAGAGACGTTGTACCCGATTCTCGCCTCCAGTTATTAACGACACAACAGTGATTGGGCCACATCCGGCCCACGGGCCTTAGGTTGCCTACCCCTGTTCTAATGTGTTCTTAACCTGTGACCTGATTCCTCTACTTATTGCAACTGGTTGCTATATTTGTTTTAGAGGCGTGGGCCAGTCGCTACAGAGCTCACAGGCAGACATTTAATATCCACCAGGAAAAGAAAGAGAGAGCTTTCCTTACTTCTTCAAACAAGAAGGGACGCAGTGTTTGCCAACACCTAGCGAGAAATGAAACTCCTTGTGGCCTTGGAATGTGCCTGATTTCAACATGACAACCTGAGCTTGTAGGAACTTGCTGGTTCTCTCTCCCCCACCCCACCCCGCCATGGCCAGAAATCTGGAAATGTTTATGTCTAAGAGCAGCATCTTCCACCTGTTGACTCAGAAGTCAGTTCCACGGTGTCCAGTGGGGCTTACTCCCAGGAAAACCTCCCCCCCTCAAAAGCCTTGGGAACCACTGGGGAAAATGTCGTGATGAAGATGATGATGATGCCACTTGGGAGCCATGTGGGGAAAGTTGGTAATAATGATGCCTCAGCACTGGGCTGCTCTCCAACAAATTTAGAACAACCTCTAAATGTGGTGTGACAGAAGAAACAAGAAAGGGTTTGAAATATACTCAGAGTCAAGTGTGAATTTCATGCTCTTTATTCAGCTCATAGTAGTGAGGAATGCAGTTTTCCCCAAAACGTTTGCTTTATATACACTATTTACACAATGGGCCACACGTGATTGGCTAATTCCGGGATACTCCTGTATGCCAATCGGGTTGCGGATTCACTTCCACCTGGAGCTGGATTGGGTGGCTCCTGCGGACCAATCAGACTGCTGCAATCTCAATCCTATTGTTCTAGGACCAATCAGGATGCTGCATTTTTGGATCCTATTCAACTCAGTACATAACAGGGTTGCTATATCTAATAATAATAATAATAATAATAATAATAATAATAATTCATTATTTGTACCCTGCCCATCTGGCTGGGTTTCCCCAGCCACTCTGGGAGGCTCCCAACAGAATATTAAAAACACAATAATACATCAAACATTAAAAACTTCCTTAAAAAGGTTTGCCTTCAGATGTCTTCCAAAAGTCAGATAGTCCTTGACATCTGACAGGAGGGTGTTCCACAAGGCAGGTGCCACTACTGAGAAGACCCCTCTGCCTGGTTGCCTGCAACCTCACTTCTCGCAGGGAGGGAACTGCCAGAAGGCCCTCGGCGCTGGATCTCAGTGTCCGGGCTGAATGATGGGGGTGGAGACGCTCCTTCAGGCATACAGGACCGAGGGCAATTAGGGCTTTAAATGTCAGCACCAACACTTTGAATTGTGCTCAGAAACGTACTGGGAGCCAATGGAGGTCATTCAAGACCGGTGTTATGTGGTATATGTAGGCTCCTCTTGAATAGCTGCTCCAACTACCAGCAGACCACAGCCAGTGGTGGTAGCAGAGCTTCAAAAACCAGCAGCTCCTCAGCGGTGTTCCTTAATGAAAACGGCCTTATCATACCCTCCAAGTGTCCTGATTTTCCAGGGGACAGTCCTGGAATTAAGAAAGCCATCCTGGCTTCTGATTTGATCCCAGAACGACCCTATCTCCCCTGCCAGTGCTGCCACAAGCTCAGGGAGGGGGATGAGCCAGCGCTTGTCCCAAGAGGGGGCAGCTGGCTTCTGCCCTTGGGCGGGTGAGGACGCGGAGAAGAGGCTGCTGCCGAGACCCAGTCCCACATGATGTGCTGGCTCTGAGGGGCAGGCAAAGGGCAGGGGCACCCTGGGTGGGAAGAAAGAGGGAGCGGAGTGGAGCTCAAGGAGTCTTGATTTTTTTAAAAAAATGCTTTGTGTGTCCCCATCTAATCTTGCCCCTTTATTTATTGGTGTGTGTGTGTGTTTTGTCAATCTACCAAAGAACAAAATCAAATCAAATCAGGATTAAAGAGTTTTCTCCGGACATTGGAGGGTGTTTGTGTCGGGTCGGCCGGGGGCTAAGACGACCCCCAGGTGTACGACAGGAACGTTTCCATCCTGTCTCTCCCATCGGTGTTGAGTGTGCAGCTCTAGGGAGTCCCGACAGCCTTCCCTGACGATTTATAATGACTCATGTCTTGGAGACACTGAGCACATGTTCAGAGTCCAGCAGAGATAAACGCAGACTGAGCTAGGCTGAGGTTGTATGCACTAAAGCTTCTTTATTAAGTATAAGGCATAACAAAAGAAAACATGTCTCCTCTCTCTGGAGAGAAGTCCGAAGGAAAAAAAACACCACCACAACAAATGGAAACAGAGTACAGTAAACATCCGCTCCCGTGAGTCCAAGAATCGGTGCTGGAATGCATAACACAGACGTATCATAACACAGTGAGAGGAATAGAAACCCAACAGTTTGTGCTGTGTCCCGTTGGTGTTGTGGTGGTGGCACTTGCCCTTCTTCTGAAAGAAAATACCCTGCAGGGGAGGGGGCACCAAAAATGGGGGGTTGAGGAGGGTCAGCTGAGGGCGGGGGGAGAATGAGAAATGTCCCCTTTTCATCAGAGGAGTGTTGGAACATATGGACATGGTGACATGGCTTACACGATGTCATTCACTTCATTCCCAAGGGGAGTAGGGTGGACTGGTGACCACTTCAGCTACACCCAATGAAGTTCTCTCTTTTATGCACCTATTAAAGATTTCGGAGTCCTGCTTTCTTTCTCTTATGGCCTAAGACTCACTGCCTCATCTAGTCCAGCATCCTCCTTGTGGGCTCCCTGTAAATATCTGATTGGCCACTGTGAGAGTCGGTTCCTGATGAGTCTTGGGCCTGATGCAGCCGGGCTTGTCTTGTGTTTATATGGGGGGAAAGATGGCTGCCCACCAGGACAGAGACATATGCGGTATATATAATTACATTAACTTTTGCGGCCTTCCAGATGTTTTGGACTACAACTCTGATCGAGTCCGGCCAGTAATACACCTAAAACACCTGGAGGGCACCAGTTTGGCGAAGGTTGCACTGCATGTAGTCACAGTAACACTTGGAAGTCGGATTGTTTGGCCAACCTCAGGAGTTTCCCCAGAAGCAATTCCCGAAAGAAAGGGAAAAAACCTTCCCACAGCCTCAGGACAATCTCAGTTTTTGGAACGGGATTTCATTGTTTAATTTCCGGTTATGCAGATTTGAGAGACTACCCTGGCAACACCCTCTCGGCTGCGCAATAGAAAAGGGTGTGAGAATTAAGCTCAAAGAAAACACAGAGCCAGTGTGGTGTAGTGGTTAAGAGTGGTGGACTCGTAATCTGGTGAACCGGGTTCGCTTCCCCGCTCCTCCACATGCAGCTGCTGGGTGACCTTGGGCTAGTCACACTTCTCTGAAGTCTCTCAGCCCCACTCACCTCACAGAGTGTTTGTTGTGGGGGAGGAAGGGAAAAGGAGAATGTTAGCCGCTTTGAGTCTCCTTCGGGTAGTGATAAAGCGGGATATCAAATCCAAACTCTTCTTCTTCTTCTTCTTGGTTGACACTCAGGTATGCTCCACGACTACCGGTGCTACTCTGTCATGTTCCATTTCCTATTTTATTTAACGCAGGAGCCAATCCATTAGCAGCCCACACTATGCCATTCACTGAAGCTGAAACATAAATAGTCTCTCTTTCTTCTCTTTGGCGATCACTCATAGCCGAGTGAGATTGTCTTCCATAAACAAGGTTTTAACAATGACTCTGTGATTGTGGAGGCCAATTCTGGATCTACACGTCCTTCCGCAGTGGGGACATTGGTTTCTGGGTGGGAGTTGATCACAGTGTGGATTTGTCAAGCGTGCCTTCCACTTAGCACCTTTCTCCCTTGAGTCCTGAGTTCAAGTATCTTCAAAGCCCATGACACCTTTGGTAAAGGCTGTTCTCCAACTGGAGCGCTCGCAGGAAAGTGTCTCCCAATTGTTGTTGTTTATACTACATTTTTAAAAATTTGCCTTGAGACAGTCTTTAAACCTCTTTTGTTGACCACCAGCATTACGCTTTCCATTTTTTATTTTTTTATTTTTTTTGCAGGTATATTTTTATTTTCAAAAATAAACAAAACTTAACACGCATGTGTCACATACAGTTTTTACAATATTACAAGAACTCCGCCGAGTTTTGACTTCCCTCCTTCTCTACTTTAGTTTTCTTATTTTACATCATTCGTCCACTTTCCCTTAAATCTCAAATTTTATTTCCCCTATTACAATATCTCCATCTTTAATCATACTTTTCTGCTAGGTTGCAAGTATTCTGTTAAACCTGTTAGTGATTTACATAATTATAGACTTCTAAATATTTCAGAAATTTACTCCAATCAGCTACGCTTTCCATTTTTAAGTTCGGAGTAGAGTAGTTGTTTTGGATGACGATAATCAGGCATCCGCACAACATGACCAGTCCAACGAAGCTGATGTTGAAGAATCATTGCTTCAACACTGGTGATCTTTGCTTCTTCCAGTACACTGGTATTGGTTCGCCTGTCTTCCCAAGTGATGTGTAAAAAATTTCGGAGACGCCATTGATGGAATCTTTCGAGGAGTTGGAGATGGCGTTTATATGTGGTCCATGTTTCACAAGCATACAGTAAGGTTGGTAGTACAATAGCTTTGTAAACAAGCATTTTGGTTTCCCTGCGAATGTCCTGGTCCACAAACACTCTGCAATTCAATCGGGAGAAAGCTGCACTCGCAGAGCTCAGGCGATACTGGATTTCGGCATCAATGTTGGCCCTTGTGGAAAGATAACTGCCCAGGTAGGAGAAGTCTAAATGGTCTAGGGGTTACTCTCTTTACAGAGACATAGGAGAGTCACCTTCAAAACAAATAACCTAATAGTCAATGTATACAAGAGTCAGTTCCAAACATTCT
The DNA here is from genome assembly GCF_009819535.1 of Lacerta agilis. Classification (NCBI taxonomy): domain Eukaryota; kingdom Metazoa; phylum Chordata; class Lepidosauria; order Squamata; family Lacertidae; genus Lacerta; species Lacerta agilis. Next base: position 39,921,039 of record NC_046325.1, read on the forward strand.
AGGCGGAATCCAATTCTTTAAATCCTCTAGTGCAAGGATATATGCTTGTGCAATGGATCTTCCCCTCCTGCTCCTCTCCCTACACACAGCCCACACACTCCCCAAATCTCATTGGAAGCGTTGGAGGGAACCCAGAACAGAATGGTGGGTGCAGGAAGAGAATGAGGGGAGGTTCCTTTGGGCATCCTAAAGTCCTTTTCTGTTTAGTGGGATGACCAAGATCCTGTCACATTCCATCATCAACTAACTATGCGGTTGATTCAAATTATTACAATTTGAAATCATACACATAACTCAACAGAATACATGACAATTTCAAAACACACACAAAAAAGAAACACACACACTTCTATATACAACCCGTACATAATTTAACAATACTAAAAAAATAATCCTAAAAAGGGGATCAAAAGACAAACAAAACAAAAAAGGATAGAGAGGGAATGGGAGAAAGGAAGGGGGAGGGAGAAGAGGGGGAAAGGAAAAGGGGGAAAGGAAAAAGAAAAAGAAATAAGAAATCTACATTAAAGTTACAACTTACAACATTAATACAATATACAAATACATAAGTTTGACTTCCGTTTGCACTCTTTGTTCCTTTATCTTAACCCTTTTTTCCACACAGGTCTTGTTACATCCAATTTAGTCTTATATTTCTTTCTAATGATATATTGATATTCAGTACATACACAGATTTCACCTTCCTATTGCCAGGAGATTTTGATGTTATTGTACTGGTTTAAATAATCAGTAAAAACTTCCCATTCCTTTTGTGCCTTTTGATTGAATTGACCTCTCATTCTTCCCGTCATTACCGCTAACTGCATATATTCTGTCATTAAAGCTTGCCAATCATATATTGTGGGGTTACTCTCACAAATAAAATAATTTAAAACAAAACAAAACAAAAAATTATTACAATTTGGGAATAAATGCAGGTGTGTCGATCAGATATTTTGGTCCTAGAATGAAGGCATGCTGGGAACAAAGGTTAGGAGAGACATTAATAAAATCATGGGATGTGAACTACAAAGGTCTATTTGGGTGTGTGAAAGAGGGTGTGGTCCGAGAAGACAAAGGAATGGTTATCCACCTGCAAACAGCAGCTCATTTGACTATAGTACAAGTATGGGAAAAGTCACAGACAGCTAAGCTTGAAGACTGATTGGCTCATCAAAAACTGGGGCATTGCCAAATATAATTAGGGTGAGGCAAGATAGATTGCATGACAACAATTTCATGGAAAAGTGAAGTCTGTCCATAGACCACTCAGAGCACTTTGTGGCACTTGGATATTTATTTTTTTTAAAAAGCTGCAGAAATACTATGTTTTATTGGAGAAAAACTATCACTCTCTAAACACAGGGGAAATGCCAGGATGGGGTGAAGAAAGGGTCAAACTTTCTCCCAGAGCCTAAATTTACCATGTACCATATAAGGGAAATGAGAGGGGAGAGGGGATGAGAGAACTCATTCATGACTGCTATGCCTCATTGTCAGTCAGAAAGGAAGACTTACCATAGCTCTACAGTCACAGTAGCTTTGGCTATTTTTTGGAAGGAGGGGCAGGATACAAATGTAATAATGAATACATGAATAATATAAATAAATATTTTCAAACCACATGGTGGAAAGTAAATCCCTTTTATTCCCAGCCAAGTCAACTTTGAAGCTGTGTGGCACAAAAGACCCTGGACCTATTTGTCTGTAATTTGTCACATTAGTTACCCAAGGACGCCGCTGTCACCTCTTCAATTTTCAGACCACTTGCCCACAAAACATTGAGTAAGGTTAAGTGATTCCTTGCTCACATAACCCTTGCAAAAGAAAACCACAGGAGATGTCCTGAAAATAGGTAGATGTGATCTTAGCTGCCAATTTCATCCCATTTTTCCCCAAAAGGAAGATTAAAAATGACATTTCTTTTTTAAAACCAAAAACCAAAACAAGGGCTCCAGCTGTCAGGGTTGAGCCAGATGAGGAGGAGTGGTGGCAAGCCCCCCCCCCCCCGTCGAGGCTGCACCCACGGAAGAACCTGGGGAAATGGAGGAGTTCATACCTGGAGAAGACTGGTGGCGGCACTCCTCGGAAGAGGAAGAGTCAGATGGAGAGGGGGAAAGACCAGAACAGGAGGAGGAAGAAGTCGAGCCAGAATCAGGTCCTTGTGAGGAGAGAAACCGGCAGGGCCCTCCCCTCCTCCCTTCTCAGCTGTAGAGCGTATAGCTGAGAGACGCAGGGAACAATTAGAGGTAGCTGCAACTCGTAAGAGACGTGGTTACAGGCCAGCTACTTTAAGAAAGGCTGGCTGCTCCCTTCGCTAGCACCTGCAACTGCTGTGCTGAGTGCGTGGTTGCTCTTGCTTGTTCTGTTCCTGTGTTCCTGACTCCAGGCTTGTTCCTGACTGACTTGGCTGGTTCCTGACTTAGACTGTTCCTGACTTCGGCTTCTCCTGACCCCGTGCTGATACCTGACTTCAGCTGGCTTCTGACCCGGACTGTTCGACCTCGGCTTATCTGACTCTGACTGCTGCACTTCAGCACGCCAACTTGTTGGCGCCCTAACACCAGCTCCCAAACCCTGGATATATTTGCCTGTGACTTAGTAGGCTTAATCCACCCTGATGCAATGCCTCCAAATTTCATCCCTGCGATGGGGTGAGTTCCCGTCGCTCGATCCCTGCTCCTGCCAACCTAGCAGTTCGAAAGCACGCCAAAGTGCAAGTAGATAAATAGGTACCACTTATTTATCGTACCGCGGGAAGGTAAACGGCGTTTCCGTGCGCTGTTCTGGTTCGCCAGAAGCGGCTTTGTCATGCTGGCCACATGATCTGGAAGCTGTACGCCAGCTCCCTTGGCCAGTAATGCAAGATGAGCGCCAGCAGCCCCAAAGTTGGACATGACTGGACCTAATGGTCAGGGGTCCCATTACTAATAGCCATCTAAAAAATCTTCATTATACTGAATGGTGGGAAATAGAGGTTTGTCCTTAACAAGGGCTACTTCAAGCTCCCGGTTGAATCAGATTGACCACAGAATGACTCGAAACAGAGACGACTGCTTCCCAAAGTGGCAGATACAGATGCAGACCTAATATTGTGGACAGTGCACACCATAGGTTTTTATATCCTTTAACAGGAGGGTAAATGGCCACAACTTTATTGATTACAGATGTAGATTGAATTTTAGCTCAGGCAGGCATTGGGTATATACAGGGTTGCCATATTCCCCAAAGTGAAAATCTGGACAAAGTTGTTGAGCTATTTCGGGAACATCTACCCAAAAAAATTAAGTTCTGGGGATTTTTGTGATTTTTATGGGTTTTTCCAGTCATTTTGCCGATTCAGCAAAAATCCACCCAGACGTCATTCTACCGCCTGAATCCCTAGGTATATATCCCCAGACATATATCCATTTCAGGGTCGTGCCAAGGAATATGGCCACCTCCAAGATGCCAATTGGAGGGGAAGCATGCCTGGGTTTTATAGGCTGCCGGCTGACCAAACATGGCCCGCAGCCAATGCCCAGCCTGCCCACACCTGTGGGGCTTCTGATTGCCCCAACTGAAGCAGGCATTTGGCAGGGAAGCCCTGTGCCTTGGTCCTTCTGGCCAGCAGAACATGTGGTGGACGAAAGTGCCCACCTGAGAAGGGGTGAGTGGCCATTCTAGGTTTAGCATCAACATCCTGAAGCTAGCAAGTAGAAAACATTAATCTACCCTTCAAGAACCAGACACTTCTAGAAGCTTTCGAACAAGTCACGAGGATGCTGGCTTTTCCCTGTTATTACCCTCACCACCTGAGATGTGCCGCTTTTGAACATGGAAATTACACCGGTTGTCACATGGGTAATAACCACGGCAGTTGCTACAACAGTAGTCAAATATCCTCCTGCCTTCCTGCACCTATGTGGCAGCACACGGCAATCTTGTGGGCGTGCCCATTGCAGTGAAGAACCTCAATTTAGGTGGGTTGCGGATGTGCATGAGTTTCATATCGTGATTAAAATTACCTACCGGCAGATTCGCATTACTTACCTGCAATTGTCACATGAAATGCTAATGCAATGCCTTGACCTCTGACTGCATTGTTCTCATTAATGCACGGCGTGGTAGGTCACCCCAGCCTCACCCCCAGCTCCAAAACAACAAGTGGAGCTGGAAAATTACTGCTAGGCTCACGTGGCATTGCATCACACATGGCTATTGGATTTCTAATGATGCAATGCAGGACACCGAAGGGTATTTATTTGCCGTGCCTAGTTTTGGCCAAAGACTGAAACTGGTGGGGCTGCTATAATTGCACAAAGCAGTCGATTGAGTCAAGAAGAAGGAAAAAAATGCCCGCTAACTATGGGCAGCGTGCAGAATTATGTCAGAGGTGGCTTAGTCATAATTTCGTCACCAGTTTGGTGTAGTGGTTAAGAGCGGTAGACTCGTTATCTGGGGAACCGGGTTCGCGTCTCCACTCCTCCACATGCAGCTGCTGGGTGACCTTGGGCTAGTCACACTTCTCTGAAGTCTCTCAGCCCCACTCACCTCACAGAGTGTTTGTTGTGGGGGAGGAAGGGAAAGGAGAATGTTAGCCGCTTTGAGACTCCTTCGGGTAGTGAAAAGCGAGATATCAAATCCAAACTCTTCTTCTTCTTCTCTTCTTCATCAGTGCCTCAAACATGGCTGTGCATCGGTGCGGGGGAAACTTATTTAGGTTACAAGGCCACCAATTAAGCACAGAGAAGAAATTGCCCAAACATTGGTAACTTTTTAAAATGCTGTTTTCATGGAGCTTTTAATAAATTGGGACCGGTTTGCCTACGAGATCACCTTACCCCACTCAACCATTTCGATCGGCGGAATTGGCACTACTAGAGGTGCCATATAAATACCCGTTCTGCATTTGTAAGAACTTGATTGTTTAAGGTTGGGACTCCCTGCCTATTGAGACCAAGCAGGTGCCTTCAATGTACTCTTTTCGGCACCTGCTCATAACATTCTTGCTTGGACAAGTCTACCCAGATACTTAGGGCGTTGAGGGAATTTTAATCTCTTTTAGTATTTTAACTTTCATATGTTTTAAAGTATGGTCGTAATTTTTTCACGATTTTCTTGTTTTATCTTTTTGTTTTTCTTTTCTTTTTTTACAATCAAGCGGTGTATAAATTTTATGAAATAAATATGTAAAATAAACGCTGTTACGTTAGTAAAGAAAATGTGTTTTTATATGCATTATAAAACTGCGACACCAGATGACACTGTGGAGTCCTGTCTTTCATCAACATGATTTCCCTTTATGAAATTTACAATGCGTTGAACTGAAATGCTTCTTCGATGTGTCTAGATCCAGCCAATGTCACCTTAAAGAAATGAAGGCAACCTCCCAGAAATTATTCCAAAACCAAACATTTCTCTGATGTATTGTGAGCATCTATTGGCGGGGAAAGCCTACAAAGCTCGAAGGGAAGGAATTTGGATTCAGAGAACCAGAGGGAACACTGAATTCTAATCCTTTCATTCCACCTCATCTCAACCCACCCACAGAGTACAGTGGTGCCTTGGTTCTCGAACTTAATCCGTTCCGGGAGTCCGTTCGACTCCCGAAACCATTCAAAAACCAACGCATGGCTTCCGATTGGCTGCAGGAGCTTCCTGCACTGAAGCAGAAGCTGTGTCAGACGTTCAGCTTCTGAAAAATGTTCACAAACCAGAACGCTTACTTCCAGGTTTGCGGCGTTCGGGAGCCAATTTGTTCGACAATTAAGCCGTTCGAGAACCAAGGTACCAATGTAACTTCAGTGCTGAAGCAAAACGTCAGACTCCCTTTGTCCTCAAAGTAGTCCTGAAAAGAGGAGTTTGCACCATACATTTAAAGCACTATGATGCCACTTTTAACAGTCATGGTTTCCCCCAAAAGAATCCTGCGAATTTTAGCTTCTTAAGGGTGCTGGGGGTTGTTAAGAGAACCCTATTCCCCTCACTATTTCCCAGTAGTAATGTACGGAAGTGAGAGCTGGACCATAAAGAAGGCTGATCGCCGAAGAATTGATGCTTTTGAATTATGGTGCTGGAGGAGACTCTTGAGAGTCCCATGGACTGCAAGAAGATCAAACCTATCCATTCTTAAAGAAATCAGCCCTGAGTGCTCACTAGAAGGACAGATCCTGAAGTTGAGGCTCCAGTACTTTGGCCACCTCATGAGAAGAGAAGACTCCCTAGAAAAGACCCTGATGTTGGGAAAGATGGAGGACACAAGGAGAAGGGGACGACAGAGGATGAGATGGTTGGACAGTGTTCTCGAAGCTACTAACATGAGTTTGGCCAAACTGCGAGAGGCAGTGAAGGATAGGCGTGCCTGGCGTGCTCTGGTCCATGGGGTCACGAAGAGTCAGACACGACTGAATGACTGAACAACAACAACATTCCCCTCACAGAGCTACAGTTTCCAGAGCGGTTTAACAATCAATTCCTCTTCCCGTTGAACTCTGAGGTTTTTAGCTCTATGAGGGAAGAGGGTCTCCTAACAACTCTCAGGACCATTTATGTACTGCAGCTTCCAGGAAAGCCATTGCTATTTAAGTGTTATAGTGCTGATAATACCGCTCTTTAAGAAACCATCCCTAGATTCTGAGAGCCTAAGCAACCACCAGCAAGTTAACAACCCCCCCTTTGGGGGGCAAGGTTCTTGAGTGAGTAATCACTGACCAGATCCAGGCACCCTTGGAGGAGAATTTTTTTCTAAATCTATTTTCAATTGGGGTTTTGGTCTAGTGTTGGCACAGAAACTGCCCTGGTCTCCCCAGGGGCGTAGCTAACTGCTCCGGCACCCGGAGCAGCATGGGCGGGGTGATCCGTGCACAGGGGCACCGCAGAGTGCTAAGAGGGCTTAGCTAACTGATATAGTGAGGGATCTAATGAAAGAGAGACCCCAAACTGTAGGCAAAGAAGCCCAGAGCGGAGGATATAACCGGCCACGGCCGCTGGACAGGAAAACTCCCGTTACTAAGAGATTCCCAGATTATAAATCAAAGGGGATTGACATCACAGACGGACCTCAGAGGGACAGGTCTGGGTGGATTGAAATTTGACCCAGAACACCTGATTAGAAATTCACTTAGTAACAAGAGGAGAGTGTGAAGTGAAGGTTCGTCGCATTAATTGTGATGTCGTTGCATGGTGATACGCCCAGGGGGCCGGTGCGGCCAGCTGTCCATGGAGTCCACCTGACGGACACAAGCCCCACGCTGCCACTTCAGGTAGCGTGGGGCCCCGAACCACTGCATCACTCCCAGGAGAGACGTGTGGCTTGGGCGGGCTGCAGGCCAGGCCCCGCGGTAAGTGCCGCCCCCCCCCCCGAGGTGTGCCATTTTGTCACCCCCTCAGGTATGACACCTGAGACGGACCACACCGCCCCCTTCCTATGCCCCTGGGTCACGTTACATAATGATCTCTGTCAGGAGACAGGCAGGGGCGATGTATCCATGATCTCTTAACGGCTTTTGATACCATCCACCGCTGTAATAAAAATCATATATTATAATAATTTATTATTTATACCCCGCCCATCTGGCTGGGCTTCCCCAGCCACTCTGGGCGGCTTCCAACAAAATATTAAAATACAATAATCAATCAAACATTAAAAGCTTCCCTAAACAGGGCTGCCTTCAGATGTCTTCTAAAAGCCTGGTAGTTGTTGTTCTCTTTGACATCTGGTGGGAGGGCATTCCACAGGGCGGGTGCCACTACCGAGAAAGCCTCTCTGCCTGGTTCCCTGTAACTTGGCTTCTCGCAGTGAGTTAACCGCCAGAAGGCCCTCGGCACTAGACCTCAATGTCTGGGTAGATCAATGGGGGATGGAGACGCTCCTTCAGATATATTGTATCCTCCTGAAGAGGTTATCCGAGAGGAGGTGGGTGGCGCTGCTTTGAAGTGGTTCCAGTCCTACTTGGATGGTCGTCTTCAATGGGTGATGCTTGGGGAGTGTTCTTTGGCACCATGAGGCCTTCAATGTGGGTTTCCTCAGGGTTCAATTCTATCCCTCATGTTGTTCAATATCTATGTGAAGCCGCTGAGTGGGGTCAACTGGAGTTTTGGAGTGTGCTGTCAGCAGGATGCTGATGACACACAGCTCTGCTTCTCATTTGCATCTACAGGTGTGGCAGCGGAAGCGCTGGACCAGTGTCTTGCCTTGGTAATGGACTGGATGAGAGCCAATAAACTGATGCTCAATCTAGGTAAGACAGAAGCACTGTTAGTGGGTGGTTCCCTAGACCAGAAAGATAGGAGGTTGCCTGCTCTTGATGGGGTTACGCTCCTTCTGAAGGAGCAGATACGTAGCTTGGGGGTACTCCTGGATCCTTTGCTGTGACCTGAGGCTCAAGTGGCCTTGGTGGTGCAGAGTGCCTTCCATCTGCTTCAGCTGAGTCCTTATCCGGACAGGGATGGCTTGTTGTCTATGTTCTGGTAACCTCTAGGTTAGATTACTGCAAGGCGTTATATGTGAGGCTGCCTTTCAAGATAGTTCAGAAACTCAGCTTGTGCAGAATTCAGCGGCCAGGTTGTTCACCAGGGCAAGACAAAGTTGACCTTATAACACCAATCCTGGCCTGACTGGACTGGCTGCCAATTAGTTTCCGGTCCAAATTCAAAGTATTGGTGCCGATCCATAAAGCCCTACATAGCTTAAAACCTCAGTACCTTAAGGACTGTCTCTCAAGAGATTGCTCCCACCCACCTGGGTCTCAGGGCTCATTCTCCTCCATCCTCTTGCTGTAGAGCAGGGGTAGGCAACCTAAGGCCCGTGGGCTGGATGCGGCCCAATCGCCTTCTCAATCCGGCCTGGGAATCGGCATGTTTTTACATGAGTAGAATGTGTCCTTTTATTTAAAATGCATCTCTGGGTTATTTGTGAGGCATAGGAATTCGTTCATATTTTTTCCCCAAAATATAGTCCGCCGTCCGCCCCCCACATGGTCTGAGGGACGGTGGACTGGCCCACGGCTGAAAAAGGTTGCTGAGCCCTGCTGTAGAGTAAATGTGTGGATTACCAATGTTTTACGGATGGGTTCCCCCACCTTTTTTTTGTTGATGATTTTATTGTCAAAATTATGCCAGTAAAGTCTGAATAAATGAATGTCTCTCCCCATATGAACCAACCTGAAGCCTGCACTTTTCCTCTGAAGTCCTTCTCTGTCCCGGCCGTTCCCATCATCACATTGCTACCTGTCTTTAGGTGCCAGGTGAAAACAGTCCTCTCTACCTAGGCCTTTGGCCATTAAACAACCGGTGGCTTTTTAAAATGTGGAGGTGGGGCTGTCATTGCGATATTTTCCGTGATCGTTTATTGTCCTTTATTACGATGCTATGTAAATTATGTTTTTAACGTTGTGCACCGCCCTGGGATCTTCGGATAAAGGGCGGCGTTTGAATTGAATAAATAAATAAATAACCTTCCAAAACAAAGCACTCATAAGAAAGTTAAGATATGTTTTGCAACCAACAGCGTAACTGAAGTAAATTTAGTCAGTATAGTGCATGGAGGAGTCTCAGACCCAGTCTCGCAGTTGGGACTTCCTGAACCAACAGTGTTCAGCAAGTCCGGCGAGCTCAACTCTGTGGTTCAAGGGCTCCATCTGCAGGCCGGAGTGTCGTCAGATGACCCCAATAGCTGATCTTGCTTGAGGGGCCCACAAAGAGCAACTCATCCCAAGGGTGAGGATTCTGCTGACACTTGCACTTTCAAGACCCCTGCTGAGTGACTGAGTGTGTATCCTGCTTTTCCCTCTCATGGGACTCAAGGCAGCTTACAAATAAACCAAGAACCACTAAAAACATAGAAAAAACAATCTTTTTAAAAAAGCATTGATGGAATTAAAACTATGTGAATAATAAATAATAATCAGTGCTTTTTTCTGGGGGGGACAGGGGACGCAGGGGTATGCATACCCCTAAACATTTTGTGAATCTAACCCCTAAACATTTTGTGACTCTAACAGGAGAAGAAACTAATTTTTTTATAAAATTACTGTATTTTTCCGTGTATAAGATGGTGCTTTTTGCTTTAAAAAAAAGGCAAAAATTGGGTGCTGTCTTATACCTGCACATGGTATAAGTGAATGCAGGGGGGGCGCGTGCAATTAATGGCAGCGGCAAGCAGGAGATCGGCAGTGGCGATTGGGCAGGGGATTGGTGGCTGCGGCAAGGCCTGCTGGTGATTGGCTGTGGCTGTAGCAATTGGGCAGGCGATTGGCGGCTGCAGTGAGGTGTGTGATCACCAGTGGCTGTGGCAAGCGATTGGCAGTGGAGGGCAGGTGGGTGAGCGATTGGCGGAAGTGATCTCTCCCACCCCCACCCCCCAAAAAAGCTAAATCACTTTATTTCTTAACTTTGGGTTTTAAAAAAAATAGGGGTCGTCTTATACATGGAGGCGTCTTATACACGGGGAAATATGGTAGTTTCTTCTCTAGCACGGTGAATCGTCAGTTCCGTTGCTACTTCCGATGGCGGCCTCAATTCCTGTCACGGTGTTTCCTGAGTCTCAGACGAAAGCGAGCGTTTAACATGTGAAGTAGGAGTTGGAATCTAGCATGGTAATTGGTCAGTTTTGTTGTTACCACCTCCAATGGCAGCTTCCTTCCCTTTCCCGGTGATTTTCTTGTCAAAATGAGAGTACCCCAAACATTATTATTTTTTAGATGATGATGATGCTAATAATAATAATAATAATAATAATAATAATAATAATAATATATTTGTATTACAGGTAGGTAGCTGTGTTGGTCTGCCGTAGTAAAAATAAAAATAAAAATAATCCTTCCAGTAGCACCTTAGAGACCAACTAAGTTTGTTCTTGGTATGAGCTTTCGTGTGCTCACGTATCTGAAGAAGTGTGCATGCACACGAAAGCTCATTCCAATAACAAACTTAGTTGGTCTCTAAGGTGCTACTGGAAGGAATTTTTTGTTTGTTTGTTTGTTTCAAATAAATATGTATGCCACAGCACCTTGCCGAAGCCTGATTCTTGCAGAAGCTGCGGCACACTTTTCAAATAGGAAACTTTCTCCAGCAGACGTTGACATAAGCTATGTGTAATAAACGGCTTTTGATGACCGATTTCAAAGAAATTGTGTGAAAAGTGCAGTTTGCCTAAGGAAATGACTCTCTCTCTCTCTCTCTCTCTCATCTGTCAATACTGTTGCCTTACAAGCACATTCAGGTGAGCTTAGTCATTTGCAGAATTCCTGGCCTCATGACTCCCAGTTTTATTACAGGGATGGGACTTGCTGAGACCAGCCCTCTATGTATGCTAGGAAAGGTGCTTTGGGAAGGTGTGTGACCAATGCATTTGTAAGCATGGTGGTGATACAAAGTTGAGCAGCAGTGATGCAAGAAGCATGGGCTTGGCTCACAGGGTTATTGTACCACACCTGCTTCCTGGGTGCTCTGATAGTTGCCGCAGCTACACAGCTGACTGTTTCTTGGCTGCCGACTACGCTGAGTTGGCTAGCCCCAACGGCTGATGTTTATGAGGCCGGTCCAAAACCTCTAAAACAGTCCTGCACGGTTGGGTTGAATCCCAACAAGACAGAAGTACTGTTTCTGGGGGACAGGGGACAGGTGGCTGTGGGGGGAGGGACTCCCTGGTCCTCAATGGGGTCACTGTGGCCATGAAGGACCAGGTGTGCAGCCTGGGAGTTGTTTTGGACTCACAGCTGTCCATGGAGGCACAAGTCGTTTTAAAAACATTTTAGTTTTAGTTTTCGGTTTTACAACAAATGCATAATTTTGGAAATCACCTCGTCATCCACGACTTCCCTTCCCCAACTTCCGTGGTTCGTTAAAATTTCCCCTATTTGACTGCATATCCAAAACACTCCTTTACTCTTTTATTTTCACCTTCAGTCTTATTTCGTTTTATGAAACTTCCTCTGCTCTGATTATTCCAGTCCTGCTAGCATTTTAAGATGTTTACAGTAATTCTTCATGTGTTCCACACATTTCCTCCATTCTTTCTTTAAAATCTCCTTCTCTTGGTCTCGAATTCTGCTTCCTAACTCTGCCAGTTCTGCATATTCCCACAGTTTCATCTGTCATCCCTCTTTTGTCGGTATTACTTCTTCCTTCCGTTTCTGGGCGTATAACATCCATGGGGGCACGGGTCAATTCTATGTCCGGGGCAGAGCACTGGCTGAGACCCTACATGCCCGTGTCTTTCCAGAGTGGTATATGCACTGGTTATCTCCTGTTCGGACTACTGCTGGATCCAATCAAAGGTCATAGAATCACAGAATCATAGAATTGTAGAGTTGGGAGGGACCCCGAGGGTCATCTAGTCCAACCCCCCGCAATGCAAGAATCTCAGCTAAAGCATCCATGACAGTTGGCCATCCAACCTCTGCTTAAAAACCTCTAAGGAAGGAGAGTCCACGGCAGATGAAAATGATGGACTATATGGAGCTTGCAGAAATGACCGGGAGAATCCGTGACCAGAGAGACGACGCGGCGGAAAAAGAATGGGGGAAATTCAAATTGTATTTTAAAAAATAATGTAAGATTTAAAGTTAGAATTTTTGTTTTGAAAATAAGGACAGGCTGTTAAATAAAGGTTGAGTTAAATGATGTGAATTTAGGAGTGAGGTAAGATGTAGAGATAGAGTTAGAAAATGTTATATTTGTTATATTTTTAAGTAAGTGATAAGAGAAGGTAAGGAAACTGTTGTTATTAGAAGTAGATTAGATAGTGTTTAATTGGGAAGTCACTTAAGATATTTGCAAGGGATGCAGTAGGAGGAGACAGGAGGAAGTCCGATTAAGATGTGAGGAAAATACAGGTTTTTAAGATAATAGTTTCTTTTTTGTTGTAGTGTTTTGTATTTTTTTTCTTTTTTAATGTAGTTTGTTTAAATGGTTTTTGTTGTTTTTTTGATGTTATGTTTAAAAATTCTTTAATAAATATTATTTTTAAAAAAAGAAACTTAAAAAAAAGGAAGGAGAGTCCACAACCTCCTGAGGACACCCAGTGGTTAACCAGGTGCCTCTGCGAAGCCTACACAGATCATGCTGAGACATTCTATGCATGCTGAATACACATAGAATACTTCCTTTTTCCCATTCTGTTTTAATAAGTTAATCCTGCTTGTATGTTTACCTAGAGACCTTTCTGACTTGGCCATGACACTGGCCCCGTGAAGGAACTAATGAGGACTACAAAGGAATAGTTTCCTTGAGCAAATAATTAAACTGCCGCAATATATAGACAGCGAGATAAGAAAGCCAGATTCCCAGGTGTCACGGGGAGCCTTTGTTAAAAAAAAAAATTGGCAGCCATTCCTGTTTGCTTTGCCGCATAACACCCACAAACATTCCTCTCACTGCCGCCCTGTTTATAGGCAGTCCACACCTGGCAACGCACAAAGCCACAAAGGCTATCCTGGCAATCTTCAGGCAGTGCCAGGATCTCAGAGCCATGGTATGCCTGCCCCACCAGTACTGATCTCTGCCCTGCCCACCCCAATGTTCTTGTTAGCTAGGTCCTGGAGCCATTTAAGATTATCCACAGTGCTGCCGACCTAGCACAATCATGTCCAAAGTCCGTTTCGGGGGCCTAATTCGGCCCCTGTGGCAGTTTATTTCCTGGGGTAAAATCATAAAAAGCTCAACAACTTTGGTTGGTCCTTTGGCCGGCCCTCACGGCCCTTCACTTCATCAAATCTGGCTCCCTCTGAAAGAAGTTTGGACACCACAGACCTAGCACCACATCCGTGGCAGTCTAGGGTACCATGGTGCCCTGTGCGAGGCCAAAATTTGGCATTCCTCCAGCCCAGCTCTCACACTGCCTTTGCCATTGTGGGTGAGGAGGTGCCCAGCTTTGGGGAGGAGGTGTGAGGGTTCTGGCAGGGTCCTAAGATGGCGGGGAGAGAATTAGGCTCAGTTCACATTTAAAGGCAAACCAACCTAATTTGAACTTTCTGAAACAATGTGTAAACTGCAACACGGTTGGTTGCCCTTCTAAATTCACAATTCTCTGAAATTTGTATTGCCATTCTCCGGACAAGTGCTGTGTACAAAATTGCAGATATTAGGGTAAAGTGTGCATTAAAACACATATATTATTGAAAATAGCATACAGAAGTTCATTATATTAATACATTAGTATAAATAAATTAATACATTGGTATAAATATCCTGTGCGAAACTGTGTCTAGTAGGCAAGATCGCTAAAAAAAAAAAAAAAAATGCACTTTAGGGTTTTTTGAGAAAATTGCACAGAGGTGAATTTTCATGGGGATTTTATAGAAAAACCACAAAGTGATGTGGAGAACTTAAGACTAGAAAAAAAATTAGAAATTGAGAGAAACCAAAAATGACAGATTTGCCCATCCTTAAGGTGGGGCCAACCCAATATGTTTTTCTGCCCCGTGTTTAGAAGCTGGCCAGAAGCCGGTGCCCCACTTGCAGAAGCTGGCCAACCAATTCTCAATTTGAACACTGGCAATGGGACAACGCAACTTGCATAAGAGGGCACAGGCAAGCAGGCCTCCAAACACCTCACTGTTGCTCTCTGCTCCAAAGCATCAGCTACCTGAGGCAAACACCTCACTCTGCCCATTGGGAGGGACAAACCCAGGGCTTCTTTTTTTTCAGTCAGAACTCACCGGAACATAGTTCCGGCACCTCTCAGGTGGGCGCCATTGCCATGATAAGAGAACAAGGGAGGCATTTGTGGTGAGTTCTGGCACCCTTTTTAAAAGAAAAACAGCACTGGCACAGACCCACAATTAAATCAAAATTAAAAAATTAAAAAAAATCCTTCCAGTAGCACCTTAGAGACCAACTAAGTTTGTTCTTGGTATGAGCTTTCGTGTGCATGCACACGTCACAATTAAATGTAAGATTCACTGGCACAGTCCAAGTGACTCTGAAGAGAGAAAAAGGAATGAGTAAACACTTTTTCTAAACTGTGAATGTTGCTCCCCCCCCCCCTGCCGCCGCCAAGCTGCATATTTGAATAGGCACAGGCAGGTGTGGTGTCAAGAAGTCATTTCCTAGGAAATTAAGGTAAAAATGAATCAGACCTCGGCAGCCTCCAAGTTGTGATGCAAGGAGGTTCCTTCCTCATTGCTGAGTGTTTAAATATGTACCTGTCTCAGAGCTTGTGGTTTGCTTTGGAAGGCGGCCATGTCGCCGTTGCTGCAGGATATTTAACAATAATGCTGATTTTGTAATAGAGATGACACGTGCTTTGTGCTATCGGGGCGGGGGGAGAGAGAGAGAGAGAGAAAGAAACGGAAGTGTCATTTGACGGCCAGGTTTCCCTACCGTTTTTGCACCTTAGTTGTTGTGTTAAATTGTATGCATCAAACTCAGAGAATGGTGCTCCTGGTTTGAAAGCATGATCTCTCAGCATTGAAACCTTAAAAGCAGCAGGAGTGGTGAATGAAAGACTGGTTTGGGTTGGGAATCTGGTGCTGGAGTGGAGTAAAACATACAAGCATCACGGAGCGTCATATTTGTAATTTAGGGCAAATTTTATTTTGGAGAGCCAGTGTGTTGTAGTGGTTAAGAGCGGTAGACTTGTTATCTGGTGAACCGGGTTCGCGTCTCCACTCCTCCACATGCAGCTGCTGGGTGACCTTGGGCTAGTCACACTTCTCTGAAGTCTCTCAGCCCCACTCACCTCACAGAGTGTTTGTTGTGGGGGAGGAAGGGAAAGGAGAATGTTAGCCGCTTTGAGACTCCTTCGGGTAGTGAAAAGCGGGATATCAAATCCAAACTCTTCTTCTTCTTCTTCTTTATCTTGTGAGACATCTTCAGGAGAAGAAAAGGCTACATACACAAATCTGGAGGGGAGTGCCTAAGGTGGTTGGATGTACGCCTCCTTAGCCGCTTTGAGACTCCTTCGGGTAGTGATAAAGCGGGATATCAAATCCAAACTCTTCTTCTTCTTCCGGCAATTCCTGCAGCCAAGCTGGTGCCAAATGTATTACTCTCCTTTCCATTTGGCCACAACAGTGAGTCTTGTTATCTGGGCAGCCCAGGACCTCCATACACACTCCCCAGCTTTGCGCCCCAGAGAGGTCACTTTGGTGCCGCTAACACCACAAAAACCATGCAGAATTCAGTAGTTCCCAGTTACCGGTCTCTGCAGCCACAGCAGGCACTGCGATTCTCCAACGGTATGACTTCACCGCTGGTTGTTGTTCAGACGTTCAGTCGTGTCCGACTCTTCGTGACCCCATGGACCAGAGCACACCAGGCACGCCTATCCTTCACTGCCTCTCGCAGTTTGGCCAAACTCATGTTAGTAGCTTCGAGAACACCGTCCAACCACCTCATCCTCTGTTGCCCCCTTCTCCTTGTGCCCTCCATCTTTCCCAACATCAGGGTCTTTTCTAGGGAGTCTTCTCTTCTCATGAGGTGGCCAAAGTACTGGAGCCTCAACTTCAGGATCTGTCCTTCTAGTGAGCACTCAGGGCTGATTTCTTTGAGAATGGATAGGTTTGATCTTCTTGCAGTCCATGGGACTCTCAAGAGTCTCCTCCAGCACCATAATTCAAAAGCATCAATTCTTCAGCGATCAGCCTTCTTGATGGTCCGGCTCTCACTTCCGTACATTACTACTGGGAAAACCATAGCTTTAACTATACGGACCTTTGTCGGCAAGGTGATGTCTTTGTTTTTTAAGATGCTGTCTAGGTTTGTCATTGCTTTTCTCCCAAGAAGCAGGCGTCTTCTAATTTCGTGGCTGCTGTCACCATCTGCAGTGATCATGGAGCCCAAGAAAGTGAAATCTCTCACTGCCTCCATTTCTTCCCCTTCTATTTGCCAGGAGGTGATGGGACCAGTTACCAGTGGCCATGAGACTCCATTGTCTCTCAAGACAGACAGATGCCAACGTGATAAACAAGAGGACTAGGAGTTGTACCTGAGGCACCAGATTATGGCATAGAAGAATCACATCACGCGCCACATGCTCCGGATCTGCCATGATCTCCCAAGTGAGGATGGGAATCCTCAACGACTTCTTTCTTTCTTTCTAATCCATATTTCTAGAAGAGCAAAGTCCATGTTCATAAAATGTGAAAAATTCCAGATAAATGCAAGAGATTCCATTCAACTGGAGAAACCTTTAGGACAGGGGTAGCTAGTGTATCTCCCTCCAAACGTTGCTTGACTACAACTGCCATCAGCTCTAGCCACCAAATCTGACGGGCACCACGTTGGCTACCCCTGCTTTAGAGCTTCTACACACCATGCTTTTATACCTAAGCTATCCTTTGTACCTGAAAATGCCAAGTGCAGATGAGACAGATACCCATTTCATACAGGTGCCTTCATCAAGAGACCAGAATTTGCTGCCTTACTGTGTGAGATTATTGTTCAAAGAACCTAGCAGCAAATTATTTCCCCCTGCGCTCATAGCGTTTGGTGATGGCGATAATCATGGTATACAAAAGATGAACAGGTCAAATCAGTAATGATGCACTGGGCAAGAGACTTTGGGTATAATATACAACTTACAGCTTGTCGAGGGAATCCCTCCTGCATATTGTTTTTATCTGCCCTTTATATAGTGATGTCAGGAGAAATTTGTTGAGCCCACTGGTCCAAAAATTCCCTGGACTTCCAGTTGAGATCCAGCTTACCCTTTTACTCTGGGATTCTAATCCAACGGTAACCTTGCAAGTGGCAAAGTATCTGACTTCGGTTCTGAACCATAAGAGGTGAAATGGCCTATTACAGGAATCCTAATGGTTCATTTCTACCCCTTTTGGGCCAATAACTCCTGATAGTATCATAGGTTGAATTGATATTTATTTCTCCTGATTGTAAATACTTTATGTTATTATTCCTATTTTAATGTAATTATTTTAGCTGTTTTTGCATGGATTGTAAGGCAGGTATGATTTGCGTGTCTATTTATGTATAAGCTTATAGCTGCAATAAAGTTTATTATTATTATTATTACAACTTACAGCACTAGAGAAGTTATGGAATTGGGATTTACGGCATGTTATACGTTGAAAGAAAATTATATGAAAATGAAGTACCGGTGGTATTTAACTCCTAGCAAATTAGCAAAAATGTATAAAACAGGCTCAAATATATGCTGGAAATGTAAAGAAAAAGAAGGCACCTTTTATCATATGTGGTGGAAATGTAAAGGTAGTAAAAGGATTTTGGGGAATGATATATAATGAGTTGGAAAAAATGTTTAAATTAACATTTGTTTTTTTTAAAAAAACCTGAAGCCTACCTTTTAGGAATTCTAAGTGCCGAAATCCCAATGCAGCAGAAAATACTATTTATGTATGCAACCACGGCTACGTGGATGTTATTGGCCCAGAGATGGAAAGAAGATAAAGTCCCGACCAGAGAAGAATGGCAGATCAAGTTGATGGACTATGCCGAAATGGCTAAAATGACCGGAAGAATCAGAAATCAGGAAGACCAAAATTTTAATAAGGAATGGGGAAGATTTGTAACTTATCTTAAAGAGCATTGTAAACAGTTAAAATCATTAGTAGGATTGGAATATCACTTATAGTTTAATGGTGAATTCTAGATACAATGGAGATGTAAAAGATTTGGATCATCATAAAAGATGTAGGAGGAAATGATTAATAACAGGACTCACAAAGGGGAGGATGGAAGGCCAGAAGATTCCTTGGAAACTTGTTTTTTTATTATCTATGTTTGATATATGACTGTAAAATTTTAATCTGGAAAAAATAAATAAATTTATATATATATAAAAAGAGAGAATCATGGCACAAACAGGCTGTGAAAGGAAGAAATTCATTTTACGGAAAGAATGAAGTAAGGATGGCCACTCTCCCTCGAACATGTCAACCCTTTTCTACAACAAAATTGGATGTGGAACAAAATACTACGTTTTAGTGCCTAACTTTGAAACGACTGCATTGTCAGCTCTGCTGCAACTGATTTGGGCAGTGACTCTGGCATGAGGTAGGGAGAGTTCAAATGTAAGGAAACGGTCCTGCAGACATCTCACTTGAAAGCGAAGGGGAGTGCAGGTACGGACATGCACAGAGCAGTAATGTGCCACCCCCTCATATCCTCACATTGGACAGATAGAGATGGAGGAGAAATTTGCTTCGGTTCTCATTTGAATGTGAACTTACTTAATTCACACTTCCTGAAATTACATGTGTGGGAGAAAATTCCTTTTGGGGGGTTCAATACAGAGACTCAAACCAGATTCCCAATTAGTCAGACTTTTATTTGGTAATACATTGCAATCTAAAAGAGTCTGTGAGAGCAGTCGAGTAAAACACTCCCTGTCTAGGAAAAATAAGATTTCTTAGCTGTTTCATCCTCTTGGCCAACCACCTGCTGCCACCCCGGCACCTCATCATCTCCTCATCCAAGCATAGTACTTGAAAACACTTAGTTCCCCCCCCCCCTGTATACACAGTGGCCTTCTTGCATCTGATCTAGAATCATAGAACCAGAGAGTTGGAAGGGACCCTGGGGTTCATCTAATCCAACCACATGCAATGCAGGAATCTCAACAGTTCCCCATCCAAATTGAAACCATACTGGACCCTGCTTAGCATTGCAAATATGTTAGCAGCTTTATTGCTGCACCACTGGAACTGTTTTTCACTGATTCCTCCTAAATTGGTTCTTGCCAGTTTTGTGACCAGGTCGTACCCGTATGTATGCGAAGTTGACCTTACTGATAATGGGTTTTGCAGAATTTTCACCTCACATGCAAACTGAAATGCAGGTATCCTCCCAAAACCACACTTCACCAAATTTTGCAATGCAGTTCTCCAGCCATGTACTAGGGTGGGGTGGGGAATATGCATCTATATATATATGTGTGTGTGTGTGTGTGTGTGTGTGTGTGTGTGTGTGTGTAAAAATGAACCTACAGAACTGCATTATATTAGGTGAAATGGCCTAAATTTGGGGAGAAAATTGCATTAAAATGTGTGTATGTTGGGAGAAATTAGCACTTAAATACTGGTGAATTTTCATGATGACCTTTTTTATTTATTTATTTATTTTTTTGCAAAATTAAAGAGTGGGAAAATGAAAAACCATGATTGACAGACCCACCATCCCTCCCTGCAGATATTTTGTCCAGTGCCTCGCCAATTCTAGTGCTTGCCCTGTGTTTTAGGCAGGCTTAGAGAATAAAATAGCAAACTGGTGTCCCAAAGTATCTCTTAAAAATGAAGCCTAGCTCAGAAGGTACTGAAGGTCTTAACAAGCAGGCTCTCCCCCCCCCCCCCCGGGAATCTGAGATTTCCAAGTCCAACCATGACGCAATGCTTGAACGGGTGACCAAGGTGTGATTTGGTGAATGGATATCAGGTTGTTCTTGGTGTAAGTTTGTTTGTGTGGGCTTGTGTGTGGAGAGGGGAGCGGAGCCCACCTCCTGTATATTGTGAAATTATTCTCACAAGCAATGCAAGGAGAGGAAGAAGGATTAGACCAAAGAGAGGCATCTGCTTCTCTCCAGGGGGCAAATGATGGTTCTTCTGTCACGACTGGATATGGACAAGGTGCAGGCAGCAGGACTTTTAACCCCTGTCCCATGTGGCTTATTAAATCTAGCAGAGGGGGGGCGGTCTTGATAGCTGCATCCAGAGTATGCTTAATGTTTCATTGCAAGAGGGGGTGGTCCCAGCTGCCTTGAAAGAGGCAGTGGTGTGGTCCCCGTTAAAGAAACTGGTTCTGGGCCCCTTAGACTGGAAAAATTATCAACCGGTTTCAAATACCCGCTTTTGGGAGAGGATGGTGGAGATTGTGGTGCTGGGACAGCTACAAGCATTCCTGGATGAGACAGATTATTTACCAGTACATCCATTTCGATCCGGGTTCAGGGCTGACCATGGTACTGAGTTGACCTTGGTCGCCCTGATGGATGATGTTTGCAGAGTGTGAGACAGGCAGAGAACATACTTGATCCCTCTTCAGCTTTTGATATCACTGACCATGGTATCTTCATAGACTGGCTTCCTTAATTGCTTCTGAAATTTCAGACAGAAATGCCATCTAATTTGCTCTGCTAAGGTGATAAATTACTGCATCTTGTTCATGAGTAACCCCATAATGCAGAAAAAAGAATTGGCCCCAGCCCTGGTTCTTTGCCTTCTTTGCCTGCTCATGCCCGGATGCCTGATACCTTAGAGCATGTCTGTGCATTGAAAATGGGGGGGGGGGGGAAGGATGTTGCAACTCTCTGAAGCAGAGGATGTTCTGCAGTGAAGCCTCCTCACGTCATATCCTCAGCCCCTGACCTTTTTAGTCATCCAGGTGCACATTAGGTAAGGAGAGCTCTGATAAAATCAGTCTGGAAGATTAAAGGGCCATGGATTTCCCGTAGACTCGAGCACAAATTGACGTGAGAATTCCACTAGAACAACCAAGTCTGCCAGTTCCAATCTTATTTTCATATTTGGGAAATGGACAATTGTGTGCACAGGTGAAGCATGCCAAACAAATTACCTCTGCATCTGCTGTGCTCTTTCTTGTTACTGACTTTGGCATTGTTGTTGTTGTTGTTGTTTTTTAATTTTTTTTTTAAGGTTTCACATTCAGTGTGAAATGAATGCCAAATGAGTTTTGCTCCCAATTTCCGCCTTCTTATTGCTATCCCTGTAATTGCTATTTTGGGAAAACTGGTGTATATGGGGGGGTATGTGGAAAAAATTACATATTAGGTTCCCAAATGTGAGGTAGTAACAGAAATCCCACAGGTCCTCTCCAATAGTGAACCTTGCTTCTGAGTAAAGATGCACATGATTGCACTGTCAGCCTACTCTATATCATTACTTAGAAAAAGCAAAAGGTATATGTTGGCCAATAAGAAGGGCAGTGCCTTTACTAGGCCAATTAAAATGTCATAAAATAGCAGGCAAGCTTTTTCAAGATATCTAGAACTCTTCATGAAGGTGTATGTTAAACACCTTGCAAACTATTTTGTAACACTTTGGTTGCCCTTAGTAAAAGTACTGTTCTACTACAGATTTCGGAATCAAACAAGTTTTAAAGTAACATCGTGATGGCTACTAGGATAGTCAATTCATCCATGAGGGTGTAGTGCCATCTTGAGGTAAAATGCCAGATTCAAATTTCTTGCCTCGTAAATCCAGGGTGCCTAGGAGGGATACTAGGAGGCATACTGGAACTGTTGTTGTTTAGTTGTTTAGTCATGTCCGACTCTTTGTGACCCCATGGACCAGAGCACGCCAGGCACTCCTGTCTTCCACTGCCTCCGGCAGTTTGATCAGACTCATGTTGGTAGCTTCAAGAACACTGTCCAACCACCTCATCCTCTGTCGTCCCCTTCTCCTTGCGCCCTCCATCTTTCCCAACATCAGGGTCTTTTCCAGGGAGTCTTCTCTTCTCAAAAGTTGGCCAAAGTATTGGAGCCTCAGCTTCCGGATCTGTCCTTCCGGTGAGCACTCAGGGCTGATTTCCTTCAGAATGGATAGGTTTGATCTTCTTGCAGTCCACTGTAGGTTACATTAAAACGCCCTGTTGCACTAGCAGAACAAATCCATCCTCTTTAAAAAATGGATCTTTTGCAGTTAAGCAAAGTGACAGGGAAATGAATTGAAAAGTGTGCAATGTGCTGTTGAATAATGGTAAGAAGTGTCAACAGCACCCTGCAAGCAAATCAGGATGGTTGCTATATTGATTGGGAAGGTCAAGTGCTGGAGGGGCCATATGCAGAACATTTGGGAAACACCCAACCCAAGCATATTAAAGATCAGTGGTATCCTGGCAATCAATATAATCTCACCTTTTCTTCCCTGCAAGCTAAAAAAAACCAGGCGTTCATATGAAACAACGGAGAAACCTCCACCCCACCCAAAAAAGTAAGATAGGGGAGAAGAAAATATGCTCTTTCTAATTCTAATTAAGAACATTAGTCTCTAAATATTATTTTTTTAAATGAACTACAAAAGGTTTTTTTTTTTTTTAAAGGTAAAGGACCCCTGGGCGGTTAAGTCCAGTCAAAGGCGACTATGGGGTTGCAGCGCTCATTATCACTTTCAGACCGGGGGAGCCAGTGTTTGTCCACAAACAGCTTTCCCGGTCATGTGGCCAGCATGATTAAACCGCTTCTGGCGCAATGGAACACTGTGACAGAAACCAGAGCGCACAGAAATGCTGATTACCTTCCCGCCACAGTGGTACCTATTTATCTATTTGCACTGGTATGCTTTTGAACTGCTCAGTTGGCAGGAGCTGGGACAGAGCAACAGGAGCTCACCCATCGCGGGGATTCAAACACTTCTGGTTGCAGCAAAGGTACACCCCACTTAAAATGCCACTTGAACCTTTCCACCTGGGTGGGATGTTTTTGTTTTTCACCTCAGCTTGAGCTACTTCTGAGTATCTATGAGGTTTTGGTTAGTTGGTTGTGATATAGAAAAATAGGGGTGGTTGGCTTTTGCTGCCCAGCTCCCCAAGGGACTGAGTCCCCTAAGTCCATGATCGGTCAGAGATGAATGGATGGAGGCAGGATGCAGAGAAAGCAAGGCAGATCTTTATTTTTCTGTTGCAATAGCATTCCCTCCTCTCCTGGCAAGGAGGCAAGAGAGACCCCAAACCCAGAAGAAAACCTCTTTTTTATTGAAGATTTTCTTGATTTACAAAAGTGTGCGCAATGTCTCTCTCGTATTTTTTCCATGTAACATTTTTACAAACCAGTTTTGGTTATTGAGACATTAGGGAGAGAAGGGGGAAAGAGGTGGGTGGGTTGGGGTGGGTGAGGTGGTTAAGGGTTTTTATTTTGGCGTGGAGAAGGACATCTGTGCTACAAAAAGTCAGAAACTACATCACACATAAGGTGGGGTTACTGTGGCTCAGGCAGGCCAAGGTGTGATATTCCTGAGGATTTAGCAAGTTTTGCATAGTTCCAGCCAGTTTACACAAAACATTTGCATTTGATAAGACAATCAGGATGCCAGTCGGAAAACCCTCAATGCCCAGCATCTGGGCAAAGAATGACAATACATACCAAGGAGGCTCATATAGGAGATATATAGATATAGGAGATATAGGAGAGGAATCCATTCAGGAACTTCCCCTGATTGCTATCAGGCAAATGGGATTAAGGAGGCAGAGGAAATATTGAGAATCATTAGGAGAGCAAGATGGCTTTTGGATTGCTCTCCTGTAGTCTTTTAGACATTATCAACATTTCTTCTCTATCTGAGACCTTAGAATTCCTATAACAGTTGTAACTCTTTGGGCAACATAAATCGACGAGCAAATAACACCACCAACACAGAGGTCTTGTGTTTCATTCACCCAGTCAGGTGATTCTTATTTTTATAAAGAAGCCCACCTTTTGGTACAATAGCGCACAAACACTGGGTGGAATTCAATAATATACAGCGGACTATAAATATATATTTATTTAGATTAATAATAATAAATAAATAAGCGCACCCCGCCCCCTCTCTCCCTTCAGCGCAACTGCAAATCAATCCAGACTGCTTTTAAATCCCATTGGACAGAGAGCATCTGATTGGACCGGAGCAGTGATTGACAGGGGCTCGGAGGCCAACCAGGAAGGCGCGGGGCTGGCGGGGCGGAGCTAAGCTATTTTAAAAAAAAACCGTTCGAAAGGAGACGCCTGCTGCGGATGTGAAGTTCCGGCTTCCGACGCTGCCACTTTCTGCTTCCGGGTTGCGGCTGCCATCTCTTCACCTCCACCCCGCCCGCTTTCCCCCCGCGAGGGCTTTGCCGCCGAGGGTGGGCGGGGCCCGCTTCCCCAGCCATGGCGGCGGCGGCGGCTGCACCTGCTGCTACTGCTGCTGCTGTGGGGCGGGAGAGGGCAGTGGGGGGAGGGGGCGCCCCCTCCCCCCCGCTGCCGCCACCCCCCCGCGGCCTGAGAGCAGGTGAGTGGTGAGCGGAGTGGCCGGCAGGGAAAGGCCCTGCCCACCCCGACTCTTAGGTAGAGTAGGGGGTGCGGGAGGAGGAGGAGGAAGTGACGCACAGGAAGCTGGCAGGGACGGGATGGTTGTTTCAGGTAAATTGGGGGCTTTCTAGGATTTAGTGGGGGGGGTAGAGCAAAAGTGGCTGATAATGGTGTGGTGAGTCTCTAGGAAAGAGGAAGCAGCTAGAAGAGGAACCTTATTTTAAGCAAAATACTATTATTATTTTGAAAACTACTACCATTATTATTATTAATTTATTTATACCCTGCCTTTCCCCCCTGACATGGACTCAAGGCGGCTTATTAAAAAAATAAGAAAAACTAACAATGGGGGAGAATCCTTAAAACACAAACATACACACTTAAACTTTGGTAGAATTTATTTGTTGTTATTCAGTCGTGTCCAACTCTTTGTCACCCCATAGACCAGAGCATGCCAGGCACACCTGTCTTTCACTGCCTTCCGCAGTTTGATCAGACTCATGTTGGTAGCCTCGAGAACACTGTCCAACCATCTCGTCCTCTGTCGTCCCCTTCTCCTTGTGCCCTCAATATTTCCCAGCATCGGGGTCTTTTCCAGGGAGTCTTCTCTTCTCATGAGGTGGCCAAAGTACTGGAGCCTCCGCTTCAGGATCTGTCCTTCCAGTGAGCACTCAGGGCTGATTTCCTTAAGAATGGATAGGTTTGATCTTCTTGCAGTCCGTGGGACTCTCAAGAGTCTCATCTGGCACCATAATTCAAAGGCATCAATTATTCGGCGATCAGCCTTCTTTATGGTTCAGCTCTCACTTCCATACATTACTACTGGGAAAACCATGGCTTTAACTATACGAACATTTGTCAGCAAGGTGATGTCTCTGCTATTTAAGATGCTGTCTAGGTTTGTCATCACTTTTCTCCCAAGAAGCAGGCGTCTTTTAATTTCGGGACTGCTGTCATGGAACCCAAGAAAGTAAAATTTCTCACTGCCTCCATTTCTCCCCCTTCTATTTGCCAGGATGTGATGTTTCTATTACAAACATGCATAGAATCAAAGTGTTGGGATGGCGAGAGTCATCTTAGTCCAGCCACTTGCCATGCAGGAATCTTTTGCCCATTGTGGGGCTCAAGCCCGTGACCCCGAGATTAGTAAGAGTCTCATGCTGTAAACACCAGCACAGTGCCAGGTGCTGAAAGAGTGGCAGGATGGGGGTACGTCGACAGGGAACCAACCCAATAGGTGAGCCGCCTCCTTGTAAGTGGTGTAGTGTTACAAACAAACAAACAAACAAACAAAACTTGAAAGTGGAAACACAAGGAAAATAAGGGTTGGGTGTGTCCTGCTCAGGTGTAGATCTTACTGCTGCCATATTATGCTGCACATGCACATCTGCTCAGATAAGTAGTAAGTTGCTTAGGTGAACTTGGAAGAAATAAGGTCTGTACCAGCTCTAGTGTCATTCTCGCATATAGAGTTGCTATGGCGTTGTGTTGGATTTATTGATTTGGACTTTGTATCACACAGTTCTGGTAAGCACTCTAAAGTGACTTCTGTGGCCAAGAAAAACCCCATAATAAATGACAAACGGCAGCCATAAGTTTGAAAACAAGCAATCGTGATGTTGTAGGAATGAAGTGGTGTGGCAGGGGTCTAATGGCACAGTGGGCTTCATGGACAACACACATAGAAAAGATGGGGAAATGTAACTTTTCCCCATAAGTATTGACCACACAGACCATCCTGTGTTAAGAATCCTTTGTGTAGCCAAAACGTGCTTGCTTCATACCACAGGGTGGCTACAGTTGTCAAAGCACATTGCAGGCAAACTGTCCAAGAATCCATTAACAACCAGACTTGGAGACCACCTCACAGAGAATCAGACTTGCAACACCACCCATGAATGAGTGGCAAGAGATTTCTTCCCTACAACATTTTACTGGCTGTGAAAAATATGCAGCAACAGTGAGTGAAATCTTAAATCTCATACAATACACCCACTAAAAAAAAAAAAACCCCAACTCTTCAGAAAGCAAACATTTGAAAAATATCTTTAAACACATCACTTTGAGATAGAAAAAAAAATTGGCCCACATACAATCATAAAATTGTAGAGTTGGAAGGGATCCTAAGGGTCATCTAGTCCAAACCCCTGCAATGCAGGAATCTCAACTAAAGCATCCATGGCAAATGGCCACCCAACCTCTGCTTAGAAACCTCCTTGGAAGGAGAGTCCACCACCTCTCTTTTGAGTAGCCCTTACCATCTGAAAGTTCTTCCTGATATTTAATCAGAATCTCCTTTCTTGTAACTTGAATAAATTGGTTCGGGTCATGCCCTCCCATGCAGGAGAAAACAAGCTTGCTCCATCCGCCCTTTAGATATTTGAAGATGGCTATCATATCTCCTCTCAGTCTCCTCTTATCCAGGCTAAATATAGCCAACTTCCTCAATCATTCCTCATGAGGCTTGGTTTCAAGACTCTTGATCATCTTGGTCTCCCTCTTTTGCACTCATTCCAGCTTGTCAATATCCTTCTTAAATTATGGCACCCAGAACTGGGCACAGTATTCCAGGTGCGGTCTGACCAAGGCAGAATAGAGTGGTACTATTGCTTCCCTTGATTTGGACAGTAGACTTCTGTTGATGCAGCCTAGAATAGCATTAGCTTTTATTACACTGTTGACTCATGTTAAGCTTTTGGTCTACTAAGACCCCTAGATCCTTTTTGCATGTACTACCGGCAGGCCAGGTGTCCCCAATCTTACATTTGTGCAGCTGGTTCTTCCTGCCTGTGTGTAGAGCCTGACATTTGTCCATACTGAAATTCATTCTGTTAGTTTGGGCCCAGTTCTCCAATCTGTTACGGTCATTTTGAATCCCAATTCGGTCTTCAGTGGCATTGGCTACCCCTCCCAGTTTGGTGTCATCTGCAGATTTGATTAGCCTCCGATCAATGTAATATAACGTTGCTTCATACTACATCAGACACTTGATTCATCAAAGGCTTGTGGTATCTGCTTTGGCTTGGAGTGGTTCTGCTATCCAGTCCTGCTATCCAAGTTCCCCTTAACTGGAGATGCCATGGAATTAAATTTGGAACTTTTTTTCATGCAGGGCATGTGCTCTACCACTGAGCTATGTCTCCACCACAACAGCTGATCTATGGCATTACATTTTCATTTGGTCTTCAAAG
Organism: Lacerta agilis; assembly: GCF_009819535.1. Classification (NCBI taxonomy): domain Eukaryota; kingdom Metazoa; phylum Chordata; class Lepidosauria; order Squamata; family Lacertidae; genus Lacerta; species Lacerta agilis. Next base: position 39,949,131 of record NC_046325.1, read on the forward strand.
ATGGATGGACCTTAGTTTGCATTACACGTGTGATGCCTTACGGAAAACATGTGTGCCACTTAAGCCAAGGGAGGTTTGGTGCACATTCCAAATAATTGTCAGAGTTTGAACCTCTCCTTTTGAGAGATTGGACGTTGTGCTTCAGTGAGACATTTAAAATCTCACTCACTCAGATTGTCACAGCTTGTGAGGTCATAAATCCTTAGTCATATCCCAGCAGATTTCACAATGGCCTTTCGGTATGGATTTTTAATTTTTTCTATCTGATTTCTAATTTCCGTTATCATTATTTAAAACAATGAAAATACAGAGACAAGGGCAGTGGAATTTTGTCACTATAATAAAAGTTGCCGCTTGTTCCTTTCCATCTCTTCTCTTTCTTCAGTTGACCTCATTATACCTAAAGAGGAATGAGAAGTGAGAGCATGGCTTATGCTATTCACACTTAGCAACGAGCACGCCCCGTTGAATTCTGGGGGTTTTGAGTCGGCATGCATAGGATTGTGCTGCAAGTAGATTCATCTTTAAACAAATACAATTCTCTCATGAAGTAACTTGCTCCAGAGAGCAATTTTAAACAACCCTGGGAGTTTGCATGCACCAAGGGATTTTTCGCTTTCCCCCTTTAAACTATCTCACATACACACTGTATTACAAACTGGTTCTGAGACTCCCTGCAGTTTTTACAGGGGTTTGCCATGCAGTGAAAGTTGTTGGCTGTGTAGGAAAGGAATTCTTAATATTTCCTTGAGAACTAAGTTGGTCTGTGACCGTAAAAATAAATTCATTCATTCATTCCTTGAGCACATGGAGCTAGTCCTGGGATAGCCAGTGTGGTGCCTTTGAGATGTTGTGAACGTTATTCCTGACCTGAGACTGATAGGTGCCGGAGTCCATGACATCTAGAGAACACAAAGCTGGCTATCCTTGAACAAGTCTTCCTGCTTAGGATCCAGTGTGCTTGAGCCTCTGTGTTTTGCCTTTACAGCTAATCTGAGTACAGGTGAAAATCGAAAAATTAGAATATCGTGGAAAGGTTCGTTTCTTTCAGTAATTCAACTTAAAAGTTACAGGTAGGTAGCCGTGTTGGTCTGCCATAGTCAAAACAAAACAAAATAAAAAATTCCTTCCAGTAGCACCTTAGAGACCAACTAAGTTTGTTCTTGGTATGAGCTTTCGTGTGCATGCACACTTCTTCACGAAAGCTCATACCAAGAACAAACTTAGTTGGTCTCTAAGGTGCTACTGGAAGGAATTTTTTATTTTATTTTGTTTCAACTTAAAAGGTGAAACTAATATATGAGATAGATTCATGACATACAAAGCGAGATATGTCAAGCCTTTATTTGTTATAATTGTGATGATTATGGCTTACAGCTGATGAGAACCCCAAATTACCAGTCTCAACTTTGGGGTTTTCATCAGCTGGACGCCATAATCATCACAATTATAACAAATAAAGGCTTGACATATCTCGCTTTGCATGTCATGAGTCTATCTCATATATTAAACTCCAGTAGCTAATGAATACAATTGCTTAAATAAATGAACTTTTCCACGATATTCTAATTTTTCGAGTTTCACCTGTATACATTTCCGTTCGAAGCTGGAGAATCTTGAAGTATCTGCGCTCCCATATTGGTCTTCGTAGATTAATGTTCATAGCTCATCTCAAACGGATAATGAGGGTGTTAATCTGCGTCTGAAAATACGTTCACTGTACAAACGGGGGGGGGCATGCATTAATATTTAGGCAGGTACACTGAGGCTGAACATTATTGGCTCTATTTGTGAGTAAAATGTCTTGAAGATGAGTACAGTGTGGATCCTTCATGCGTTTTCTATGAACCAATGAATAAAATTTCTATAGACTCCCATTCATGCATCAAAGGTGTAAACTGCAGTCCTAATGAAAGTTCCTTTCCTCGTCCATGCATGCTGTTTGGCATGGGAGGGAAGTTTGCATTGGTGCCGGTCGCAGCAGTGTGTGCCAAATAGCAGGCTTCGGAGGCAGTGAGCCAATCCTGGTAGCCCCTTCCCACACCTGCAATTTTAATGTTTTGAAAAGATTCACCCAACCGCACATTGTAATGTGATTTGGCCTAAAGTGAGTGGAGGTGTGACATGACTACACTTGCAATATTTCATGTAGGCCAACCTCTCAGACCAAGTGGGCTCAAAGAGTACTTTGACATAGAACCCGGGGGCCGCGCCCTGAATGAAATTTCCATCTCGTTAATTAAAGTGTTCGCAATATATTTAATACAGGCAATTAATATATTTAAGGGTAAGCACTCCCAAGCATAATGAGACCTACTCCCAATTAAGTATGCGCTGAATCAGGTTGCTGCACTACAATCCATAGAACAGGGCTGCAACTCTCTGCACACTGACCTGGGATTAAGCCCTGCTCACGTCAAAATGCAGGGGCAAACCTCATGTGTTCCCACTCAAAAGCAAATGCCTTTAAGCTCACTGAGACTTAACTCCCGGGTAACTGCATAATGTACAGGGCTGCGGCCTTAAATATATATGTAGAGTTATCCAGTTGCCCAATACCGGTGTTGGGGAAATACCTCTCTCGCATTAAATGCATTATTATTGTTATGATTACTTTGTTGCACGGAGCGGCCCAGGGTGAGGTTGGGGGGGGGAGGGGGTTGGCCCATTTGGCATTGCAGAGGTTGAGGGAGACACAACAAGCATTTCTGCTTGTTTTTGTGTGTTCCTCACATCAGCAACAAAAAAAGCCGGCTATTCAAGCCACTTTAGGAAGTTCTGAATGTTGCCGAGGTCTGCCAAAAACCACCTTGAGGGCTGTTTACAGCCCCCAGGCCGCATGTCGGACCACTCTGATAAAGGCTGCAACTCTGATTTGTAGTAGGAAGAGTCTTTCATTCTGAGTATTCCTGCATTGCAGGGGATTGAACTAGATGACCCTCAGGGTCCCTTCCTGCTCTACAACTCTATTATTCCTTCTTGTAGGTGGTTGTAAGGTTAAATGGAGGCAGGAGGAGGCCTGTTCTTTCCTGAAGTTTCGTTCCAACCATGTGTTATGTCCCAACAGAGCAATCTTCTGTTTGGGGTTAGTAAGCAGGCGATTTCTTTCTCTAATCCTTAAGAGACTGTGTTTAAACTGCACAAAGCAGCAAACTAGGGGAACGATTGTGATTTAAGAGCTGAGTCGTGTGCTGTTCTTCCAGGTTCATACATACCACAAATTGTTGCCCCACTGATCTGCAGTGACTCTCCAAGGGTCTCCAGCAAATGGGGCTCCCAGACCTTCTAACTCAGATCGTTTAGCTGGGAGTGCCATGGATTGAGCCTGGGAACTTATTCGTGGAAAATATATGCTCTTCCACAGGGTTTAAGCCCCTTCTTCCTCGAGCAGGAAAATGTATTTTCCTGTACAGTGAGTTGAGGAGTCATTATCTTGCGCAAGTTCCTCTCTCCACCAATTCTCCGCTCAGACAAGTTGAATGCTTACAGTACACAAATTACCGGTATATATGTGGCAATATATGAGACAACTCATAGGCTCAAAGCCCTGAGCAAAATGCCACTGTGCCACTTTGACAGGCAATAAACATAAGCTCAAATTATGAGATGGAATGCAGGACTGCCTAATGTGAAGTAACTCTGCATTAGACACCAGGAAACTTGCAGCAGTGGTGTTAGTGTGCTGCTGAACTTGTACAAAGCGTGGCAAAAAGTGGGAGACAGACCCTGCACTTGGGACCAACAATAAATGGCTGGCTAACACGTTGGACTGGAATTTTTTGTGAACTGATGATAGTGGGGCATGAGTATATGGAAGCAGGATGAGAAAGAATTTGAGGCCTTGCGTCATGGCAAAATCACTCCAATATTATTTTCTTGCACCAGTTTCACACAGTGAATCTTTTTCATCGGTGTTTCTAGAGCTGGCATTTCCCATGTATGGGAAAAAATGCAAGGCCCCCCCCCCCGATGTGGTAAATATCTGCTCTCACTGCATGGGGTACATTAATAAGAAATATACACCACGTGAAATTGCTGAGACGAAAGCTACCGGGAGCCAAGCAAAATGAAATGGATTGCAACCCAAATAAAAGGGAAACAACACGGCCAAAAGCAGTATCCACTTAAAGCACGGAAAGCATTTTTGAGCTTGCTTTAGAGTTGTTGACGAAGATTTTCCGAACCAAGCTCAAAAACTAAATTCAGAGGCTCTTAAAAGGCCACCCCAAATGAGAGATGAGTTTTTGGAGCTGCAGAATGTATTCTCCACCCATATGAGAATCTGTAGAAGAATTTTGGGTTCGTTTTTCTGCCACCTGCTGTTCCCCAGACCCCCCAAAACACACTCGCCTCCTACCTTTCACTCTTCAAGCAGCAGGAGAAGCAACAGCCGTGCCGTAAAAAGGATTGAGGGGGGAGAGGTTCCTGAGATTATCTTCATAATCTAGGTAACAGGGCATATGGGGATTTGGGGAGACATAGTTTTTGTGAGGACTCCTGCAATTGCAGTAATGTCTTGTAATCCTCTGCTAACTCAAAGCAACCAGGGCATTGTAGAATGAGAGTCCTGCTGAATGAGACCAAAGACCCTTCAAATTCAGCATCCTGGCGACTTCCGGTGGCGGCGCCGGCTCATGCAGACGGGAGCTAACGCTCCGGTCAACTTCGGTGTTTTTCGGGGTACCTGTGACCGCGCCACGGCCCCCGTAGAGCCACAGGAGGGGAGTCCTGTGGACAGGGTTCTTGCGGGCACCAGACGCGTCGTCCCAGCTCCTGATCTACCCCCGTAAGGAGGAGGATTGGGCGAGTTGGGCTCCGGCGCGGTGCTGAAGAAGCCATTGCTGGCCGAAGTTGACGAAGCAGCGGGATCTGCTGGGCTTTAAAAAGAGCGCCCCATTCTTCCGAAAATTGATTGAAAATTAAGAGACTCTGTAAGTACTGAACGTATTGGATTATAATTTGAAGATTTTATTGGAAATTTGGCTTGCGGAGGGAAACGTAAAAGTAGGGAGTCCGTTTCCCTTTGACAGCGGCAAGGCGGAAGCAGACTGAATGAAGCTGTGCCGCGGACTTTTCTTTGATCTTTAAAAGACTTTTTAAGCTGCTTTCACGATTCTTAATGGAATTGACTGGTTGACTGATTTAAAACGTGATCATTTGGATTTACTAAAAGGCTAAGAAGACACCGCTACACCCTCTGGATACGGAGACCGGGTCGGTTAGCGGGCTGCGTTATTTTGTTTAAATTTGTTTCACTTCTGCTTTCAACTGGAGACTGTTACATTTGGCTACTTTTTTGATGTACTTTCCCTGGATACACTGCTTATTTGACTGAGATGCCTTGGTGAGGTTACTGTTAAGATACTTTTCTTGACTTTGGAGTGAAGTTTGTGAAGTTTGTGGGAGTTTTAAAACTTTGAAAAAGATTTACTGGAGCTGGAGGCATTGGGACTTTTATTTTGAAAACTGCTTTGACTGTTCTGTTCATTGTTCTCTGGCACTGTATGTTTGGTCTACCGGCCACCTGGGATTTGCAGCAAGATTGTTTTGAGACTGGCCACTTTGTATATCTGGTGGTGACCTTGAAAAATATAGCTTTCTGCAGGATAGCAGTAAGCTTTTAATAAGTTGCCAGCAAAGCATAGCAGAAGAATGCAAACCCAGGAAACAACACCTACATCTGGATCTGTCTCTTCCAGGATAAGATCCAAAAAAGGTGATGAAGAAAAACAGAGAAAAGGGTCGGCTTCGAAACCTTTTGAGGAGCAAATGCTATCTGCTATTCAGAAATTAAGTGTCAGTCTGCAATCAGTGCACAGTGAACTTAAAGAAACAAGAGAAGAACTTAAAGGGACCAGAGAGGAATTACAAAGTGACATTAAAAAATCATCTGACTCTTTGCAAGCAGCAATTGCTTCTGTTGAGAAGACAGTGACTCAGAACAAAACTGAAATTACTAGAATTGGAAAAGAGGTTGATACACTTAAAAAGGAAGCTAAAGACGTTGGAGAAAAAATTAAAAAAGTGGAGACTAAAGTTGAAAATTTGGAACCAGAAGAGATCCAGAAAATTAAGACACAGCAGAGAGATCTACAAGAGTCTTTGGCCTTTTTGCAGTTGAAGGAAAAAGAGACCAACATAAGATTGAGAGGCGTCCCTGAATTTGAGCAAGAAAGTCTGAAAGATTTTTTAATTAAAGAATTTTCGGGATTCTGGGAGTTGGAAGAGTCGGATCTACGAACATCTATAGTGAAAGCATACAGGTTTGGAACGAAAGAAAAGAAGAATAAGAAAGCAGTGAATGACTGTATGGTGGTCTTCCAGAACAGGATTCAAAGAGACCAGATTCTTGACTTCCACTATAAGAACAACTTGGTGATCCAGCAGAGACCAATAATTATTTTTAAAGACATCCCACGTTACTTTTTGGACAGGAGATTCCCCTACTACGATCTAACTACAGAATTAAGAGCCAGAAAAATCTCCTTCAGCTGGGAATTCCCAGAGGGCCTGACTTTCAGACACAAAGAGAGAAGAGTAAGAATAAGATCATCTGAGGACAAGAAGAAATTCCTGGACAAACACAGTGCAGATTTTGTAGGATCTTCTCTGGATCCAGCAAGGCTGCGAAAATTGGATTTTCCACCTCCGGGAAAACCATCATCAGGAGAAGGAGAGAACAGTGAAGAAGAGGAAGAAGAGGAAGAAGAAGAAGAAGAGGAAGGAGCAAAGGGAGGATCGAAGGTATAAAATGGCGTTGAAAGTATTAACGTGGAATGTTCACGGCATGAACCTGAGGCCGAAAAGACACAGAATATATCACATATTAGAGAAGAAAAAGCTAGATATAATTTGTTTACAGGAGACCCATGTTGTTCGGCATCACAGAAGGATTCTTCAGAATAAGAAATTAGGCCAAGAATTTATATCGTCTGACAAGGTCAAGAAAAGAGGAGTTGTAATTTATGCAAAAGAGAATTACAATCCAAGGCACCTATTTAAAGATGAGGAAGGAAGATTCACTGCAATAGAAATTACAGTACAAGGCGAAAAAATTTTAATACTGGGACTCTACGCACCAAATGAAGGAAAATCAGATTTCTACAAAAAAATACATGATCTGCTGATGGACTATTTGGATTATAATTTAATTTGTTTGGGAGACTTTAACGGAGCGGTCTCTACAATGATGAATAGATCTCGGAGATCTAAGATTACAAATGAAGGCAAATTGCCAAAAACCTTTTTCAGAATGATTGAGAATTTGGACTTGATTGATACTTGGAGGCTGAAAAACCCAACAGAAAAGGAAGCAACTTATTTCTCTGAACCGCAGCAGTCATGGTCGAGGCTAGATTATGTCTGGGCTTCTAGAAGTCTGGTACCTAAAATCCAAAAGGCAGAAATTTGCCCTAAGACGTGCTCTGATCACAACGCAGTACAGGTGGACTTTAAAATCTACTCTAAGGATTCATTTCGGTGGAGAATGGATGATGCGTTATTAAGAGATACCAAGCTAGCAGAAGAAGCAGCTAAAAAGATGAGAGAATATTTCCAATTAAATTTAAATACAGAGGTGGAGAAAAGAATAGTATGGGACGCTGGTAAAGCAGTTATGAGAGGGTTCCTCATAAGGGAAAAAGCAAATAAAAAGAAACAACAAAATTTGGAAAAGGAAAGAATCTTGCAACAATTAAAAGAAAAAGAGAAGAAGTTGAGAGGACACCCGAAAAACCAATTTATTCAGAAAGAAATAAAAATACTACAGTCCCAATACTCTAAGATTTTAAATCAGGAAATTGAATGGAAAATTAAATTGATGAAACAAAGAACATTTGATTCAGCAAATAAGTGTGGAAAATTGCTGGCATGGCAGCTGAAAAAGAGACAGAAATTGAACACCATCACCAGTTTGAAGATTAATGACAAAACAATAGAGAATCCAGAAGAGATAAGAAATTGTTTTCAAAAAATTTTCAAACTTCTATATAAAAAAGATAATGTGGAAGAGAAAGATATTGTACAATTCTTGGATAAAAATGGTTTGCAAAGAGTCCCAGAAGAAAAAGCAAAAATACTCAACCACCCGATATCGACTTTCGAATTGGAAGAGGCAATTAGTAATATGCAGATTGGAAAGGCCCCAGGACCTGATGGACTTACAGCAAAATATTACAAAGTGTTAAAGGATTGGTTGATCCAGCCTTTGAAAGATGTTTGTAATGGAATATTGGAGGGAGACAGGGCACCCGACTCATGGAAGGAGGCGTATATTACACTAATTTTAAAACCAGATTCAGATGGCACCCAAATGAAAAGTTATCGACCAATCTCACTCTTAAACGTGGACTATAAAATATTTGCAAATGTGATGGCCTCTAGACTGAAAGGAGTACTGAAAGATTATATCCACAAGGATCAAGCAGGTTTTTTACCTGGAAGACACATCAGTAGCAATACAAGAAATATTGTGGATATACTGGAAAGACTTGAAAAAAAGATAAATACAGATGCTCTACTTATTTTCATTGATGCAGAGAAGGCCTTTGATAATATCTCTTGGTGTTTTATGAAGAAAAACTTGGAAAAGATGGGAGTTGGTCCAAGATTTCTAAATGGCATCAATGCTATTTACACAGAACAAAAGGCTAAAATAATAATCAACAGTGTAATATCGAAAGAGATTAGAATTGAAAAAGGAACGAGACAGGGGTGCCCGGTCTCCCCACTGCTATTTATCACGGTCCTGGAAGTTCTTTTGAATATGATTAGATTGGACAATACGATAAAAGGAATAAGGGTGGGAGAAAAGGAGTATAAACTTAAAGCCTTCGCAGATGATTTGGTGTTATCTCTACAAGAACCAGAAAGCAGTGTGACCAGAGTGTTGGAGACAATTGAAAACTTTGGAAGAGTAGCAGGATTTAAATTGAATAAAGCCAAAACTAAAGTGTTGACAAAAAATATGTCACCATCGCAGATTCAAAGATTACAAGACCTGACTGGATTGAACTTTGTTAAAAAGGTCAAATATCTGGGGGTTAATCTGACTCCAAAAAATATAAACCTGTTCAAGGACAATTATGAAAAATTATGGCAGGAGATAAAAAAGGACCTGGAAACATGGACTAGGTTAAAGTTATCCCTTATGGGCAGAATAGCGGCCATCAAAATGAACGTATTACCAAGGATGTTGTTCCTGTTTCAAGTCATACCTATTATAGATAAGTTAGACTGTTTTAGGAAATGGCAAAAGGATTTATCGAAATTTATTTGGCAAGGGAAAAAACCGAGAATTAAATACAAGATTCTTATTGACTCTAAAGAGAGAGGGGGTTTTTCCCTACCGGACTTGCGGTTGTACTTTGAAGCAGCTGCCTTTTGTTGGCTAAAGGACTGGTTTAAGCTGGAAAATACAGATCTGTTGGATTTGGAAGGACATGATAATGTGTTTGGATGGCACGCTTACCTGTGGTACGACAAAGTAAAGGCTCATAAGGCATTTAAAAATCATATAATTAGAAATGCCTTGTATCAGGTTTGGCTGCGTAATAAAGACTTATTGGAGAGAAAGACCCCTAACTGGATTTCTCCAGTTGAGGCGAAGGCTCATAAAAGACCCAACATGCCTGCGAAATGGCTGAAATATGCAGATATATTACAACAAGAAGGTCAAAGCTTTAAGTTAAAAAGCTATGACCAAGTAAAGGAAGGGGTGTATGATTGGCTGCAATATTATCAAGTAAATGAAGTCTTTAAAATAGATAAGAAAGTTGGCTTTCAGGTAGAAAAATCTAAGTTGGAAACAGAACTTTTGGACACAAACTCCAAAAATCTCTCCAGGATGTATAATTTGTTGTTGGAGTGGTATACGAAAGATGAACTGGTAAAATCCGCAATGATTGATTGGGCAAAGGATGTGGGACATAATATTTTGTTTTCAGATTGGGAAAGATTGTGGAGGGAAGGTATAAAATTTACTGCATGTAATTTGTTAAAAGAAAACATAATGAAGATGATTTACAGATGGTATTTGACACCAGTTAAATTAGCTAAGATGTATCATGGATTGACTAATGAATGTTGGAAATGTAAGAAAGTAGAAGGTACCTTCTATCACATGTGGTGGACGTGCCCAAAGGTTAAGGACTTCTGGGAGAAGATATACAACGAGTTGAAAAGAGTGTTTAAATACACATTTTCTAAAAGACCAGAGGCCTTCCTATTGGGCATCTCCAACCATGAGATACATAGAAAAGATAAAGTGTTCTTTATGTATGCCACAACGGCCGCAAGAATCCTAATCGCGAAATACTGGAAGAGTGAGGAGTTACCGACTGTAGAGGAATGGCAAATAAAGACAATAGACTATATGGAACTCGCAGAGCTGACCGGGAAGCTACGTGACCAGAGGGAGGAGGTGGTGCAAGAAGATTGGAAGAAATTTAAGGACTATCTGAAATATCGTGAAAGACTGGTTGTTTGAGTGCAAGCAGCTGAAATATAGGCATAAGCTATAGAATGTTAGATATTAGGATATAAGAAGGAAAGAGTGAATAGTAGAAGAAGATATTATAATATGATTAAACAAGATGTTGCTATTGATGTGTTACTTTTAAGAATTTGAGATAGAGACAACAAAGGTTAACTAATAAGCATTATTATGACTGTTAATTACATTGGTTAAGAAACTGCTAAAATAGATTTACTAAGAACGCAGATAAGGGAGCGGGGGAAGTTCTATAATAAGATTAGAAACAAGAATATAAAAGTTAGAAAAATTTTGTTTTTGTCTTTTATGCATTGTATTGTTTTTTGATTGTTTTTATTTTTCTTTGTTTTGTTTTTTAGGTTTCTTTTTTGTAGTGTAGTTATGTTGTTGTGTAGTTTTTTATTGTGTGTTTTGAAAAATTTAATAAATTTTATACAAATTCAGCATCCTGTTTTCTTCAGTGGCCAACCAGATGCCTACAAGAAGCCGAGAAGTCTGAGGGCAGTAGTACTCCCTGTAACTGGTATTCAGAACCCCCAACCCTTCCATCTTGGTTCTGCTGCTGCATGTAACACAAGGGGTGCACAAGGGACTGGAAGATCTCAGATATTTTCGAAATTAATCAGAGGCAAGCTTGGGCCTGTGCGTCCCTCTCCAGTTTAAATCTATTAAATGTCAAAGCTGCTTGGTGAAGCAGATTATCCGTAAGTGTACAATCATAAGCAACATTCAGGGTTCGGACATAATGTTAAAAATGTGGTTAATCATCATGGGAAGCAAAAGTTTCTGATCTTGCTTTCGAAGGGGAACAGAGCCGCGTGAGACCAAAGCTCCCCATACCTTGTTCCTAATGCTAAACCATGGTTTGCCATGGTATTCAAACCAGACCAATGTGGATGTGAAGAAGAATATGCTAAGCTGAATTAAAGTTTTAATAATTAAAAATAATTATACATGGCCATTGCCTCGTGAGCATGGTATGGGTATTAATAAAATCTGCATAGATTTGCATACAAATAACACAATAATCTTAAAGGAAAGCATTCTTTCTTGTTTTAAAATGAGACATACCACATGTACCACTTAGAAGAAGCATCCCCTCTTGTGTGAGAAGGGAAGTGGAATGATGATCCCTGTTTAACTCATTGAAATGTTTTCTTCCCCTAAGTGCCCAATTAGGGCCAGCTTGTCAACTGATCGAAAAGTTTTTAATTAATCTGATGTGAATGTGCATTTGTAGATTGGCACCTGAATGTTTCACTCTGCAACTCTGCCCTGTGGTTGTCCATACGTAACCTTGCAGAATAAGTATCTACTGTACTTTGGAGCGAGTCCTGCTGGTTGGACTGAGATGGCTTAGTTGACGGAGCATGACAATCTCAGGGTTGTGGGTTCAAGCCCTACGCTGGACAAAAGATTTCTGCATTGCAGGGGATTGGACTAGATGATCCTCGGGGTCCCTGACAACACTGCAATTCTATAATTTTAAATTCAGTGGGGCTTACCTCTGAATAGACTTTGTAGAAGTAGATTTGAGCAGTTACTAGCTTTCATATCTGGCTGATCTTGGGGGGAAAGCTATATTCTGGATAACAATTTAGAACTTGTTTTTACAAGCAAGTCCTCATATTCAGGTACTTTATTTTAAATTTGAAACTTCAATTTTGATTTATGTTCGTTTACATAAAGCCATTGACTCCCATTGAATCTTTATCCACGTAAATGGATTTTGGGCTTCAGCTGGATATCGTCACATGTTGCCTCGAGGCATGTGCAAAGACACCCACATAAACACACTGCTCCCCCACTGGTTCCCATGTTCATTCTCTTCCTCCACTTGCTGTGGGTTTTTCTTTTTTTATATATAAAAGTGTTCTGCATGATACAGCATGGAGGAGTGTAGTTGGGGGCAGGCAACACAAAGATGGCTGCTGGTGTGAAGCCATTTAAGAAATAGCTAGGACAGGCTTCCTCAACCTCGGGCCTCCATGTGTTTTTGGCCTACAGCTCCCATGATCCCCAGCTAGCAGGACCAGTGGTCAGGGATGATGGGAATTGTAGTCTCAAAACATCTGGAGGGCCAAGGTTGAGGAAGCCTGAGATAGGATCTCCAGGCAAGGACATAACAACTCTAGATATACTGGCTCAGAGAATTTGGCATATGTAAGAAGAGCAGATTGGTAGGTTAGAACTAGATTGTGTGGTTTGCTGGGTGCTGGTTGGCAATGTTGCAGCTGCATTGGAGCTAGTAGATTGAGTTGGCATTCAGCTGTTTCTGTGCTACAAGTTATCTTTTTGTACTTTGCCGCCTGGGTAAGGAGGAATGTTTTTGCCTGGTGTCTAAAGACATGTAATAATGGTGCCAGGCGAGCCAGTGTGGTGTAGTGGTTAAGAGCGGTAGCCTTATAATCTGGTGAACCGGGTTCGCGTCTCCGCTCCTCCACATGCAGCTGCTGGGTGACCTTGGGCTAGTCACACTTCTTTGAAGTCTCTCAGCCCCACTCACCTCACAGGGTGTTTGTTGTGGGGGAGGAAGGGAAAGGAGAATGTTAGCCGCTTTGAGACTCCTTTGGGTAGTGATCAAGCGGGATATCAAATCCAAACTCTTCTTCTTCCACAATCAAGGAGCCACCACAGAAAAGGCCCTTTCACTTGTTGCTGCCCTCCAAACTGGGATGGGGGGAACGTAGAGAAGGGCCTCAAATGACAAGTGCAGGGTCCGGGTCAGTTAATATGGGCAGAGACAGTCCTTAAGGTATTGAGTTACTTGCTTTTTATTTACATCCACCTTTTGAAGATCTCCTGCAGAGAGGACACATTGCGGATCCTAACGCCCAAGGGCCACTTCATTCATTACAGTTTCCTAAATGGCAAGTTATGGTTTTTGTGACAAGGTGCCATGTGAGGTTTGCCTCTGTGCAGCTGCCAGTCATTAGTATACAGATTGAGCATCTATTCTTCTCTCTGCTTTCTGGCCTCTTTGACAAGGCAGTGCTGCTGCTGGAATATCCCAGCTGCCATGTTCTTTTCTGTATGACAGAAACTAGTGTGTCAGCTCCCCTGTCCTTCAGTGACAAAAGACCTCTGGAGCTATAATTGGTGTTTATGTTCCCTCAGCACTGCAAAGCAAGGAGAGAAGAATATATAAAAGTGGCATGGTTTTTCCTTCTGGAACTGGGTACATGCAATGGGGTGCAGAGAGAGATAAAAGGTAAAGGGACCCCTGACCATTAGGTCCAGTCATGTCCAACTCTGGAGTTGCAGCGCTCATCTCGCTTTATTGGCCAAGGGAGCCGGCGTACAGCTTCCGGGTCATGTGGCAGCATGACTAAGCCGCTTCTGGCGAACCAGAGCAGCGCACGGAAATGCCATTTACCTTCCCACTGGAGTGGTACCTATTTATCTACTTGCACTTTGACGTGCTTTCGAACTGCTAGGTGGGCAGGAGCTGGGACCGAACAACAGGAGCTCACCCCGTTGCAGGGATTCGAACCGCCGACCTTCTGATCAGCAAGCCGTAGGTTCAGTGGTTTAACCCACAGCGCCACCCACATCCCTGCAGAGAGAGATAGTTGCCCCTTATTAACCCCTGTGGGCAAATTGCACTCCATCTTGCAATTTGAGACTGTCCTTAAGCTGTTGAGTTACTTGCTTTTTATTCACATCCACCTTTTGAAGATCTCCTGCAGACTGTTGGTATTTTGGAGCAGGCATTCAGGCACACACCAGAAATTTAGCTTTGCTCAATTAAATTGGATTAAGATGTTCCTCTGCAACCAGGCCTTGGGCTGATTAATATTCCATGGGCTTTTGAATGCTGGGTATGTTTAGCCTGGAGAAGAGAAGGTTAAGGGGTGTTATGATAGCCATGTTCAAATATATCAAAGGATGTCATATAGAGGAGGGAGAAAGGTTGTTTTCTGCTGCTCCAGAGAAGCGGACACGGGGCAATGGATACAAACTACAAGAAAGAAGATACCACCTAAACATTAGGAAGAACTTCCTGACAGTAAGAGCTGTCCGACAGTGGAATTTGCTGCCAAGGATTGTGGTGGAGTCTCCTTCTTTGGAGGTCATTAAGCGGAGGCTTGACAGCCATCTGTCAGGAATGCTTTGATGGTGCTTCCTGCTTGGCAGGGGGTTGGACTGGATGGCCCTTGTGGTCTCTTCCAACTCTATGATTCTATGATTCTATGAATGTGTTTGTGGGAGTGGAAGTTGCTGTTCTGCTATTTATTTGTGCTTGTATTTTTATCTTGTGAACTGCCCTGAGATCTTTGGGTGAAGTGCGGCATATAAAATCAATGAATCAATCATTCAAGCACTCTGTTGCCCCAATTGCAACGAATCCACTTTAAGTTGCGGTTTTTGCAGCTAGGAAACTGATGGGGAAATGCACTGAAAAGCGTGGGATAAACAAATGATTATTAGGAAGAAGTAAAACCACCATGCAAGCAAGCTGGGATGAATTCAGGATGAATTCTCTTTGTCATTTAACCTCCCTGCAAGCAAATCAGAACAAATATTCAGTCAAGACTAGCCTCTATATAGCTTTGTGCAAGCAAATTAGGATGCTCAATAAACAGACCATCTGGAGGAGCCCTGAATCTATGCATGATTCTTTATTAAGCTAATTTGTAAACAAGTCAGTAGAGACGTGGAAATGATTCAGCTTCAGGTAATAATCAAGACCGAGCCAGACATTTAATGTATATATGTGTACCTGTCTGAACATTCCAGTCATAAACCCTAGCATTAATCCATTTTAAAAATATAAACACACAGGTCTGTAACTAACCTGGTATCAATGGCAAAGAACAAAAGATTTGCAACTCATTGCAGCAGTGTTAAAAAACAACAGTACACACTTAATATTAGAATACCACATGTTACAAAACTAGATAAGCCTGTGGCCCCATTAACAGTTAAGTTATAGCAGTAAAAATTTCAGGAGCATTTTACACACTTTTGGTGTATAACTAGGGGTCATTTTCTCAGAGGCTCGTTTTTTTAGAAATATTTCTTTGACCTCACGATTATGAGAAGTAGCGTATGAACTGAACCTTGAAAGACTCGGAAAGTGAAGTAGAAATCCATAATCCTTGCAAAATTTAACTTGTGAGTTTGGAGGATAAAATGACACTTATTTTTATTACAGTTACACAGAGTTTTTCAGACAGTTTTCAGACAGTGGCCTCGTATTATAAAAATAGAGGCATAAGCTGGGGACACTGTTATATAGTGGTTCCGCTCCTTTCTCCGGGACCTTGTCCAGAAAGTGGTGGTAGGGGATGAGTGTTCAGACCCCTGGGCTCTCACTTGTGGGGTACCTCTGGGTTCTGTCCTCTCGCCCATGCTTTTCAACATCTACATGTAGCCACTGGGAGAGATCATCAGGGGGTTTGGGCTGGGAGTTCATCAGTATGTGGATGATACCCAGCTCTACCTCTCTTTCAAATCAGAACCAGTGAAGGCGGTGAAGGTCCTGTGTGAGTGTCTGGAGGTGGTTGGAGGATGGATGGCAACTAACAGATTGAGGTTGAATCCTGACAAGACAGGAGTACTGTTTTGGGGGGACAGGAGGCGGGCAGGTGTGGAGGACTCCCTGGTCCTGAATGGGGTAACCGTGCCCCTGAAGGACCAGGTGCGCAGCCTGGGAGTCATTTTGGACTCACAGCTGTCCATGGAGGCACAGGTTAATTCTGTATCCAGGGCAGCTGTCTGCCAGCTCCATTTGGTACACAGGCTAAGACCCTACCTGCCCGCGGACTGTCTCGCCAGAGTGGTGCATGCTCTAGTTATCTCTCGCTTGGATTACTGCAATGCGCTCTGTGTGGGGCTACCTTTGAAGGTGACCCGGAAACTACAACTAATCCAGAATGCGGCAGCTAGACTGGTGACTGGGAGCGGCCGCTGAGACGACATAACACTGGTCTTGAAAGATCTACATTGGCTCCCAGTACATTTCCAAGCACAATTCAAAATGTTGTTGCTGACCTTTAAAGTCCGAAACAGCCTTGTCCCAGTAGGCCTATACTTGAAGGAGCGTGTCCACCCTCATCGTTCTGCCCGGACACTGAGGTCCAGTGCCGAGGGCCTTCCGGCGGTTCCCTCAGTACGAGAAGCCAAGTTACAGGGAACCAGGCAGAGGGCCTTCTTGGTAGTGGCACCCGCCCTGTGGAACGCCCTCCCACCAGATGTCAAAGAGAAAAACAACTGCCTGACTTTTAGAAGACATCTGAAGGCAGCCCTGTTTAGGGAGGCTTTTAATGTTTAATAGATTGTTGCATTTTAATGTTCTGTTGGAAGCCGCAGAGTGGCTAGGGAAACCCAGCCAGATGGGCGGGGTATAAATATATTATTATTATTATTATTATTATTATTATTATTATTATTATTATTATTATTATTATTTAATCAGGGATATCTCGGTGTGTAAGTGGCAGGCTTCTTTGACCCTTGGTGATTCAGTCCCTGCGCCAGGCTCTTCTCTCCAGAGTGGGAGGGCAGGAGGAGCTGCCTGATGGACTCTGGGACTGGTCGATGGAAAAGGAGCCAACTTACAGAAGCTGCCATTCTGTTAATCAGCAGCATCTTCTGACTTAGGGTTTGCTGAATGGTTAGAACAGAAAACCCCCGCCAAAAACATGAATAGCTTGCCTTGATAATGCCCCACTTTTCACACTATCTTGACTTCATTCTGGCTGCTGAGCTCTCCGTGTCTGTGGTTAAGTTTCCAAACATGAAATCAAGTTTTCTTTCCACGTTCCCCACTAATTCTGTCTTCCCGTGTGTGTGTGTGTGTGTGTTAATTTTTCATCCTTTCCCCAGTGCTTTGAAAATGGACCACTTCATGCACATCATAGCCTGATCTTCTCATAGTACGAGGTGGAAGGCAGTCCACTGTCATACAAATAACAAATCCTTTCACCAGCACAGTCTGCATTACAAGTGGGGGGCCATTTTAGGCATGCCCAGTTAACATGCGGTCGCCAACGTATGGGTCCTTTTGGACCCAGAAGAAGGCAAAACAGGGGTGGGCGTGCTTATATGCACTCTGCCAACATGCGTGGGGTCCGGGGACCAGGAACGGAACCCCTGCACTAAATGTTCACCACCTGTATTATGACTAAACCTCCACCCATTAACTTCACTGGGTCTACTCTTAGTGGTATCTAATCCCTTATGATTGCTTTGGGAAATACCAGTAGCACACCAGTGTTTTCCACAGCAAACACCTGACATGTAGACACTTCAGATAAGTGTACATGCTTCTTTACATCACTTTTCACATATCTAAGTATCACCTGTTTCCCCACCCCTAGCAGCTGTAATGAGTGAAACTGGTTTAATTCAGTCTCCTCCATTGGGACAAGAGTTGCCTGTATCGCAAAATCTGCCACAGACCTCCAAGGTCCAGTTCAGATGGTCCTCGAGAAGCAGGAATCCTTACTGTGCTTGAACTTTGTCCACAACACCCAAGGGCCACTTAATTTATTACAATTTCCTAAATGCCAAAAGTGATGGGTTTTGTAGCATAAGGTTTGTCCTCTCTGCAGCTGCCCGCCTTTATTAACCCCTGAGGCTGTGCTGACCTGTAAGGAAAGTAGAACCTACAAAACCCACAACCAGACAATACCAATTAAGACACACCAAAATCTCACAAAACAATGCCCAAACTTTGGAGTTCTGTGTATCTCTTTATCGAGCTAGATGCTTCGCAGAACAGGGGTTGGAGGATTAAGTAGAAAAATAGAAAAAGAAAAAAAAATAGGCTGGATGTTACAGCCCTGGTGTTATAGGAATTAGGCTAGGACTGTTTCGAGGTGGACACTATTTTGCCAGTTGGATTAACACGCAGACCAACACATTTGGTTAAAGTGGGTTTGTCACTTGTGCACGCACACCCTCAAAAGAACAAAAGCAACCCGGACTTTTTGTAGGAAGAAAAGTGAGGGATAACAATTCCTTGATAAGACTTAACTTATGTGCAAACAAATCATGATGGATGCCCAGTAAATAGGTCCCTCAGTTCCAAGATCAAAATTGTGGGCTGCTAAACGCTAAAGGTAATCGGATCACGACTCTGCTTTATTGACTGCTATATCCTTAATCGTTCATTTAGATGATACTTTGGATGAAGTGACAAGGAAAGAACTGTGCACAGACACCTTCTGCAAAGTTTGCGGAGCTGTACTGCAGTTTGAATCGCAAAGGGCTGCACACTATGAGGTAAGCTTTCGGAGCGGGATATGTCAGTTGTTGGGACCCAGGTGGCGCTGTGGCTTAAACCACTGTGCCTAGGACTTGCTGATTAGAAGGTCGGCAGTTCGAATCCCCGTGACGGGGTGAGCTCCCGTTGCTCGGTCCTAGCTCTCCTGCCCACCTAGCAGTTTGAAAGCACGTCAAAGTGCAAGTAGATAAATAGGGACCGCTCCGGTGGGAAGGTAAACAACGTTTCCGTGCACTGCTCTGGTTCGCCAGAAGCGGCTTTGTCATGCTGGCCACATGACCCAGAAGCTGTACGCCGGCTCCCTCGGCCAGTAACGCGAGATGAGCGCCGCAACTCCAGAGTTGGACATGACTGGACCTAATGGTCAGGGGTCCCTTTACCTTTATGTCAGTTGTGTTTCCAGCACCCCCCACCCTTAACCCCTAGCAAAGGACGTTTCAGTGTTTGCCAGTACAGTGGTGCCCCGCTAGACGAAAATAATTTGTTCTGTGAAAATTTTCGTCTAGTGGGTTTTTCGTCTAGCGAAGCGGCAATGACAGCCGCGCTTTCGTTAGACAGAAAAAAAAGGACGCAAAATTTTTGTCTTGCGAGGCAGCCCCATAGACTTTTTCGTGTTGCGGGGCAGCCTCCCGCTAGACGAATGCCTTCGTCTAGCGAGTTTTTCGTCTTGCGAGGCATTCGTCTAGCGGGGCACCACTGTACAGGCTCAATTCTCTTGGGAGGAAAGACCACTAGAGAACTGTAGCATTTTTAGAATATCTGTTTGTTTATAAATATTCAAACTGAGTAGGCAGACACCCAGACATAGAGTGTTGCACTTTGAAACAGTTCATTTATTTTATTTATTTTATTAAATTTGTTAAGTTGCTTTTATCTTGCCCAGGGCAGCCCAAAGCAACTTACAAACAAACAACAAACAAAGATGATAGATAGATACATAGATAGATACATAGATAGAGTAAAACCAAGGGGTTTTCTCCAAAAATAGGCAGCATATGGGGGGGGGGCTGTCTCCTCAAAGCCACTTGCAAAAACTCAGACCTGTCTCTGTGGGTTGCGATCCAAGTCATGCTCACAAAAACCCTACTTCGCCATGGGCTGGCAAGTCTTAAGAATCCCCATGAGCTTGTAATCACCAGCCAAATTTGTTCATTGAAGAGACCAGTTCCAGCCATCTGTGCCCTTTGAAGAAATATCTTTACCCATTGGGAAAAGATCAAGTAACAGGTTACATCATCGCCTGACAGCCGTAACAATATTATCCCATGTAAGATGCATATTCATGCTGTCCTGCATTACAGTTGCTTCTCCTAGCCCTGAACACATGTTAATTTAGGGCCACGGTTATTAATTTTCCTGAGGCGCACACCCCAACCCAAGTAAAATACTTGTCTTGTTTCATTGCTAATAACATTGTTTTGGCCAGTGAAATCAACATACTAAAGGCGTGGTATCCCTTTTTCTTTATCCCGCGCCACTTTGTTTTAATCCCTTCTCTAAGCCAGCTTGTGAAAGTTTTCCCCTGAGCATTTTAGCATCAGCTGCTGCGGGCGTTGTGAGACAAGTAGCCTCTGAACTGTCTGTGTTGCCACGCTCCCTTCTCATTGTCCTGCCTGGACACTCGAGCCTCTGCAGACACATTGCCTGAGGAAGCCCTGCACCAAACAAGACAAGAAAGGTGCAGGAGCTGTGCTAGGCCACTGAAGAGCTCTTCTGTGGCTCCCATTCATTCTGATGGGGCTCATACAGAATAGCTTCTGTAAGGAGAGTTGCGTGCCGCCCTGCATCCCAGCCAGCCATGCCTTGGCCACTGTTGGGATGCGAAGAAGAAACACCCTAGGTAGTGGTCAGGCTGGCAGAGGAGGAAACAGTCTCTTAAGTATCTGGGGTCAAACTATTTAATGTTTTAGAGGTAACCGCAAGCACTTTAAACTGGCAAGCAATTGCTGCTGTTGTGAAATGGGGACAATATTCTCTCATGGCTAAGGAATTCTCCAAACATTGCAGTTCCCCAGGTTTTTTCCCCCCAAAGCTATATTCCAGGCTCCTTACTCCTTTTATCTCAAAAGAGAATCCCAAGGTGCATCCTGATATAAAACCAATCCTTATGTTTTCCAGGGCAAAAGGCATGCTCAGAAAGTCCGGCTTTACTTACAGATGCACAGTGAACAAAAAGATGGGCAGGAGCCCAGCAAACAGAAGTTACAGTACGTGAATTTCCAGGTAATGTTATCTCATCCTCAGCATAAGCCTGGCAGGCATCAGAGATTGGGCCGGCAGCCAGTTTGGGGGAGACTGTGGCCACCCTCCCCCTGTGCCTGATGCCATCAGAAATGGGAAATTTCAAGCTGTGGCTAAAGTGAAGAAGAGCCAGGAGCATGTCGTGCCGTGCATGGCAAAAAGGCAAAGGTACCTGTAAGGTCCGTGGGGTGGTTGCTCGCGAGTAACCAGGCAAGACTCCGACCTGTCTTTTTACAGGTTTATTGTGCATACTATTTACAGTGCAGAGCTACAAGTATTGTATTTTTCACTACATAAAATGCACTTTTTTCCTCCTAAAAAGTAAGGGGAAATGTCTGTGCGTCTTATGTAGCGAATGCATGGTCCCTGGAGCCGAATTGCCTGGGAGCCAAAAGCAGATCGTGCTTTTTTTTTTACAAAGAGAGAAGGGGGTGTTGAAAGGAAGCCGCTGAACAGCTGTGCAGCAAGTGATCAGGGAGAGAGATAAGGCTCCCTTTCCAGCCCCGCCCCTTTGCCCAGCCCTCCATTGTTGAATGCAGAGGGAGGCTGTTTGTTTCTCCAGCGACATGTGACTGGCTGATTAGATTATCTGTCAGGAAACTAGAAATGGCTGTAGGACTAGAAGCTGCAGAACTGTGAGTTGAACCCCATAAAAATGGGGCTTTTCCTCTTTGAAAAAGAAGCTGCACCACTGAGCTGATCCTCAAAAAAACAGGGCTTTCCCCCTTTCCTCCTCTAAATACTAGGTGCGCCTTATGTTCAGGTGCATCTTATGGAGCGAAAAATACGATACATGTCTGTATCAGTCACTCACAGAATCCGGGAGTGGCCCCTTCCGGCTGTGACCCCAACCTAAGAGTTTTGGTATCCGAAATCTCCACCTCCCCTCCTTACGTTTCACCCCTCTGCGCACTTGGGGCGCCAGAAATGGCGTGTCTCCCTCCTCGCCCGCTGAGCAAGGGGAGTGCAAGGTCTCTCCAACATCCCCAGAGCCTCTGCTCTCCAGACCCAGAGCTGCCTGCCCCTCCCCACTGGAGACATCGCTGCGGAGAGGAGGTGCTGCTGTTCAGAGGGGGCCGGGGCTCTCTGTAGCATCCCGAGAGCCCTTCCACCACCCTGCGCTGAGCCGGGGACAGTTCCCTGACAGTACCAAATTCAAGAAGTGCCAATGTTTTTGGTGCAAAGAAAGAATCATGTGCATACTTAGAGAGTGTGTTCCCGATTATTCCTTTGAATCAAAAGCTTGGATTGCAGGGAGCTTTGCAATGCAAATAATCCTTGCCAAGGGTGGCATCTGCCGCCCAAAGGGAGCTTGTTGCTCACCTGACGTCATGGTGGAATCAGGTGATTGGCAAGTGGGTGTCCCTAGCCACCTGTCAGAATGGCCCAGCGGAGCTCAGGATCCAGCCTGGAGTTACATCATGTTTTCTACCCTGCTCTATATGGCTAGTTGCTGATTAAAACCTTTTCAGACCTAGAATATGTTTTTAATTCCAAACTGTGACGTAACCCTGTTGTTGTTGTTGTTGTTGTTTGCACCATATATGCCAGTTTTTCTCCTTTTCCCTTTCTCTTTCCCACTCATTTTAATATTTGTTGGAAGCCGCCCAGAGTGGCCGGGGAGACCCAGCCAGATGGGCGGGGTACAAATAATAAATTATTATTGTTGTTGTTGTTGTTGTTATTATTCTCCTCTCAGAAATTTCCCATCGGTTTAGCACTGGTGGATTAAATGTCTTCGCGCTTTGATTTCAGATGGACCCAAATGTGGACGAAAACACCTACTGCAGGCTTTGCAACATGGTCTTCACGTCCCCAATAGTTGCTCAATCACACTACCTGGGAAAGATTCACACCAAGAAGCTGAAGCGGCTGTCGGAAGATCAGGCACAACAGCCTTTGCAGAACGCTCAGCCAGAACCTGGTGAAGACCCAATGGTTTTTAATAATAATAATAATAATAATAATAATAATAATAATAATTTTATTATTTATACCCCAACCATCTGGCTGGGTTGCCCCGGCCACTCTGTCCTCTGTCAGGGCAAAGTGGTGCAACGTTTTAGCTGAAGTGATGTGATCCAAGGCTTCAGGGAATCAGATCCATCCCATGGTGGGCAACCAAGAAATGTATAACAAGAAGAGATCTTACCAAGTCCTTTAGTCAATATTCCCAGAGAGAGGCATTGAGAAATGCCTCTCCACTCCAGTAATGTCGTTGCTCCGAGTAAAGTCCCACGCCCTCCGTCTCTCCTATCATATGTCATCCCTGCTGATCTGAGCTTTCTGCCTCTGAGCTTTCTTCTCTCCTACTCTCAATGCTCGCCGGGACCTGGGAAAGGGGTGGGGCGGGGTCTGGCATGCTTTCCAAAGACACTGAGTCTGTCAGCTGTCTCTCCCCTGGTGCTTCTTCTTCCTCCTACTCCTTTCCCAACATTTCCCAGCTTCTCCCCTCTGCAGCCTCTGAACTGTGACCTTCTGCAAACCACCGTTCTAAATCTATACTGTCTCCCTCTTCTCTGGGAAGTGTAGCGGCGAGTGGGGGGGAGGTCTCCACCATTCCTCCTCAGTCCAGTCCCTGACAGGAACAAGGAAAGCAAAATATCCCTTCTTCTTTGCTCCCTTGTTCACTTCTGCCTGTCCCCTGGTCTTTCCGCACAATGCAGAAAAGGGAAGGGAGGAAGGAGGAAGTATTGACTTAGCCCTGCCAACCAGGCGCTTGCAGGAAGCTACACCTATAGCAGCTCACAACCAAATGTATTTGTCATCCAGAGAGATAGATGCACATGGGACGAGGCATATTTGCATGTCGGGTATTCCTTCTTGATACACAAGAGCTGCAAGGAATATATTCTCTCAGCGTAACCGAAAGACTTACAGGGCCATAACCATGTCTTCCCTGGCTGCTTTGTTGGGAGAGCTGACCTTCCTTCCTTGCACTTATTTCCCAGGTCCCTCTGCGGTTCCATCTCTGCCGGAGCCATCTGTTGAAAACGCCTTGCAGGACACTGATGTGAAAGACCCGCCGCCATCCTGTAAAACCACGTTGGATCTAGACGATCCAGATAAATTCTGCAAGCTTTGCTCGGCGCCCTTCAACAACCCGCTTATGGCCCACCAGCACTACGTGGGCAAGAAGCACAAAAGGAACGAAGTGCGCAAGAAGCTGGTGACCGAGATGGGATCTGAGGCCGTTCCTGTGGAATCCCAAGCCAATGGTAAGCAGGCGACACACCATCAGTGCTGTCAAGTATCCCGTTTTCCCTGGGATTCTCCCTTATTTCAAGCAGTTTCCTGCTGCTCTCCCTTATTTTTTATTTCCCTTAAATTTCCCGTTTTTAATGGAAGCAGTTCCTCTCCTGCTGGCCAGGGACTGGGTGGGAAGACCTTGCCTACTTGGAGAGAAAAGCCTCAGCCCTCAAAGCAAGTGGGAGCTGTTTCCCGTGCTTACAGGGGGGTGTATTCCTCCCCCTGCATCAGCCCCTATCTGTTGCCGCCGAGCCCCTCAGCCGGCCAATAGGGTTAGCTGGCAGGCGGAGCCTGGCTGCCTTTGAGCAGCTGCTGCTTCCTGTCCTGTTTTGATGGGATCAGACAAGAAGACGATGGGGCTCCATTGCATGGAGCACATGGTTGCCTTCCTCTTTGCTCCGCTCCGAGCCCGAGCCCACTTGGAGTTTACATTGCTGCTCCACCCACTTTTGCTTCTGGCTCCGCCCACCACTGACATGTGACTGTCCCCAGGATAGGTGAGACTGCTGATCCCTTATTTTCAAATCCGAAACTTGACAGCTATGCACACCATCCATTTTCGTGGCTCAAGTCAGAACCAAGCTGCATGGTCAGCAGACTCGTGGGTCTTAGTGGCTGTTGCTGCAGCATTTGAGGCAGAGGGGATTCCATGTTTTCTTGGAATGCTTCCCTGTATTAAAAATAATAATAATTCTCTGAACGCGTGACACTGCATCCAGCTGTCAGATAGCGGAAGACTTTTTCCAGGAACTGGCGGGCAGAGAGATATGGCACAAGGAATTGGGACACGTTTTGGGCATGCCCTGGGGCCATTTTAATTGTAATCTGTTTAACCTGCAGCCCTCTGTTCTTTTAACAGTTGGAGTGGGCAAGTATATATGCAGCATCAGTCTCACATCCATAGAAATGTACCAGCTCCCCTTACATGCAATCAGAAATTACCCATTCCAGAAAAAAAGATCCATGATATAATTGTGTGCTCGTTTATCAACATTTTAAGCTGTATGGTGCCAGGCACTTGAGAAATGCGTGATTTCCCCCCACAACTGCTGCTTTGACAATCATTAGTGAACCTCCGGGGCGAAGTCAGTCACTCTGTTAGCCACATGAAAGTGACCTCCTTTAGGTGTGCAAGAGATTCCTGGACTGCCCAGATGACAAGACACGCCCCCCCAGCCACGCAGATGTGGCCCAAGGGAAAGCACAGCAATATGTTTGGCACCAGTTTGGCTGCAGGAGTTGCCGGAAGGAGGCATACAAGGTGCCATCTTAACCACCTTATGGGTTCCACTCTGAATTTGTGTAGGGTTTACTGACCAGGGGTCAGCAAACTTTTTCAGCAGGGGTCCGGTCCACTGTCCCTCAGATCTTGTGGGGGGCCGGACTATTTTTTTTTGGGGGGGATGAATGAATTCCTATGCCCCGCAAATGACCCAGAGATGCATTTTAAATAAAAGCACACATTCTACTCATGTAAAAAACACGCTGATTCCTGGACTGCCCACGGGCCGGATTGAGAAGGCGATTGGGCCCAATCCAGCCCCAGGCCTTGGTTTGCCTACCCATGGTTTACTCTTTAGCCTTTTCTTCTCCCGAGGATATCTCACAAGGCAGTGGAGTTTAGGATCAGAATTTTCCTTCTCCTAGATGGATTACCTTCCCAGGTTGATGAGCCCCATTTGCCCCTCACTTCCCTCTGCAGCACATGCAGAAACCGCCGTCTTGACCCACGATTGTTCTGCCTTGGCAGCAGGGGAAGACCTAGTTCACCAAGGGTTTCAGTGCAATTGTGAATTTTGTAATTCTACACACAGATAGTGGAAAGCTCCCCCCCCCCCCCGCTCCGGAACTGACAGGCAGAGAGAGAAGGCACAAGGAATTTGGACACGTTTTGGGCATGCCCTGGGGGTCATTTTCACTGCAATCTGTTTAACCTGCAGCCTTATGTTCTTTCCTCCCCCCCAAAAAAAAATGACCACGAACTTTTGAATTTTATTGACATGGATGCTACATTTATGTTGTATTTTATGCTGTTTTTAAGCTGTCTTTTAAGTCGCTTTTAAATCAATGTTTTTATATTTGCTGTTGGCCGACCTGAGCCCAGTTTTTAAATCTGGAAGGGCGGGGTATAAATAAAATTATTAATTATTATTATTATTATTATTATTATTACGTTAGCAGTTGGAGTGGGCAAGTACATATGCCCCATATGCAGCATCAGCCTCACATCGATAGAAATGTACCAGTCGCACATGCAAGGAAATAAGCATCAGATAAAGTAAGTGTTTTCCCAGCTGTGCATTTCTCTCTCTCTCTCCCCACCCCCACCCCCCAGAACTAGACTGACAGATCAGTGTGGGAAGTGTGTGCTAATGTTTGCAGTGGAGCCTCACAAAGACTGGGGGGGGGGGTGATCTCTGTGCAGCCCTTCATCCGGGTTCTGTACCTGCACAGCTTTCTCTTAGAAGGCAGAGGAGAAGAGAGTTTTCTTCTCTTGCAAATGCCTTGCTGCTCAGTTCTCTTCTGGCAGCAGCAAAAGGCAGTGCTAAAAATAACCACAGCATGGATGGATGGATGGATGGATGGATAGATAGATAAGGTATCTAAAAAGCATATTAATGTAGGCAAGTGAGCCTCACTGGAGAGCATGTTCCATCACTTTTATACACCAGTAAAAAAAAATGTTTTTCAGTCATGCTTTTGGCTTTAATTTTGAGAGTTTCAGATACAGTGGTGCCCCGCTAGACGAATGCCTCGCTAGACGAAAAACTCGCTAGACGAATGGCATTCGCTAGCGGAAGGCTGCCCTGCAAGACGAAAAAGTCTATGGGGCTCCCTCGCAAAACCTCCGCGCTGCATTGTCGCTTCGCTAGACGAAAAATTCGCTCTACGAAGACACTCGTAGAACAAATTATTTTCGTCTAGTGGGGCACCACTGTAATTGTGGTCTCCTTTAGTGGGTGGGGTGGAGGAGACTACTTTTTACATATAGGAATGTTTTTAGCTTTCATATTCATTTAGTTTGTATTGGTTGAACATTTGTATTGCATCGCAAGTCACTTGTGAGCTCACTTGTTGTAAAGAGAAGTGGCTAATAACTGAAAAGGTCCTACTTCTGTTCAAATGGCTGGGGCACGGTCGGGAAGGGATTCTCAGGACAGGGTAGTAGCAGGAAAAGTGGAAGAGCAGCTCTTTGGTGTGCTTCTGAGTGAGTGGCTTTTCATTAGTGTACCCGAATGAGATATAGGAAGACCCTTTGCCCCCCGAGGAAGACCTTTGATCAAAATATGTTGGGAAGTCTTTGCAGAAAAGCCTTGAGGCCTACTTCTTCCATCAAATTATATCTCAGGAGTGCAGGATCAAGTACATCCTCTCTTAATTCAGCTCCTGAATAAGTCTGCATGTACTGGGAAGACAAAGGATTTCTTTCTCAGCAGTGTGAAATGGGCAAAAACTGATTTATCGCACATATTATGTAAAAGCTCCTTTAAATCCAGCCTTGCTTCCCAGTGAAATGTGGGTAGAATAATATTGCAGGAATCTAGGTGGTGCTAAAGTGGAACCTATAAATCATCCAGCTGACATTTTGGTCCACAGGCACTTTTTTCTTTCTGACTTCAGCCAATTTGTTTGGTTAAAAATCATGTTGTTGTCATTTTTGCTCATTCCCGCCACCCTTGTATCTCTTCCCCCTTTTATTCTTGTAGAGAAACCATGATTTCCAATCTAATAACGAACTCCAAGAAAACATACAGCTCCTTCCAAGATGAATTGGAAGATTATATTAAAGTGCAAAAAGCAAGGGGGCTGGAACCAAAGACCCACTTCAGAAAGCCAGAAGAGGAGTTCCAAATGGAAGAGTATGGTGCCGTGAATGGCAATGAATGGGGCTTTGGATTTGATCAGGAACAATTTTCCGGCGACGCTAACACACCAGACCGGTATTCTGGTATTTTCTCAGAAACATGTCCACCTTTGTATTCTGTTGGAAGCAGATTGTCCCATTGGCCGCCAGGGTCCAGAGACCTGCCAAAACTAGAAAATGCACTCGTTTCTCATCACAGCACAGGTTCCCTAGAAAAGCAGGCATCTCCATTGGCCACCTACAAAAGTGACAATTGCAACCCATCATCATCCGAATCCACTGATGGCTACAAACATCTATCTTCCAATAGTAGCTATGCCTTTCATAGGAGGAGCCAGAAGTCACCAAAGACACTCAGAAAGGAGAAAGAATGTGCACGAGAGGAAGACAGCGACCCTCGCCAACCCCTTGCGAAGTTCAAGAGAAAACAGCACTCTGAAGGAGACGCAAACTTTGGAAAGGGCGGGGAGAAGAGAAAGAGAAAGAAAGATGACGTCGACTCAAGTGCAGAGTCAAAATCGAAGCACAGTAAAGACAGAGGAAATACAGAGGGATCTTCTGAGAAGGAGAGCAGGAAGCAGAAGAAGGAGAAAAAGAAGGCAGAAGCCAGTGGACCAACAGAGGAGGAGATGTTGTGGGATGAATCCATCCTAGGATTTTGAGCTTCTCCTAATTAATTTTTGCATTCATTTAAACCATCTGTGCACTTTTATGTTTCAATTACTGATTACTCCTCTCCCCCCCCCCCTTTAAATTGCTTGTTCAGGAATAATGAATGATGGGCACAAGATCTCTCAGCAAAGCACTAGGGAAGAAGTGGAACTGAAATTTTGTTGTACTCTACAAAACATAATTAGCAATTTTCAGCACTTATCCGAAAGCGACATTTAATGCGTTATGAATTTTGTGTGCAATATTCTTTCCGGTAGCATTTAAATGCAGGTTAAAACAAAAACAAAAACAAAAAGCTATGCATTGTCTACAGTTGCAGCGATATCTGTGTTGTTGAAAGCTTTAATATGAAAGTATGGGGACGGGGAGAGGGTTTATTCCATTTCTTCTTTATAACTGTTTTCCCCTTCTAGTTCTGAAAGTATAAAATAACACATTAAACCAACAAGAGAAAATTAGTTGAATGTATCCACATGCACCCTTTACATCTCAGGTACATTTTATTTAGGTATAGTACTTAATCCTAGCCCCAACACCACATCAAAATCCCTCACAAAGGTTTGACTACAACAGGTTTCACTGTTGAAACTGGGGTGAGGACCTTGCTTTCTGTAGTGCCTCACTGCCCACTGGTGCTTTGAAGCCTCAATTTCAGGACTTCAAAGCACCACATCCCCCGATGCCATTTGTAAACTCAAGTGATTGCCCACCTTTCAAATTTGGCCCACAAGCCAGATCCTGATAGGGATCTGCATCATGGAGCCAGAAAGTTTCCCCATCTCTGGCTTAAGATGGCGATTGTCACCATCTCCAACAGGTAAGAGGTGCTTGTAAAGTTCAAGGGTGGTTTTTCTGAAAATGAAACACTATTTAAGAGTGTTCAAGGATTGGGGATTAAAACAGTCAGTTTAAAATGAGAATTAAGATACCCAGAAATTCATGCCTACTTTAAAGGCATGGAAATGGTTGAAGCAATGTTTGCCTTTACTTGTATGTCCTGTAGACAGTAAAGATGATTTCTGAAAAGCTCTCTCCTGTTTTGCTCCCATGAATGTTAGGTCCCTGTTCCCACAATGCCACCTGCAGGTCAGGCCCAAGCCCTGACCCTGCAATCACTGCAATAGAAATGTTTAATATTCAGCTATGAGTTGAAATTAATGACAATGTGAACAATAACATCCTTGCTTGGAAGCAAAAGGGTATTTTGGGGTAAAGCATGTGACACAAAAGGGTTGTGCAAGTACCGTAAGCCATTTTAAACTCCAAAGCTTACAACATTTTTCTTCAAAAATGCCAGGGATGGACAAATTAATACAATCTATCTCCAGTGCTATTTTTCTAGGGGGGGAAGGGTGTCGGAACTGAACATGAGCACTTCCCTTGTTTTCTTTGAATGGCAATGGTGCCCACCTGAGAGGTGTCAGAACTGAGTTCTGCCTGGAAAAAAACACTCGGCAAATTTACAGCATTTGCTGGCAAAATGAGACTTTTGTCATGAGTGCTTGTGTGAACAAAGAACAGCCCTCATCCAGTTGCTAGTAGTTTTTTTTATTATATATGTACACACACCCCTTTATACACAATAACAAATAATACATATTTTAAAAAATGGACCAAAGCATGTCTCCAGTTTACCAGGAGACACATTTGGATACAAACAAAAAAATCTTTACATTTGAGTCCAGGGTGCAAGTTTATCAATCCCCCCATGAAAGGGGTTCATTCATCTGAATCCAGATCACTGTCTCCTGCGATGGAATGGAAGTCTTCACTATCTTCCTCATCCTCCGACAGATGAACCTGACTTAACACACTAGGGCCACGCCTCTGGTCCTCCTCTTCTTCTTCTTCCTCTTCCGAGACCTCATAACCTCCAATGCTGCTGAAGCTAGTATCTCGGGTGTTGGATTTGGGGTCTGGTTCCTCGTAGCTGCCATAACTGGAGAAAGAGAGAAACTTCACGGTGATGCTTTTGTTACTGATCGTGCATGCCGAGCGCTTTACAGAAGAGAAACCGTACAGTGAAGGGAAACACGAAAGTGTGGCAGATTAGTGTTTACTTGATGCTTTTCTGCATGTTTCTAGCATCAGGAGTGCCGCAGGATCAGGCCAAGGGTCCGTCTAGTGCAGCAACATGTTTTCAGTGGCCTATCAGATGCCCATGAGAAGCCCGCAAGTGGGGCTTGAGGACGATAGCACCCTCCCCACCTGCAATTCTGAACAGGTATCCAGAAACAGACTGCCTCTGGCAGGAGAACAGAGACTTCTTCTGTTTTTTTGTAAAGCATCTAAGCTGGTGGCCATCTCCTCTGGTGCAGGGTTTCCCAAACTTTGGTCTCCAGCTGCTGTTGGACTACAACTCCCATCGTCCCTAGCTAGCAGGACCAGTGGTCAGGGATGATGGGAACTGTAGTCCAAAAACAGCTGGAGACCCAAACTTGGGAAACACTGCTCTGGTGCAAGCAATACCACTGTAACTCTAGCACTCGAGACTGCAACATTTGGATTGCTGTGCCGGATGCGGTTATGCGAGTGTCCCAGGCAGAAGCCCAGAGACTGAACTCTGCTCAACTTGTTTTAAAAGCCTTTTAGAGACAGAGCAAACCTTTCAAAGGCAGCTGAAACAGCAATGCATTGGTTTAAGCCTACATGGCAACAACAGTGCTCCACACTTCGTAATTTTATGTATGTTTAATAACTATTCCAAATACGTTTTAAAAGGCAAGGCAAAGCTGCGATCCTGCCCATTACTAGGCTTATGAATCACATCTACAAAAGAAGCCATGGAATGGCACCCGAGAGTTACTGCTAAAGGATTGTTCTGGTAGCATTTGGTGATGTTACTTATCTGCTTACGGCATCACAGCAATTGAAAAATGGAATTGCTCTCATTGTTTTAGCTGCTGCGTTTTCTGATGGTTTTGGTTGGGGGGTTTTGCTGGGCTTTCTCCCGCTATGCAATTTCCCTCCCCAACCCCTGCCAGGATTTTAGAGTTTTAAATGTGAAATGCATTCAGCATTTTCTTGTTTGAGCAGCCGGTCCAGAGAACTTGGTTGGTTGGATGGCACAGAAGTGCAATAAGTCAGTCAACAGAAGAGCAATAAAGAGCAGAGAGACGCAGGCCGTGTAAGCATTTGCATGAGAGTTGTTTGAACTGGGCACTGCCACCCTGCATCCGTGAGAGCCAAGCACTTGCTTACCGCCTCCAACAGCACACTTGTCTATGGTTACCTGGCATTGCTGTCTTCCAGGGCGTGCGATGTCTCTCCTCCAGCTCCCTCGTAGGACATCATGCTCTCTTCGTTATCCATGCCCATTCGTGTATTCTCCTGGAGAACGTGAGGCTGTTTGGGTCTCACGGCACTGGACTCCACGTCGGAATCGCTTCCGCTTTCACTGAGCTGAATAGCTGGGCAGAAAAACATTGCAGTTACCCGAGCATGATCTCCACAACAGCATATCTCGGTAGTTTAGCATTCTGGCTAAGTCGCAGTTCAAAAACACACTGCAACTCAACAAGGTAACTAGGGCTGGGCGATTATGCATCAATATATCACCCCAAACTGGTTCAAAGTCCACATCATGGTACTGGTTTCCTAAGATTTGACATGGCAACATATCGCAAATCACAATGTGTGTTTGCGCTATGTAAAAGAATCACGCTGTGGGGGAAACCGTGAAGCTTCTTTCCTACTATCTCCCATTCTGCTTGTGTGCATGCGAGAGTCTGTGTTTTCTTCCTTTTTCTTCCCTGCCACCCAGCCCACTGGCAGAAGAAAATAAGTGTTTCTGTTTTTACTTTCTGGTGTTTACATTGTCGTTTCCCCCTAAATGGCACCATATTTTAGGGGAAATGTGCTAATTTAAAAAAAAATCTGTACTATAAAGTAACAGTTGTAACAATACGTTAAACAAGCAGTTGCCGGGACATGGCCCCGTCTGCCTCTACATAGTTCCATCCTTAGTTCAGATACCATGATATGTTGCGATGTTTAGCTGGTGTTATATCACGATGTCAAAAACCAGCCATTGCCCAGCCCTAAAGTCGACCACCAGCAGAGTTAAGTGCCATATGGTAAACCGGGAGTGAGGAAGTTTTTTCTTCTTTTTTTCTGCAGCCTAGAAGCCACTCACTCAGAGCCAGTCTTCTGGGGTCCGCGTGCCAGCATGAATCTTTGAGCATACTAACTTTTTGCCACGTTATGTCATTTGCATCCTAAGGCTTTCCCAAAATGCAAGCTGCTCAGCAGGGGAAGGAAACGGCTTTATTATGCACCTTTAGACGTCTGGCAAAAACGTTCCTCTTTAGCCAGGTCTTTTGCAGACTGAAATCCAAAGCCCTTTAAAAATGTGTCGGGGAGAGTTATTGGGGTGGGTCTTGTTTTTATTATGTATTTGTGTTTTTATATTGTGAGTTGCCCCAAGACATGTGGGTATAGGGTGGTATACTAATTTAGGGACCCAGGTGGCGCTGTGGGTTAAACCACAGAGTCTAGAGCTTTGCTTATCAGAAGGTTGGCGGTTCGAATCCCTGCCACGGGGTGAGCTCCCGTTGCTCGATCCCTTCTCCTGCCCACCTAGCATTTCGAAAGCACGTCAAAGTGCAAGTAGATAAATAGGGACCGCTCCAGCGGGAAGGTAAATGGCGTTTCCGTGCGCTGCTCTGGTTCGCCAGAAGCGGCTTTGTCATGCTGGCCACATGACCCGGAAGCTGTCTGCAGACAAACGCCAGCTCCCTCAGCCTATGGAGTGAGATGAGCGATGCAACCCCAGAGTCGGACACGACTGGACCTGATGGTCAGGGGTCCCTTTACCTTTCCAAATTTAATTAATAATAATAAGACAAAGGCTATATTCCCATGAAGGAAAGTGGTAGGGAAGTAGATACTGGCAACCGACAGAACCAAAGCTGAAAGGTTTTTTTGGGGGGGGGGCACTTCCATCCTTCCACATGTCATTTCAGTCAACTTTCCTCTAAGCTCTTCCCCAGCCCCCACTGCATAACCGTTGACCCCCTTTTCTACTTTCCCTCCCTAAACCTAGTTGTCATGTAGCAAGGACAATTTTCAGGGAGCATTATCCCTCCCCTCCTTTCTCTCTCTCTCTCTCTCTCCCCCCCCCCCCCCCGCTGCACCAGCACAGCAATTAGGCTCAGGATATAGAGAGAAATGGACCCATCACCTGACTTGGCCCTGCTGTGTAACGAGGGACAACTTACACATGAAAGGGTTGTCGCCTTCCTCGTCGCTGCCGTCGTCATCCTCTCCGTCGGACATGAGCAAGTCCTCGTAAAGAACGCTGGCCTGAGGCTGCTGCGCCGAGCCTTCTTCCTCGTCGGCCAGGTCTCCATCTCCATCTTCCACTTCCTGTCAGGGCAGAACAGCCAGCGGTAAGAGAGAGAGAGAGACGAGAAGGCAGCTGCCGGCGCGTGCCGAGTGTGGCATCTCTCTACCCGCGGACGTCCCTCACCGGCAAGACCTAAAGAACAACGATGGGCCTGGCTTGCATTTCCAGCCACTGCTACCGACGTCCCTCGGAAGGGGCCCTGAGCTGCCGCAGCTTCTGCCGCAAGGGCAGAAGTTCAACCCACAAAACTAGGGATGGGATCAAAGATACTCACTGGGGCTGGAGTCTTAGGTTTCCCATCCTCATCCTCATCAAACCCTTCAATATCTACGTCAGAGTCTTCCTCGCCCAGCCTACCTCGGCCCTGCCGCATCTGAGTGGGGAACAGAGACAACACGGTTGAGGAAGGGTACAGGCACTCTGAAGCAGGCCGCAGCGGAGGGGGGAAGACCCGCCCGGGACATGCGGCACTTCCTGCCCGTTCCTAAGCTCTTACTTCTGAAATGCCTTCCTATGCTCCCCCCACGGCTTCGCACCTCCAGGACATCAAGCCAAGTCACAAAGCCTAAAAGCGCAAAAGGTCTCTTAAGATGCTGGCGAACAGCATTTCCTTTCCTCCAGTTCCACTGCCCTCTCTCTCCCCGAGAGCAGACAGCCAGCTTCCTGCAATGGCAGAAACCCCATTTCGCAGGGCAACCTGGGTTCAAAACCCACAGCTGCAAACTGATACCCTGCTTCTGCCATTCCGGCACATCCTCTGGTAAATGGGTGAAGACAGTTCTGTCGCAGCCCTGTACTTTTCTGCAACGTATCCTTCGTGTTTACACAGCCCCTTGCCCTTTTCTTTCCCCTCCTGCTACAAATCACGCCACATTTAGGCCCAACGCATAAAAAAACCTGCACGAAATGTATTTATCCCAAGTTAAACGGCCCACAGCATGCGTCCCACCCCTTATCTCCAATAAATGCCTCTTCCCCCATTTGTCTATAATAACAGGCATCGTGCGATCAGAACCTCCACCATATAAATCCTCCTCCAGATTTGTGGCATGCCGAGTTCTCATGCTCCACTAAAACCCAGAGGAGGACTGGCTACCTGGTATTGCTGTAGCATATTGGTGCTCAGCCCAGAAGGGCTGTTGGTTTTATGAACTGCTTTGACACAGTTTCCTTTTGAAAAGGGTAAGGGCTAAACCGTGGCCCTTCTACACCATGTGAACCATTCATTGGCTTTTATTTTCTCCCCTCTCTGTCTATTCATAAAATAAGAAAGAACACAAAGCCTTTTCCCAAGGTGTCTTGGAGCTAATGGGCTTCCTCCTCCACAAGTCCCAGCTGTTCTGGTTTTACTGAAAATCTATACAACAAAGCCTCCTCCCACAGCTCTGTCCCCATTTCTTTGACCAGGAATTAACAGTGCCAAATTATATCCTTCTTGCTGAAAACTTTTCGTGCAGCTTCTGCCACAGGGAAAGCTATACCCCCTCTCTCTCCCCTGCCTTTCCCAATAGATATTTTTGCCCTCTCTGCTTCCAGACTTTTCTGACCTGTATTCCCTGCTTCTCAGGGGTGGTTGTGGGAATATCCAAAGCAGACAGAATGCTCTCATCTTGGTAGACCGAGGCATCGTGGGACATGCTGAGAGAAGTGTTGGTGTCATACAGATCTGGCGGCTGGAGTACGTTTGAAAAGGAGAAATCAGAATTTCTTAGCAGTTTGGTAATGGCTCCTGCCCTCCTTTACTGACTGTGGTTCTCTCTATAGTAACTGGCTGGAGATTTCATCCCTTTCTCACGGGGAAAAAACCCAGAAGCAATAGAGAAACGGGTAACATTCCAATATGCAACATCCACAGGGGAAGCGTCCAAAGGTCCAGCAGGGGGCGAAATAGGAGCCTACTGCTATGGAAGCAGGTATTGTGAGATTGTATGCTATCTGGTTTCAGATACAAAAAGCTTATATGGAGTTCAGTAGAAGGAACTCCATATAATTGAATTTCTCATCAGTGTTTGGCTGGTGATACACCATGATGTTGAAAGCCTAATATCGCCCAGCCCTCCTCTGCAACTAAGACCAGCTGGAGTGGACACAGTGGTCTTGTACAGCGTTTCTCGACCTAGGATCTCCAGTTGTTTTTGGACTACAGTTCCCTCTATCCCTTGTTAGCAAGACCAGTGGTCAGGGATGATGGGAATTGAATTATGGTGCTGGAGGAGACTCTTGAGAGTCCCATGGACTGCAAGAAGATCAAACCTATCCATTCTCAAGGATATCGGCCCTGAGTGCTCACTAGAAGGACAGATCCTGAAGTTGAGGCTCCAGTACTTTGGCCACCTCATGAGAAGAGAAGACTCCCTAGAAAAGACCCTGATGTTGGGAAAGATGGAGGGCACAAGGAGAAGGGGATGACAAAGGATGAGATGGTTGGACAGTGTTCTCGAAGCGACTGGCATGAGTTTGGCCAAACTGCGGGAGGCAGTGGAGGATAGGGGTGCCTGGCGTGCTCTGGTCCATGGGGTCACGAAGAGTCGGACACGACTGAACAACAACAACAGAAGGAAACAGACAGCAACAACCCTAGTCAGGAGGAAAAGGGGGTAGAATAGAGAGCACAAAAGGAGGATGGGGCAATGGACTCAACCTGCAATGCACTGCTTGTCTGTAGGTCCATCCAACACCCAATTTGGCCATGCTGCAAGGAAGCAGGACCACCGCTAGGCCATTGCAAATTAGAGCAAGTGCCTCTATTGCGCTTGGCCAAGATACAGAAATGGACCTTGTACAAGGGTGCTTGGGAGTTCGGTACCAGCTCCTGCAAGCACAATGTTTAGTTGAACCCAGCCCATGAAATCCAGCCACCTTCAAAGTCTCATCAGGACAACACCAGAAGCTGACTTACAATAGTAGGTCAGAATATCGGTCCATCTAGACAAGTGTTTCCCAACCTTGGGTGTCCAGCTGTTATCAGACTACAATTCCCATCATCCCTGACCACTGGTCTTGCTAACAAGGGATGGAGGGAACTGTAGTCCAAAAACAACTGGAGATCCTAGGTCGGGAAACGCTGTGCAAGACCACTGTGTCCACTCCAGCTGGTCTTAGTTGCAGAGTAGGACTGGGCAATATTAGGCTTTCAACATCATGGTGTATCACCAGCCAAACATTGATGTTGAGAAAAGCTGTGTTGGCCCCAGTCCTTCAGGCGCTGAGTGAAACTGTTGCAGCTTTCACTGCAGAAGCTCAGGCTCTTTCACCCCAGTGCCTTGCAGGTTGGGGCCAATGCAGCAGGCAGAGGCCCGCTGCTCAGCTGGGGAGGAGGAAGAAGAGTTTGGATTTGATATCCCACTTTATCACTACCCGAAGGAGTCTCAAAGCAGCTAACATTCTCCTTTCCCTTCCTCCCCCCACAACACACACTCTGTGAGGTGAGTGGGGCTGAGAGACTTCAGAGAAGTGTGACTAGACCAAGGTAACCCAGCAGCTGCCTGTGGAGGAGCGGAGACGCAAACCCGGTTCCCCAGATTACGAGTCTACCGCTCTTAACCACTACACCACACTGGCTCTCGAGGAGACTCCTGCCCGACAGCTGAGCCAGACCACTCCCCAAGATGGAGGGAGCTCTTTCACTGGCAAGAGGAAGCGGGCAGGTAAACAACCTCCTCCTTGGAGAAAGAAGCCGCTTGCCTGCCCCCCCCCCCCAAGCTGAGGGAGCCCAAATCCTTCTGCTTGCACAGCTGAGGGAGCGGGAGCAGTTTAATGGTGCCCCCCCCCCGGCCGATGGCTCTTGCGAACCGGTGGCAGCTCCGTAAAACTGCTTGGCTGAGGCGGGGGCAGCTGCGCTCTCCTCAGCCAAACAGTTTAAAGACGCGAAGCAAGAAACAAGCTGTACAGTGGTACCTCGGGTTACAGACGCTTCAGGTTACAGACTCCGCTAACCCAGAAATAACGCTTCAGGTTAAGAACTTTGCTTCCGGATAAGAACAGAAATCATGCTCTGGCGGCGCAGCAGCAGCGGGAGGCCCCATTAGCTAAAGTGGTGCTTCAGGTTAAGAACAGTTTCAAGAACGGACCTCTGGAACGAATTAAGTACGTAACCAGAGGTACCACTGTATTGGCGCCTTGTTTCTCCCTCTCCACTGGCACGAGGGACTGACAGCAGCGGTTTCACTCAGTGGCATATTGCTGGTGAAACCGCTGTGGCTCCCGAGTCCCTCTGCCTCCAGCGCCTGGCTGCAGTTTGTTTCTCCCTTGGCACGCTCAGCGCTAGAGGGACTCGGGAGCGGTGGCGGTTTCACTAGCGATATACCGCTGAGTGAAACCACCATCGTGGTTAGTCCTTCATACCGGCCCTGGGCAATACAGTGGTACCTCGGTTTAAGAACAGTCCTGTTTAAGAACAATCCGGTTTACGAACTCTGCAAAACCGGAAATAGCGTCCCAAGTTTGAGAACTTTACCTCGGTCTAAGAACGGAACCTGAACGGTGGAAGGGCACCGGCGGGGATGCCAGGGATTGAACAATGTGAAAGGGATAGCAGCTCACTAGCATGCTTTGCATGCCACCAGTTCCAGATTCACTCTCTGGCATCTCCAGTTTAAAAAAGGAGCAGGTGATAGGAGAAACTCCTCCCTGCCTAAGCTGCTGGAGAGAACTGGTCTAGCTGATCAACAGTCTCTCCGAAAGGCTCCTTCCCAACCAGATGCCTCCCGGTACTACTAGGCCAAGTCCGTGGCTCAGAAATCTAATAAAACAAACACTTTCCACAAGCGTGCGCGATCTTCTGCTGCAGCCTCACCCCATGCTAGGGCCGCAGCATTTGAGAGCAGAAGGGGGTCCTGGGTAAAAGCTTTGGTGGGGAGCCTCACCTGGGGAGTGTAGGGCCCAGGGGTCATCGGGTCAAGGCTTTCCAGATCTGCTTCCTCTAAGGCTGCTTCTTTGGCAGTGCAGATATCCCTCTCGAGCTGGGTCAGGTGCTCGTCATACTGAAGGAGGAAACAGAGAGAGAGAGAGAGAAGCGTTTGCCGAAGCCGTCGAGAATTCAAAGCGGCCCTTGGCAGGCTCAGCTTGCTGGGCCACTTACCTCTGCCAGCGTCTGGTAGCAGATGTTCACAATCTCTTGAGCTGTTTTTGTGTACTGGCTGTCAGGCCCTGAAATGGGAAAACAAAAACAAAGGAACAAACCACATCTCCTTAGTGCTGGCCCTCTGATACCCGAGCCCAGGAGAAAGCCACTAGTTTCATTTCAAGGAAGCAGAGATCCAGGCAAGTACTCCTTTTGCGACACGCACCCAGAGCTTTCCAAAGCTTTGCCAGTGTGCAACTGTGGCAACTGAGAACGGTATCTTTCAAGGACTCTTTCCTGGGAAGCTGCTTCTCTCAGCCAGCCAAAATTTACAAGATCTCCTTGAGCTCTGGCCCTGTAGGACACCTGAATCTGCCCTGCCCCCGCAGCACACTTAAATAGCCCTTGAGATTTAAGTAAAACCATTCCCCTCTTCCAGGGGCAGCTAATGTTTCTTGGCTTTCTTGCTAATCCTCCGGGGACGGTTTGCCTGTAGTGGATGTGGGCTTTTGCACACTCTTGCACACACACCAGGCATGCAGCTGCTCCCAACAGCTGGCTGGAAAGTGTCACCCCCCCTTCCCATGCATCAAATTATCAATCTGATTTGGGGGTGGGGGGGTGGGGAGAGTAAATTGCATCCCCACCAGGGCACTGGGCTGAGTGGAGGGAGTTAAAAGTTTTCCACCTCCCCAGCTTTTGCTACTGTCACCAAAATTGGTGGGATCTTGGAGGACAGAAAAATACATTGCTTTTGGGGGGAAGACAGATCAGAGCCCTGAGGCTTTGGATTAAGTTATCCCTTCTCTGTCCTGTTTGTGCCTACTCACAGAGTAGGACTGGGCTGCAGGAGCTAAAGAAGCGTAACAGGAAAGCGCCCAGAAGGAAGAAGCAACTTTCATCAAGGGAGCCGGCCATGTTTTAGGAAAAGGGGCTTATTCATGTCTTCATGAGCAGATGTGGAGTCAAGGCTCAGCTCTCGCCCTGAAAACTCCACAAACATGAGTCAACGGGCTACAGATGCGGCACAGAGCTAACTGGGTCGCTCACCGTTGTATCTGATGCTGTTGGCAAGGATCAGGTTCACGTCATCCAGAAAGACTTCTCGGTTCTGGTATTTGTGTTTGGAAATATTCTAGAATGAACAGAGAGGAGGCAAGGCGGGAGTGTAGAACTTTAAGTAGAGTCCGTGTGAAGTCTCTGATTTTGGCCTGCAAAATGTCCTTTACCCCTCCAGGCCAACTAGGGGCCACTTCTTTCCTCACACCCCATTGTAGGATCTCAGCATTCTGGGGATCCTTTCAAATGTGAAGCTGCTGCTCCCCATCACGCCCCCGCTCAACAGGACCCAAGCCAGAGTTATCCAAACAAACAAACCCGTGTGTTGCAAAATAGGACATATAATATATATATTATATCAATTCGAAAAAAACATTGGTTAATGAAGAAATTACACATCTTTCTACTTAAGAGTAGCAAGTTGGACATCAGAATTGGACATTTGCCGTGGACATTGGCACCGTGACTTATTCAAGGACTTCCAGAGACTTCAGTTTGATAGTTTTGATGTTTTGCGTTATTCCATAAAGTTTTCTATACTGTAATTGTTTCTGGCCATCGTGTCGTTTTTGATTTTGCAGTGTTAGCCAAAGGCAGCACATGCCTCTGGGTTATTTATTTCCTCTCATGACTTTTTGGCCCCCAAATCAGCAGCTGGTGGCTGAGGCTAAGGAAACGGAATTTCAGTGGTACCTTGGTACTCAAACAACCTGCAACCCAAACACTGCAAACCCGGAAGTGTTCCGGTTTGCGAACTTTCTTCGGAAGCAGAATGTGCTCCGTTTTGAGTGTTACGCTTCCATTTTGAGTGCCACACTTCCGTTTTGAGTGTTACACTGGGGTCTGTCTGTTTTTGTTATTTATTCTGCGTTCTTGTTTTTGCGGCTCTTTTGTTTTTGTGGCTGTGTGGAACCCAGTTCAGCTACTGACTGATTGATTGGTTGATTGTGTGACTGCAATACATTGATTATTGCTTTCATTTTATGGATCAATGATCTAATTAGATAGTAAAATTCATGTTGAATTGCTGTTTTAGGGGTTGTTTTTAAAAGTCTGGAACGGATTAATCCATTTTGCATTACTTTCTATGGGAAAGTGTGCCTTGGTTTTGGAACGCTTTGGTTTTGGAACGGACTTCCAGAACGGATTAAGTTTGAGAACCAAGCTACCACTGTACTTCGCCCTCAGCCCATATAATATTTCCATATTGAGTTTCTATTCTCGGTACTTTATCTAAGATTTAAAATACAGCCAGCCAGCCATCCCGGGCCTTTGCTTCACTGCTAAGGGTTTGTTTACCTTTTTTGACAAAACTTATCTGGTGCTCAGTCGCAAGAGAACCTCTAAGCGGTTTAAAAAAGGCAGTTTTGAGAAGCTGCCAACATAAAAGCACAGTACGCACCTTCCGGATTGTCTCTAGGTCCATCGGGCTGACAATAACTTTGTAATAATCTGGCACAAATTTCTTGTTTACGGGATGGTGGAAGGGCCAAGACTGCAAGAGGACAAGAGAGGTGATGAGCAAGTCACTCTTGCAGAGTGAACTGCGTCCAGTTCAGGAAACCCGCAATTTACGCGGGATCTGTGTTACAGGAATCATGCCCAAAGCCAAAATCACATACAGTCGAAACACATTGGATGCAATGGTGAGTAGGACTACCCAAGCCCTTTTTCCTGAATGCCCACCCACTTTTGTTTTCTGGGTTTTTTAATTGCCAAGCGCATAAAGTCAAATGCACAGAAATTACATGGGCTGAAGCTGTGGGCTTCATGCATCTTCAGGAAGCACTGAAAGGCTTTTGCAGAACACCTAGCTAGCTGAAGCTAAAGGAAACGTTCCGTTTCCTGCACCTGCCAGCAAATCCCAAATCCTGTGGTGGTTTGCTTGCAGTCTGCTACACCATTTTAGCCAAACCCAAGTAAATACAGGGGTAAGAATACTCCAGACTTCTTTGGCTTAGAGAAAAAGGCAAGTAAGAAGTGGTGCGATAGAAATTTATATATAAAAAAGGGAAATAAAATTTTGCACGGCGTGTGGATAGAAATGTGGATAGAAAAAGGGTTTTCTCCCTCTCTCATAGCTCTAGAACTCAAGGGCACTGAGGGAAGCTGAATATTGGAAGAAGAGGAGGAGTTTGGATTTGATATCCCGCTTTATCACTGCCCAAAGGAGTCTCAAAGTGGCTATTTCCCTTCCTCCCCCACAACAAACACTCTGTGAGGTGAGTGGGGCTGAGAGACTTCAGAGAAGTGTGACTAGCCCAAGGTCACCAGCAGCTGCATGTGGAGGAGCAGAGACACGAACCCGGTTCACCAGATTACAAGTCCATGGCTCCTAACCACTACACCACACTGGCAAAAGGTAAAGGACCCCTGGACGGTTAAGTCCAGTCAAAAGCAACTATGGGGTTGCGGCGCTCATCTCGCTTTCAGGCCGAGGGAGCCGGCGTTTGTCCACAGACAGCTTTCTGGGTCACGTGGCCAGCAGGACTAAACCGCTTCTGGCACAACGGGACACCGTGACGGAAACCAGAATGCCCGGAAACGCCATTGGATGAAAGTACTTCTACAGGAAGCATATAGTTAAACTGGAACTTTCTCCCACGGGAGTCAGAGATGGCCAACAGGCCTTTAAAAAGAATTAGACAATTTCATAGAGGAGAGGGCTATCGATGGCCGCTAGCCAGGATGGCTATGATCTGCCTTCCAGAGTTGGAGGCACCAATGCTTCCGAACGCCAGTTGCTGGAAACCACAGAAGGGGACCACCACAATATTCCAGGGGCAGACCTACATCAGGAACAGCCATCATCTTCTGGGTGACAATGTTGTCCAGAATAAAGGAGAAGGCCACTTGGTCGTCATCATCCAGTAGGGGGTTAATTGCTTTTTCCAAACGAGCCAGTTTATCTTCCTTCTGAAAGGGCACAAAGGTACAGAAATGCGCACAGATTCACAGCAACTCCTTTATAACACACACACTCCAAAAATTCGGCTGTGCACTAGAAAGGAGCACAGCTCACTGGCAGAGTTCAATCCTTGGCATTTCCAGTAGAACCAGGAATGCCTCCTCCCTGAAACCCTGGAGAGTGGCTTTCACTGTGAGCAGTCCTGAGTTTGTTGCAAAGCCACAAGCAATCCCTCCCTCCCTCCACACCCTGACTTGCCTCTTTTAATTTTTGGTCACAGAGGTCCAGCATCGCCTGAGAGATCTGGGTCAAAGAGTGCTTTGGGCCTGCAAACACACAACAGAAACATTTGTTGTGGGGTGCCGCTGTTGCGAGCTGCCTTGAGAACCTTGCTAGGTTGAAAGGAGAATCACAAGTTTAAGATTCCATATGGCTAGGTTAGTCGCATTCCCCAGTGGCACAGAGAGCCAACTCAGACTCATCGAGAGTCTCAGGGAGCAAACTCTCCCCTTTCGCAACCAGCTGGTGTCCCCCAGGTGTTTTGGAACCGCAGCTCCCATCAGCCCAAGCCAATAAGGTCTGGGACTGATGGGAGTTGTAGTCCAAAAGATCTGGGAGGGCATGAGATTGGCAAAGGCTGCCCTTTGGTGGGATGGAGACTGAGAAGCAGCAGACAAAGCAAGCTGCTGGGAGATCACAGCACCAGAGAGAAGGAGCAGGTATCACAGCTCTTCCTTAGTAGTCCAGAAGGACTAGTTCAGTTCTAACTGGAAGTCACCCGAGGCAAGGTAGGTGCTGGTCCTGCTGATAAAATGGACAAGGAGAGGAAAGGGAATCAGCCACACCGAGAGAAGAGGAAAATCAGGAAACTGCAGGAAGAAAATATGCTGGCAAGCTACAAATATGTAAGGCTGTCAGTCAAGGAAATAGCTGGACACCTAATGAAGATAGGACAAGCACTGTAAAGCTGGTGAGCATCAGAAGGCATTTCCTTGGTACAGGCAGCCTTACAAGTGAATACTTAAAAGCCACCCTTCGCCTCCTCAGAAAGAGCACCAGGTCACTGCCCCAGTTGCCATGACTAGTATTTTAAGGCTGGGACACTTCATGCAAGGAGCTCAGGAGAAGAGAAATGTTTATTTCATTAAAAAGAAAAGAAAAGAAAACCAATTAACCATCACCATTGTATGTGGCACTGTTCTTCACGATCAGCTCCACCTGCTCCCGGAATTCTTCGCGGGATGGGTAAAGGCGTTTGCGGACGTTTTCGCGCAGGGTCTGCAGGTCCATTGGCTTAGTGATGATCTTG
Organism: Lacerta agilis; assembly: GCF_009819535.1. NCBI lineage: Eukaryota > Metazoa > Chordata > Lepidosauria > Squamata > Lacertidae > Lacerta > Lacerta agilis. The sequence goes on from NC_046325.1 coordinate 39,993,568, forward strand.
TAATAATCTTTGACGACCTTCCCGTTAACAGGCTGGTGGAAGGGATATGTCTGGGAGAAGCAGAGGAAAACCGGAAAGGAAGGTGAGCTTCCCTTTTGCATACCGCTTTCCCTTAAGGTATCAGGGCTGGGTACAGCAACATACAAGTATTAAAAGCGTTGCTTGCCAGGCAGAGGGCAGAAAACAGCCTGCCTGCCCCCCAAAAAGCTACCAGATCCATTCCAGGCAAATAGCCTCCCTTTGAGAAATGTTTTACACATTTCACCTTCGAGGGGGTTCTTGGTTTGTTTTTCTTACGTATTTTGTGTTCTCATTTTCTACTTTTGTGTTGTGAACCACCCTACAACCTTTGGATAAAGGACACCCTGTAGAAAATCTCTTACAAAATCCTGTACAAAATCTCATAAACCAGGTTTTCTGTTGTTCACATACAACCAAGGAGCTAGTCCTCCTGATATCTGGGAAGCAAAGAGCCGCCTTGCCTCTGCACGTAACACACAACCAGAAGAGGCCAAAATCAAACCCCGCAGGGAAAGAGGTCTTACATTGGGAAGATCTCGCATCTCATTGATAATGCTTTCCAGGATAGAGGACAGGGTCACCATGGGGTCGGTGCGCCGCCGGTGGATGGATTTGTGAGGCCGCTGAAAGAGACAGAAGCGACACGTTAAAGACCCTTCCAAGGTTTGCACAAAGATCTTGACAAAGAGCATCACCAAGCACTCAGCTGGTCTCTGCTCTTTAGGGCAGTGTTTTTCAACCACTGTTCCGCGGCACACTAGTGTGCCGCGAGATGTTGCCTGGTGTGCCGTGGGAAAAATTGTTTATTTGATTCCTATTCAAGAGAATTACTTTATATATAGTCAATATAGGCACAGAGTTAAATTTTTTAACATTTTCTAATGGTGGTGTGCCTCGTGATTTTTTTCATGAAACAAGTGTGCCTTTGCCCAAAAAAGGTTGAAAAACACTGCTTTAGGGGAGGGATTGCCCTCTAGCTGCAGCCAGCTTGCAGCCTACTGGCCCTCTGACCGAGGCTTGAAGTAAGTCCTTGTCACTGCAACTGTCTCCCAGACGGACCGTGGGCAGGGGGAAGGAGCACGAAAGTCAGGGAAGGGCTCACGTTCAAGTAGTCGCAATGAACCGTGGTCCCGACGCGCCGTTTCTTCTTCGGTGGAAGCTGCTGTTTCGGGAACTTCAGCACTAAAGACTTCCTGCGAACTTCATCCGCGCTGCAAGGAGAGAGGAGAGACACACGAACTGTAGCTTGCACCCCCCCTCTTCCTTTGGTGCATCTAGCCGCCACTCTGGGAGGGAATGAGTCAAGCACAAAGAGCACAGCAAGAAGCCCGTTTACTCTTTCAGTGGGTCTAGTCTGGGGTCAAAGGAGCTGTAAGTTGAAGAGCTGTAACCCCACCACGGGTCAGCTCACAAAGCAGCCTGCTGCTGTATCCTTAAGGTGCTACCAATTCTATTTTGTGCGTCAGTCAGTTGCTGCTCCTGCTGCTATTAGTAATTGATGTTTAGTGACTTCCTATGAGCTGTTGCGTGGTTATTTTTAAAGGATTATGTTATTTTATGGGTGTTGTAAGGACGTTCAGTGGTTGCTCATGAGAAATCAGCCAAACGCAGAGCAAAAGTTCAAACGTCCATCTCATCCCTCCGCAGAGTTCAGGAATGAACCCTTCCGGTTCTTTGTCCAGCAAAAGAGGCGTGGGATCCTGAACCCCCGCCTCCCCCTTCCACATCCTTCCTGTCTGCGAACTCGGAGCGTGGGAAACTGTCCCTGTTCCCCGCTTCCCCCTTGGTGCTCAGGCTCTGCGATCTCTTCACAGCCCCTGCGCCGACTTCCTGCCTCTAACTCCCCCTCCCCACTGGAGGAATGGTCGCTTCCTGCTGAGGAGGGGGATGACGAACTGGTGAACAAAGGGGGTGGGGTTCCCTGTACTGCAGGCTCTCCCGGGATGCTACCTGTCGTGGGGAGGGGGGTTTCCTGACAGGTGTTTTGGATTCTTTTTATTTTACCTTGATGGTTAACTGCCTTGCACCCTGTGCAATGGGTGGTATGTGAGCTATCTCTTCAATTATCCAATGGCCTTCTCTTTTTGGGAACAGCCTTGCCAAACAGACCCATGAGGCATCTTCGCTGCTGATCCTTGGGCAACGGCATTTCTTTTCTGCAACGCTCCTGCCTGGCGGGTCACACCATTTCATGGTTTCACCGTTTACGGATTCGTTGCTGAGCGAAAGGTTTGAGCTAGATGATCTACAAGACCTCTTCCGACTAAGTACTACTTGGAGCAGATCCACAAAAATTAACGAGCCTAAGTTAGGCATATTCATTCTTTGGGTCTGCTCTCACTTATGATTAACACAGGAGACACAACCCTGTTATTCTGTTTTGGGTGGTTACCTGCGAGCCCAAAAGGGTGCCATAAAGGAGCAGGGAAGAAGCAGAACGGGGAAATCCCCACTTACTGCAAAGGAACCCCAGGGTAAGTGGCTTCCACAGGGGAGCCGCAGAAGGAATGTGACCGGTCAAGGGAGATGTGGACTCAAAAAGGTTAAAAACCACTGGCATAGGGGCAAGTTTTTCTCCTTCTCTGATAACACTAGAAATTGTGGCCATTCAATGAAGCTGAAGGTTGGAAAAATTGGCACTTATTCCTGCAATGCATAGTTAAACTATGGAACTTGCTCCCACAGGAAGAGGAGGAGGAGGAGGAGGAGGAGGAGGAGGAGTCTGGATTTGATATCCCGAAGGGAGTCTCAAAGCAGCTAACATTCTCCTTTCCCTTCCTCCCCCACAACAAACACTCTGTGAGCTGAGTGAGGCTGAGAGACTTCAGAGAAGTGTGACTAGCCCAAGGTCACCCAGCAGCTGCAAGTGGAGCAGCGGGGACGCGAACCCGGTTCCCCAGATTACAAGTCTACCGCTCTTAACCACTACACCACACTGGCTCTCCAGACCCGTCAATGGCTACCAACCGCAATGGTTATTGACCTGCCCCCACGGTCAGAGCCAATGATGCTTCTGAATGCCAGTTGCTAAAGATCAGAGGAGGGGAGAGGTGCTCTTGCGCTTGGGGGCTTCCCACAGACATTTGGGTCCCCACTGTGAGATTAGGATGCTGGACTAGATGGGCCATGGCCCTGATCCAGCAGACTCGCCTATCCGTGAGATGATGCCGAGCGCCTCTCACCTCTCGATGAGCTGCTTCCCCAAGACGATCTTGGTCCCCTCCACTTTGATCAGCTCCTCGTTATCGTTGGGGATGACGGTCTTCTCCAGCTCCTCCTCCTGCTCCTCCGTCATGGCGACGGGGTTGGAGGGCGGAGCGTTGGTTTGGTAGTAGAGGGGGCAGAATTTGTTGGTCCGCATGTGGCCAATGGCACCGCAAGCGCCACACTTTAACTGCAAGCAAAAGCAAAGGAGTGAAGGCTTGGCCCCAGAAGCAAAAAAAAAAGGGGGGGTAGTTCTCAAGGGACACAGGCAAGGCTTTCATCAACTGCAGCACCAGCGCCAGCAACACAAAAGCAGCTTAAAGCTAAACTGTGTACATACTAAGTTGCATAGCTGCAGAATCCAGATTTAGCGGGAGGAAATCCCAGATAGGTAGCCATGTAGCTAAAAAAATTAAAGAGTCTCGTGGCACGCTTAAAGACTAACAAATTTATTATGCTGTAATCTTTCGTGGATTCAAGCTCACCCTGTCAGTGGCATGGAGTTCTTAGCTGGAAGGTAGATAAAGGAGAGACTTTTAAGGTGGGAGCTGAATGGCAAAGGAGATGCAAAAAAATAGTCTGTGATAAGAGTTGAAACTTATTAAAATTTCTGCTTTCTAACTGCAAACTTTCACCTAATGCTTCTGACAATGGGGGTTTGAGCCCACAAAATTTTATGCCTTAATAAAATGTGTTAGTCTTTAAGGTGCCACAGTAATTTTTTTTTTTAGCTGCATGGCTGGGATTTTTTTTTTAATTGGATTCTGCAGCTATGCAATTTAAATGCAGCAGTCTCTCAACAGCAACTGAATTAAGCTGGGCTACATGTTTCCTTCTTTGTCCATGGAGTTTTCTTGGCAGGGATACTGGAGTGGCTTGCCAGTTTCCTCCTCCAGGTGGATCACATTTGGTCCAAACTCTCCACCTGTCCATCTATGACCATAAAGAAGGCTGATCGCAGAAGAATTGATGCTTTTGAATTATGGTGCTGGAGGAGACTCTTGAGAGTCCCATGGACTGCAAGAAGATCAAACCTATCCATTCTTAAAGAAATCAGCCCTGAGTGCTCACTAGAAGGACAGATCCTGAAGTTGAGGCTCCAGTACTTTGGCCACCTCATGAGAAGAGAAGACTCCCTAGAAAAGACCCTGATGTTGGGAAAGATGGAGGGCACAAGGAGAAGGGGATGACAGAGGATGAGATGGTTGGACAGTGTTCTCGAAGCTACTAACATGAGTTTGGCCAAACTGCGAGAGGCAGTGAAGGATAGGCGTGCCTGGCGTGCTCTGGTCCATGGGGTCACGAAGAGTCGGACATGACTGAACGACTGAACAACAACAACAACATGTATCCTTCCTTGCAGAACTTATTCTGCTTCTACTAGATATTGAGGAAAGAACAAGAACAGGATAGCACCCCCAAGCACCACCTGCTAAGGCCCACACTCTGGTTTCTGAGATGCTGCCACACATGCTTGCTTATTTTTCTTTCACAAACACAACAGCTGGACTATTACTTTAAAATTTAAAGACCACAAGAGAAGGAGCCGGAGGCAGCCCAAGTTTTCGAGAGAGACAGCTTACCTTAAGGTCTGTCCTCTCCTTCATCTTCTTGGGCTTCTTCTCAGGAGGACCCTTCAACTTCTCCTTCTCTTGGTTTCGTTTGAGCCGCCGCAGCTGCTCCTGGATCCGGCGTCTCTCTTTCCGCATCTCCTCCCGGTGCTGCTCATCAAAGAGGGCAAACTTCCGACTGGAAACACAAAGGCCTTTGGTCAACACAGTGGGGGAGGGAATCTGATGTTGCGGGACTCAAACTCCCATCATCCCAGACAATTGGCTCTGCTGGCAAGCCGTGATGGGAGCTGTGTATAGCCAGCAACTTCCAGATGACCACAGGTTTCCCTGGCCTAACGGTAGGGCCGGCCACTAAGCAAGAAAGCACACAGATAAACAAAAACTAGGCATATGGCTTTTCAGATGTTGCTGGATTACAGCTCCCATCATCCTTGACCACTGCCTATGCCAGCTAACGCTGATGGGATTTGGAATCCAACAACATCTGATGGGGCCACAGGTTCCTCACCTCTGGACTACAGTGTTGGCAACTGCCCGATTTAATTCACTCTGCCTGACTCCTTGTGCTGGTTCCATATTTTCTGATTTGCTATATCCCGCCCATGTGTATTTTAAAATATTTTTTTCCCACGTAGAAAAAGGCACAAAGGCAGGATGCAACATTTTTTTAAAAGGAACAAATATAAACGCACTGCACATTTTCTGGCCCCTCGCCGCTCTCCTTTGGCAAGGAGATTCCCACCCTACCAACATGTTGCTCCCAAGAGGAAAGCAGCGTCTCTGGAATGGCCTTACATGAACTCGTCGTCCTTGGTTGTCCGTATCCTGCTGTAGGCATCGATGACCGCGGGCTTGCGGACCGTCTCGCACCTCACGTACTCCTTCCCGTCCTCGTCGCGGAAAGTGCGGTAGATTTTCAAGCGGCGGCCCGTGGCGGAGGAGTTCAGGCTGGTCACAGAAGCCGTGTCGTCGTCTTTGTGAGACCCTCCCAGGCTGCCAGGGGTGGAGGCTGCAAGAAAAAACACATGCTGCGTTGCCGAGGGAAACAGACAAGGCGGTGAGCTCTCCATGCGGAAACCGAAATGCCTAGTGTCCCCAATATCCAAGGGGAAGGGGCAAAGGCAGGCCTTGGGACTGGACGTTCAGGAGAGAGCACACAGGAACCGCCACCCCCCCCCCATTAAACCATGCACCTTTTAAGCAATGTGCACCCCAGGAGAGCACCTTCAGCAAGCCTTCGTGCCCACTTCTGTTCCCACTTTCCAAGTTCCCTTTCTCTGTAAGCCTTAAATGCCCAAAGACCTAAATGATCCTTAGACACTGACCACCATCTGAAGAAGCCCTCTGGACTATCCCAGTGTTATATGGCATTTGTTAAGTTTCTCTGTGTACACCCACATGCACAAGAGAGACAGAGGGCTATATACAGGTGAAACTCGAAAAATTAGAATATCGTGGAAAGGTTCATTCCTTTCGGTAATTCAACTTAAAATGTGAAACTAATATATGAGATAGACTCATGATGACATGCAAAGTGAGATATGTCAAGCCTTTGCTTGTTATTATTGCGATGATTATGGCGTACAGCTGATGAGAACCCCACATTAACAATTTCAACTTTGGGGTTTTCATCAGCTGCACGCCATAATCATCACAATTATAACAAGCAAAGGCTTGACATATCTCGCTTTGCATGTCATGAGTCTATCTCATAAACTCCAGTGGCTAATGAAAACAATTGCTTACATAAATGGACTTTCCCACGATATTCTAATTTTTCGAGTTTCACCTGTATAGCTATAGCTATATCTGGACCACAACTCCCATCATCACTGACCATTGGGCCATACTGGCAGAGAATGCTGGGAGTTAAGAGTCCAAGAACACCAGGAATGCCACAGTTGCTGCTGCATTAAGACTATAGCTGGATACCAGAGCTGCCCCCTATTTGGGGACCTCCCTGCCCCTGCCAGGCACTCACAGAGCCCCTTCTTGTCCTTCCTGTCTTTCTTGCCCCTCTCCTTCTCGTTGACGCTGTCCTCCCCCATCAACATCCTCTGCAGTTCCTTCCGCTCCTGCTCTTCCCTCTCCCGCGACAGCTGGGAGCTGGTCTTCTTGTTCTGGAGCATGTTCTCAATGTTCTTCCCCATCTCCTCAAAGTCGCTGTCCTCGGCAGAGCTGCTGTCGGTGTCCGTGGATAAGATCTCCGTAGACTCCAGGACCCTGAAGCAGAAAACCACCACCGGGGTCAACCTCTGTGGGTTTGTAGCATGTAAGGCGCTGGGCCGCAAACAGGAGGGCGGAAACACAAGACATCGCAGCGGCTTTCAAGCAGTCATAACCACAGAGCCCTGGCGACTCTCCTACACACACTAGGACACCGAAAGCTGCCTAAAGCATAGTCAGGACAGACACTGGCACCCTATTTGCAAAAATCAACAATTCCAAAATACAGACGCGCCTTCGCTTTTGCAAGACTGAATATACTGCCTTCGGCTGTGCTTGAGGGTCGATTTCAAAAAATCCCACTGGAAAAACAGTTATGTCCATGTGGACATGGCAGTACTGAGTCAGTGGCTCATGTGCTTCTGGTCTGCACTCTTCATAAAGATTTGTGGAGTGAGATTGTTACCCCTCTATTATTGTCCATGCTGGGTCCCTCAACCATTGCTACTGGGTCCTTTGTTTTAGCAGACCAAGAAAGGACTCCTCTGCTCAGCGCCTGAGGGCCCCAGTCCTGCCACTCACTCCCTGGCCTAGGGTGGGGCCTGGCGGGCTCCGTAAAGGACTGCTGCTGGACAGAGAGGGCTCCATTTTTTTAAAAAAATGCTGTTATATTTTACCTATGTCATTTTAAACTGACATTAATGCTGTATCCTTAGATTTAGATTTTTATTTATGTGGAAATTGTTTTCCATTTGGTTGTGTATTTTTTTAAATGTGGTTTATTTATTGTTTATGACTTTTGTAATTAAGTAAATCTTGTCATGTTGTAAGCCACCTTGAGCATTGTTTTTAACTGTGGAAAGGCGGCATACAAATAAAATGATGATGATGATGATGATCAGGCATCAGCAAAAACTGCAAGGATTTTAGCGGGGCCAATTAGAATAAGATCTATTATTGGTGTGCATGCACACGAAAGCTCATACCAAGAACAAACTTAGTTGGTCTCTAAGGTGCTACTGGAAGGATTTTTTTATTATTATTATTATTATTTTACTATGGCAGACCAACACGGCTACCTACCTGTAACTGGATCTATTATTGGATCATTGATGTAAACCTCCAAAATGTATAGTTAGGTTTTTACCTCTATCTTCAGTACATTTTATTTTACCGCTATGGCTAGTGGCTGGTGCAAATAAAGGCTCTTCTGGTTCATAGTCAGGACACTGGGCGGGGGAAAGCGTATCAGAAAAGGTCACATGCCCTTGGCACAGGCCAAAGAAACTCACTTGTTCTGCAGGTCAAAGATGCGCTGGCACTCCTCCTTGTACCTCTCCTGGTGCTCCGCCACGGAAAAGCGAGACCCGCGGGCAAATTTGCTCATTGGGGTTTCGCCCGAGCGAGCCTGCTCCGTGGACATGGTGCGCACGACGTCAATCACCTCCCAGCGGGAGAGCTTCTTGATCTGCGGAGAGAGGTTGGCTGAGTGGAAGAGGCTGCCAAGGGGAGGCTCCGAGCACAAGCCTGAGACGGCGCCTACTCACCTCCTCCTCGGGAACGCCAAACTTGCGCAGGAGCTGCTTGGCGTTTTTGAGCGACAGGCGCCGCAGGTCCGCGTCCGTCCCGGTCACCGTCTTCTTCACCGGCTGGGGCTCCTTGTCGTCCTGCTTGAAGGAGAAGGAGAGCAGGACTCTTTCTGCCAGAGTCCTATCCAGTTACCCTCCCGCTTCCCAGGCCTGGGGCAAAGAGGTTGGGGAAGGAAACGTGCTTCAGGCCTAGCCGCCTCCCTAACCTTATCCAACCCCTAACTACCTCAGGGGGCAGAACAGGAAAGCTCATCACCTTCTCCCTTCCTCACCGGCAAATAAGAGGAGGAAGCAACAAAAGGAGGAGGTTCCTAAGCAACTGCCTCACAACCATGGGCCCTTGCTTAAAATTTAAATTTAAAATTTTCTTAATAAAATTATATGTGTGTGTGTGTGTGTGTGTATGTATATGTATGTATGTATGTATATGTATGTATATAAAACATTTTATTAAGAAAATTTTAAATCCATACAAATTATCAAACAATAATATCCAATACATTTCCCCCCCTCCCACCCCCCCCCAGGACTTCCCCCAGCTCCCTTAACTGTTTTTGTTAATTCAATATTGCTTCTGCATATTGTACAATTTAAAATATTATTCTCCTGTTATTCAAAATCCTAATCTGCTAATAAAATTTGTGTGTGTTTATTCAAATCCTGCCAATGAATCTAAGTCTCTTCGTTGTTTCTTCAAATAATTTATGTAAAATTCCCATTCTTCCTGAAAGTCCCGATTGCCCTTTTCACGCAATTTATTTGTTAGTTTTGCCAGTTCCGCGTAGCTCATCCATTTTTCTTGCCATTCTTCCTTTGTTGGTATTTCTTCCTTTTTCCGTCCTTGTGCTAGCAAAACTCTCGCTGCCGTTGTACCATACATAAGTAAGTTCTTTATTTTCTTTGGTATGTCTTGTCCTATAATCCCTAACAGAAAAGCTTCCGGCTTTTTTTTACAAAAGTCATTTTAAACGTTTTTTCCCCCAGTTCATTATAAATCATAAATCCACACTTTTTCTAACCTGGCCCTTCCACTTACTTTCTGTTGTGTTGGCTTGTTTGGGATCTTCACGTAGGAGAAGCCTTCTCCACATCCCGTAGGGTCTGCCACTCCCGTCACTTCCAAGAGACATTTCCCCTTCATGGCTGCAATGAAGGCCCGTGTGGTGTTCCAGGGAGCTGTGCGGACCTGAGAGGAAGAGAGGGGGGGAAGCCATGTCACTCCAGGCCTGGGCAGCCGAGGCCGTGAGAAGAGATTATCTCCACCTGAGAACATTTACCACTTCCCCAGTGGCCTAGCACCCGCGGGCCCCTATTGCACCCTGGATACTGCCAGCTGTACCTCATCATCTATCTTCATCTGGAAGTCCTCCTCGTTTTCTTCTTCTGGGGCAAAGAAGGATTTCTCTCCATAACCTGCGTCCTGAGGAAAGAGAGGGTTAGGAAGCAATTTTCTGAGTCACGTGGGACACCCCCATATGCCAGGTGAATGTCAGGAGCTGGAGTCAAGCGTAGGTCAGCAATTTTAAAAAACAAAAACCACGCTGTCTGTGCAGTTAACTCAAAGAAACCAAAACAGCGCAGGCCTAGTGGTCCCAGTAAGGCTGGATCTAGGCACGTCAAATAAGCGATTTGGTTAAATGCGTTGTAGGGCCATACAGGGAAATCCGGGAGGGAAAGATGGGCTCCACAGCGCCACCTGGTGTCACCGTGTTATATCGCATATACAATGCACATAGAACGCTATTCCTTTGCCAATCTAGCAGAGTCCCAGGTCTTAATCCAACGAGGCAGTCGCGAGGACTTAAACGTCCCTGCCTTCCCACCACTCTCTAAGGCTCCTCCTCTCCAGGGTCTTTCCCAAACTGCTTCTGCATACAACCGATTTCAGCTCTGTTCTTTTCATTTCTCTGCATGTTTTGGAAACCTGGGGGGAGAGGAACTGGTTGCAGCAGGAGGGGAGACTCCCTGGCTTCTTCAGCAGCTTGCCTCTACTTTGCTTCTTGCCCCCTTCCTCAACAACCTGCTCTGACCTGCTCTCTGTCCCACCTTGTTCCTTCTCACTAAACTCGGTTGCCTCTTCAAGTTTCCAACACCTCCTCCTCCCTGACCACTCATTGTCGCCCCACCACCATTCCCCTGGTTCTGAGCCTTCTTTCCCTTGGGGGCTCACAAATTAGTGCCCCCCCTTGCATCTAGTCAGTCCACGACACTCCAGGGCGGACAGCTGATGGCACAGGATCATCTACTCCCTTGGGCTAGTCTACTTGCTAACAAGAAATTTATTTACCGTATTGGCCTGAATATAAGCCACACCTTTTTTTCCAAATTCCGATCTTGAAAAGTTAAAGCGCAGCTTATATTTGCAACCTTACGCTACCGGCAAAGTGGCGCGACTCCCACCCCCCTGGAAGCGGCCCAGGAGCGCAAGGCAACAGCGCCCAGCCCACCCACCCGCCTCCCCCAAGCTGCCAAATTTTAAAGGTCTGGCTTATTTACGGGTGCAGCTTATATTCGGGCCAATAGGTATTATTTATTTAGGATGCATTTAAGGTTTATTTGTTTAAAGGTAAAGGAACCCCTGACCGTTAGGTCCAGTCGCGGACGACTCTGGGATTGCGGCGCTCATCTCGCTTTACTGGCCGAGGGAGCCAGCGTACAGCTTCCGGGTCATTTGTTTACTTACTGCATTTATATCCCACTTTTTTCCTCCAAGGAGCTCACAACAGCCCTGTGAGGTAGGATAGGCTGAGAAGCAGTGACCGGCCCAAGGTCACCTAGCGAGCTGCATGGCTGAGATGGGGATTTGAAACCCTAGTCTCGCAGGTCCTAGTCTGACATTCTAACCACTACACCACCACTGACCAGGTTCTGTAGCATATACTTTGCCTTTATATGATTCTCCCACTGGTGGAGATTGGCAGGAGGAAGATGGGCTTTGCAGTTCTCAAAATACCTTGCAAAGCGCAAAAGCAAGCAACCAATGAAGGCTGAGGAAATTCACAAAAGGCATAGGGCTCACCTTCAAGCGCTGCTCGGCAGAGATCATGCTGTAATAGGCACAGCACTGCTCTGGAGACACCATCGCTCTGATCTCCTCTTCGGTGGGTAGTCGGAAATCTGGCTTTAGAACCCACCAGTTCGAGTCCATCCCTGAAACAGGCAAGGGTCCCCAATAAGCCAGGCTAGGAAATATTCCCTCCCTCCTCTCATAGCCCCAAGAGCAGGGCGAGCAAGCAGACAACATTTCAAATGTGGGAAGTGTCGGAAGGCGTTCCAACTGCAGTACTCGTGGCCCGATCCTTTTAACTGGAGATGGCAGAGACAAAACACAGGACCTTCTGCTGGCAATGAAGGTGCTCTAATGCCGAGCTGTGGCCCCTTCTCAGAAAAACGATGCTACGCTCAGCGACTGGCCACCTCGGCGGAACGGGGCACCTGCATGACACCGCGAAGTGAGCAAAGCCTACCTGTGCGCTTGAAGTCTGCGCAGAGCTTCAGCCGCTTGCGGATGCTGCTCTCCGAGTGGGAAGGAAAGGCCTTCTTAATATCCTCCATGCGGATCCTTCGGGGCCGGTCTCTGCTCTTCCAGAACAGGCGATATATGAAGACCTGGCAAGGAAGCCCAAGGAACAGTATGCATTACAAGCAGGGGCGTAGTGTGAGGGGGTGCCAGTAGGGGGCGTAAACCGGGCGACCCCAGTGCGGCCCAGTTCCTCTCTGCCCACCAAGAGCCCAACTGGCCAGCTGTGGTTTCTCTATGTTGTGCATGACCTTTTGATTTGATTTGCTCAATTTTATTGTTTGCTTTTTTGGAAAAAAAAACTAATGACTTTTTAAAGACGACAACAACAGAAGTCTCTAGCAAGTGAGCCAAACTACAAGAGAGGACAAGTACTCTGAGGTTACTAGCCAACCTGAGCTGATCCCTTTCTGATCTCAAGTATGAAGACCTTTTTTTTAACCGTCTGTCCTCTTGCACAGGCCCATGTGTCACAGCTGAGACAACGCCAATTATATGTGCTAAGCAACTTGCTAAAAATAATTTTTTTCTCTTCCCTGAGCTTGCTGAAGAGATGATTTGCACAAACCACAAAAACAAACCTGTAGAAAGTCTCGGATGTGGGTGTTGGCCCGTTTAGAGTTGGGTCCAGGAACTTCAAAGAGAGGACATTCTTGTCCAACCACAAATATATCCACCAGCTCCCGGATGTAATAAGCTTGTCGCGTCCGGATAACTAAGAAGTCTGTTTCAGGCATCTTGTGAAGGTAGATCGGAGCCCGGAAGAGATTGTTTTCAAATGCCTGACAAAAGAAAAAAGGGTCACCTTTTGGTCAACTGCAAAAGCAGTCAGAGGAAGAAAAGGAATCCGGCATCACCTTACAGGCCAGTTTTAGTCCTTGAGATGCACTGGGATTATCCACCAAACACAAGAGACAGTCGAGATAACAGCAGGCTCCAAGATGGGCAAGCACCACAAAAAATATTTATACGCCAGAGTCTGAAGCTCGCAACACACATAGCACACCATTTTCCATTCTCCAAAGGTGACTTGATGTGCAAAAAAAATAGAAAGTGGAAGAACTGGTTGCCTGCCTGCATATGTTTTAAGTATACTCTCTGAAGCCACAGACCAGGTGGAGTACTGGATGCAGCCCATGGATGTGTCTGCCATGAACTGGGATGCCTTAATGAAGTTGTTTTCCCACCCTGGCGTCCGGCCTCTGCTGGTACCTTGGGCAAGAAGCACCCATGCATAAGACACAAACACCCTAGTCACAATGGAGTTGTCCATCACAACTTTACTTGCCAGGGCCGACGCTTCATGTAAGTATCTGAGCGATTTGGCAGCAAACACTCCTGCCTCCTTTTTAGGGGTCTTCTGAAAGCTGCATTGTTTAGACAGGACTTTACATTTATTTATTTTTAACCTATCAGTATTTGCTAATTTTTTTTAATGAAGTTTTTGCCTGACACTTTCCCCGATTTTATTATAATCTTGTGTGTTGCATACCGCTCTCGTTATACTTTTAGGAAATGTGGATTATTAATACTGTAATAAATAATAAGCAAATGAATTCTGGATAGCTCCATTGGTAACGCATGAGGCTCTTAAATCGCAGGATTGTGGGTTCGAGCCCCACCCTGGGCAAAACAGTCTCAGCCCAGTATACCTGAAGGAGCGTCTCCACCCCCATCGTTCACTGGGGTCCAGCTCTGAGGGCCTTCTGGTTCTCTCCCTGCGAGAAGTGAAGCTACAGGGAACCAGACAGAGGGCATTCATGGTAGTGGCACCCGCCCTGTGGAATGCCCTCCCATCAGATGTCAAAGAAATAAACAACCATCTGACTTTTAGAAGACATCTGAAGGCAGCCCTGTTTAGGGAAGTTTTCAATGTTTGATGTTTTATCGTGGTTTTAATATTCTGTTGGGAGCTGCCCAGTGGGAAAACCCAGCCAGATGGGCAGGGTATAAATTATTATTATTATTAGATTCCTGAATTGCAGGAATTTGGACTAGACGACCCTCGTGGTCCCTTCCAATTCTACAGTCCTATGATTCTATGAATTAATACTGCTGCTGCACACAAAATGCCTGCATTGGGAAACAGAGATGGGCAAACCTTAGAAAGGCCACCTGCTGAAGCAATTGCAACTGGTGGTAATTTGAAGCACACACCAACTCCATCCTGATCCCCGCGCCCCCCTTGAAAGTCGGATCTCTCACCTGGAGCAGCTGGCCCGGATGAAGAGAGCCCAAGAACGGGGAGGTGTGGCAGTACACCGTCTCTCCGTATTTACAGTCTGGGGCGCCAGGATCCTTGCCCGGTTTCTGCCAGGAGGGAAGACAGGATTAAGTCAAAAAAAGGGCAGGTTCAAATTGCAGAAGCTCAAAACCCCGGCAGCCAAACCCCGGCAGCGCAACACTCACCCGCTTGTAGTAGTTCTTGATCTTGGTTGCCATGCCGACCTGCATCATCAAGGGAGCGTTCTCCTCACTGTACTCGGCCAGGATGAGGTCACCGTCCTTGCCAGTGAGGTCGGCAGGGGTGCGCATGAAGAACATCTCCCCGCCCCCAGAGGCTTGCCGCTCCTGTTCTCTCATCTGGGCGCGGAGCAATGAGGTGGTTATCAGGAAAGCAAAAGACAACGGAAACCTGCACACCAAGCGGGGGTTCCCAGCAAGAGAGGGAAGCCCCTCAAAGTGAAGAGCAGCCAAGGTCGAAGCTGTCAAAGTGTGGTAGTGCCCCAAAGGGCCATAATGAATGCGATAATGTGAACCCCTATAAATCCTAGAATATGCTTCTAATAGAGAAGTTATGGTAACCTGTTGCTTTACAGGTGGGTAGCCGTGTTGGCCTGCCATAGTCGAAACAAAAATTCTTTCCAGTAGCACCTTAGAGACCAACTGAGTTTGTTCTTGGTATGAGCTTTCGTGTGCATGAGTGTATCTGAAGAAGTGTGCATGCACACGAAAGCTCATACCGAGAACAAACTCAGTTGGTCTCTAAGGTGCTACTGGAAATAATTTTCTATTTTGTTGCTTTACGAAACTGATGATTTGGCAAGTCGTCGTCCCCCACTGGGACAGAAGGACAGCTAATACGTAAATCACGAAACATACAGCTCATAAGCTAGAACATAAGTTGATAACATGGTACAAATGGCTACACGTAACACAGGTTCCCAACATGCATACTAACGCGATGTAACAGATCACGGTGAGAATCAAAGCTTAGTCAGCAAAGCTTATTGCGCACGTGTATTAAACATGAAATGAGGTAATGATGTACAGGATTGGTGAAAATTGAAATCCTTTGTTTGAAATGTTATAAATACCCCTGCCGGGACCCCCTTGGGCGGGGTTGCAGTTTTGCGAAAAGATTTGACTGTAACCTACTGCTTTGCAATAAACAACAATGGACTCCTCTTGTGGCGTAACTCAGAAGATAAGCCATTTTTGGCTTACAACAAATGAAGAACCAGGAAGTGGGTGGGGCTCACCTTGGCTTTCTTCTTTATGTGCTTCAGCAGCGGCTGCACTGAATGAGGGCCGGGCTGGGAAATGGTCCCAAAGGAGTATTTCTTCAGGGGAGGCCGGTGAGCCTGGCGCAACTTCATGGGGCCCATGTGGGTGGGGAAGAAGGGCTGCCGAAGCTCCACCGCAGGGATTGAGTGCTGCACCAAGGTAAAAAGCACACATGCGCTGTCACTCGAGGGGCACAAAAATCAGGGCGCACATTACAGCCAGCCACAGGGACACCTCCCCATCCCAGAACAGGGGAACCCTGGGTCCAATAGAAAGCTGGGTCACCAGTTATACCTGCACAGGGTGCCTTGTCCTATGATGAAGGCAGGGAACACCATTCAATGGCACATGGTTCTCAGAATGATGGAATTTTGCAGGAGATGTGTACAGTGGTGCCCCGCTAGACGAATGCCTCACTAGATGAAAAACTCGCCAGACGAACGGCATTCGTCTAGCGGAAGCTGCCCTGCAAGACGAAAAAGTCTATGGGGCTGCTTCGCAAGACGAAAAATTTTCGTCTTTTTTTTTCTTTCTTTCTTTAGCGGAGTGCGGCTGTCATTGCCGCTTCGCTAGACGAAAAAACCGCTAGACGAAAAAATTCGCAGAATGAATTATTTTCGTCTAGCGGGGCACCACTGTACTTAAATGCACACACAGAGATGGAGAGAGTTGCCCCTACTGGTTCTAACCTGGATGATGTTGCCTCCAAAGGTTCCACGAAGCCCCTGCTGCTTTGGATAGTAAAATTCGTCGTTTGAGAGGTTCCAGGGATCCTTCACCTCTGGTTGAGACATATTCTGGAATTGAAACACAGGGAAGCAAGAGTCAGAATTTGTCTTCTGTTCATCATTCTTATGTGGGGGGGGGGGGGGACCTGAGCCGTTCCCGCAAACCTGCTGAGTCTCTTCCTTAATGACTCCTGTCTTGCCCAGGAGAATCCGGCTCTTCTTTAGAGAAGACTCTTTCTTGCTCTCTTTGGAAGGAGAGTTCAACGTCATCTCTTCCTTCTCATCAGGAATTTCTAGGAAGGAACAATACAAGAGAAAGGGACTGTGAATGCTTGCCTGCAGATATCCCCAGCACCACTTCAAATACATAAAAGAAGCCCATTTGAATGCAGGGCTTATAATCATCAATCTCTTTTAGGTACCTATTTGGACATGAAAAGATTTGTAGCAACCTATAATTTTAAGTCGGGATTGAGGGAATATTCTTTTTTTTAATACCAGCTAACAATATTTTTATTCTCCTGTTACATTTGCAAAATTATTGTTTTTTTTAATGGCCTGACCAATTTTTTTAAAATGGCCATCTGAACTTAAAACAGTCAGATTATGGGGATTTTTAAGCCTGAGGCAACAGTTCAGTTCCTCCCTATGGGATCTTTTACATGACAGGTTACCTCGCTCCCTGCTTCTGCAGTTTAAGCCCCACTGCTCATTACAGTATAGAAATAGCTACAGTGCAAATTTAAATAAGGGTGGGGGAGGCAGTTAACAGCCATGGTAGCTGCAAAAGAACCTTGGCAATTACAGTTTACTGAAAGTTCTGTAAGAGATCCTCAGGCTACTCATATTAACTACAATTCCCAGAATTCATTAGGAGAGGTAGTTTTCTGGGAGATAAAAAAAGCAAGAGCTTCACCACCCTAGGACAGGTGGTTGTTTAGGAAAACATTTCCCTCAGCCCACCTGAATTTTGCATCTTCACCCCCAGTTACAAAATCCCCATGCTTCAGGAAGCCAGAGATCTCTTCTTTCCAACCACTAGTAGGCCCAAAGGGAAAGCACAATGGTTCTGTGGACATACCCAGGATTATATTTTCATCATTTGGGTCAAGGGTCAGAACCGGTGGGGTCAAGACTTTCTCCATCGCCTCGTCATCCCAGATGATGTTGTCCTCCCAACGGCCATAAACCAGCTCTTCGTTGTCAATGGGGAAAATAGAAAACCACGGCTTGTCTTCATCCACAGATGCTGCAACGACACAACATACAACACTTTTCTGAAGATGTCTGAAGTACTAGGATACCGTCAAGTTCCTCTTCCCCCAAACCTTTCCAAAAGGCAGGCCCCACCCCACAGAGTGCCTCCAGAAGAGACAAACTCCAGGCTCAGTACGATG
Organism: Lacerta agilis; assembly: GCF_009819535.1. Classification (NCBI taxonomy): domain Eukaryota; kingdom Metazoa; phylum Chordata; class Lepidosauria; order Squamata; family Lacertidae; genus Lacerta; species Lacerta agilis. The sequence goes on from NC_046325.1 coordinate 40,011,274, forward strand.
TTCTGCCATTACGAGACAAGGAGGAAGAGCACATTGTCAATGGAGATTGGCTTCTGGTGGAGATCTGGTGTGGAATCAATGCTGCTCATTTAACACAAGTTTTTTTGCACCATCCCCAAGACATAGTCAACATCAAAATAGCATCGCCTGTGCTTTTTTCCCACATTTGTTCCATATTTCCTCTTACAGAAAATGCATTCGGTAAAAAATAGCACACTGTCAGTTTGCATTTCTTAGTGCCGAAAGCACTGATCTGATGTGTAACGATCTTTCCTATTCTAATTAATTCAAGAGGGTTCTGGAAGCTTCTCTGTGTGAAAGAGACAAGTGGAAGGTTCATGATGTTTGGCTTATTCCTTCAGAGAAGCTGAGTACAGCTGGCTTAAAGTGGTTCTCTTATCTCTTCTGTCGAGGTCATGCTGACTATAAAATTAAGGCCAGAAGGAACCTGAGTTTCACTCCCTATCTCTCTTCCTTCTGGTGTGATATTCTGTATATAGTATGCTTAGCGTTAAGGTTTAGTCTTATTGTACCATATTTTTTCATGTATAAGACGACCCCTATTTTTTTTTAACCCAAAATTAAGAAATTAAGTTGTTTAGCTTTTGGGGGGGTGGGGGAGCTAACTTCCGCCAATTGCTCACCTGCCTGCCTGCCACTGCCGATCACAACCTCGCCGCAGCCGCCAATTGTCTGCCCGCTCACTGCCACAAACAACCCACCTGCCCACTTGCCGCAGCCACCAATCACCCGCCCAATCACCACTGCTAATCTCCTGCATCATCTTATACACAAAAAATACGGTAAGTTATTGTAGGTTTAAGTTAAGTCTGCTGCAACTGGATTTCTTATGGACAGTGCCAATCCTGAATCTATTGCATTTGTGACCATTATGCTCTTTTGCCTTCAGTAACAGTAAAGCTCTGCTGGATGAAATACAATGGCCTCTGGTCTATTTTTTGGGAATCCTGCAACGTGTTTAAGTTTTTACTCAGCTAACTGTACATTGGGATTCTACTCTGAGTCAATATAGCCTTGTGTGCTCTGAGTAGCCTTGTGTGCTCTGAAGAGATTGTGTGCTGGGAGAGATGGGCGAGGGTGGAATCAGAAAGCCAGCCAGGAACCCAGATGTGGGGATCTCTGGTCCTGGGGCAGGGATGCCAGGATTCAACAACACTTCAGGGTCACTGGTGGTGTCGGGATCTGTTGTGGGGTGCTTCTTCTCCTCTGAAGAAACCTTAAGTTTAACGTTTGGGCAGGGCTGCAGCCGATACGTCAGGCCCAGATCCTGCCAGGTAATCATCACCAGTTCCCTTTTTGCTGGCCAAAACACACCATCTCCTCACTGTGTGTGCCACAAGCCTCCTCTCCTCCTTACCTTGCTGCTCGGGGAGCTGCTTCTCTTTGCACTTGGCAAGGCCCATGACTCCTGCCATGCTGGGCTTCTGCATCATAGGGACAGGCAAATTGAGCAGGGACCCGCTGCGGTTCAGCCCTGGAGACAGAAGCAAGAGGGTGTTGGAAAGGTCAGGGAGCCTCTGCTGTAACCAAGCGGCAGCTGGCTAAGAAAGGTTCCGGGGCAATTCTCATTTATTTCCTCGACAAGATCTTTAAATGCCAAGTAAATCAGCAAAAACCTCAGCCATTCATGTAACACAGCATATTTGTTAAATACTGTATACCAATAAAACCAGGCATTAAAAACAAACCGTTGACATTTTTGTTTCAATAAACTTTTGCAGAGAGATGAAAGGTCTTTGCTGTATTTATTTGGCATTGCTTTTAAAGCTGTAGTATTTTTTAAAACCATTTTCTTATTGTATGCCTGCACATCACCTTGAGGCATGTGTAAAAGGAGTAACAGTAATAATAATAATAATAATAATAATAATAATAATAATAATAATAATTCCAAGAGCATAACAAAAAAAGTCAGCAGCTTTGAAGAGACATAATTATCTGGAAGTTGCCATATATTGATTCAGACCAAGCTCAGTGTTGAGTACACTAAATGGCAGCCAGCAGAATTCTAGGCTTTCAGGCAGCACTTCCTGGCCATACCTGGAGATGCCAGGGATAATTATTATTATTATTTATACCCTGCCCATCTGGCTGGGTTTATCCAGCCACTTTGGGAGGCTCACAATATTAAAAACACAATAGAACATCAAACATTAAAAACTTTCCTGAACAGTGTTGCCTTCAGATGTCTTCTAAAAATCAGATAGTTGTTTATTTCTGATGGGAGGGCATTCCAAAAGGAGGAGAACCCTCTGCCTGGTTCCCTGTAACTTCACTTCTTGCAGTGAGGGAACCGCCAGAAGGCCCTCGGAGCTGGACCTCAGTGTCTGGGCTGAACAATGGGGATGGAGACGCTCCTTCAGGTATACTGGGCCGAGGCCGTTTAGGGCTTTAAAGGTCAGCACCAACCCTTTGAATTGTGCTCGGAAACGTACTGGGAGCCAATGGTAGGTCTTTCAGGACCGGTGTTATATGGTCTCACTGGCCACTCCCAGTCACCGGTCTAGCTGCCACATTCTGGATTAGTTGTAGTTTCCGGGTCACCTGCAAAGGTAGCCTCACGTAGAGCGCATTGCAGTAGTACAAGCGGGAGATAACCAGAGCATGCACCACTCTGGCCAGATAGTCTGCGGGCAGGTAGGATCTCAGCCTGCGTACCAGATGGAGCTGGTAGACAGCTGCCTTGGACACAGAACTGACCTGCGCCTCCATGGACAGCTGTGAGTCCACAATCATTCCCAGGCTGCGCACCTGGTCCTTCAGGGGCACAGTTACCCCATTCAGGACCAGGGAGTCCTTCACACCTGGCCCAGGGACAGAACCTGGGACCTTTTGCATGCAAGGCAAGTGCTCTGACACTGAACTATGGGCCCTCGGCCCAACTGCCTGCTGAGATCACCTTGCTGGGCATTGTAAGCAGTAGCATTCCTGGTCATGCTGGAGGGCAGCCAGCCAGCCAGACTAGCCCGTTGCGTCTTGGTCCCCTTATGCTTGATGTCCTCCCCGTTCCAGATCACGTCGTCCTCCCACTGCAGCTGGGTCACCATGAGGAAGTGCTCGTCTGCCAGCAGCTCATCCTTCACCACAGCGCTCTGCAAGGGCAGAACAGAAAAGCGTCAAGGGGGTTTCGACAGAAACGATGCTTACTACTATGGAAACTACCGCCTGCTGTCCAAAATGAATGTCGCTGAATATTTTAGACGATGCCAATGCAGATAATATGGCCAAAAGAATTGGTCTTGTATATGATCCTGGCAGCACAAATTGCAACTTAATGGGAAACAGCCCCAAACCTTGCACTGGACCCCTAGTACCACTCAATCTGGAATACAGCTATACAGTGGTGCCCCGCTAGACGAATGCCTCGCTAGACGAAAAACTCGATAGACGAAGGCATTCGTCTAGCAGAAGGCTACCCCGCAAGATGAAATTGTCAATGGGGCTGCCTCGCAAGACGGGGGAAAAAAAATTTCGTCTAACGATTTGCATTGGTGCTTCGCTAGACGAAAAAATCGCTAGACGAAAATACTCGCAGAACGAATTATTTTCATCTAGCGAGGCACCACTGTAATGGAGAAAACTGCGCATAATTTGAGATTTCGACAAGAACTAAAACCTCCAGGCACTTTTAATATATTTAGCGTTCTTTTATGACATATAGAGCAGAACCAGACCTTTTTTTCAACTCAATTCCAGCACCTCTCAGGTGGGTGCCATCGCCATTCTAAGAGAACGAGGGAGGTATAAAAGATGAGTTCCAGCACCCCTTTATACAGAAAAATAGCACTGAGCGGAACTGTCATTTTCAAGATGACCCTTGTCATAAGCCTAAAAAAAAACTTAACTTCATTATCTGAGAATGCTGACAGTCTTTACTTGAACTTTGTTGTTTTAACTCATGTGGTCATTCTAAGATCGTTTTGTAGTTCTGTTTTCCCATCTTTTAATTTTTGCTCATGGTTATAATTGTTCTCTGTTTTATATACATTGTAACACAAAATAATAATAAAACTTTACAAAAAGAAGTTTAAAAAACTGCCAAGGCACTGGCAGCAAGGCCCCGTCCTCCTGCCTCAGGAGAGACAAATTCAAGCCTTTCCCCCAACTCACCTCCTGCTCCTCCTCCTCCTCCTCTCTGTGCTCTTTCATCTTGAAGCCATAGTCGAAGCCGCTGCCATCCTCAGGAACGCCCAACATGTCATACCACAGCTGGGCAGGCCCATAGCGCCATTCAGCCACCTTGGGCCTGGTGTCGGCCACCTTGTCCGCATCTCCTGTAGACTGGGAGAACTTGGACTCCACCGGTGCCATCATGGTGATCTGGAGGACAAGAGGGTGTTGGAGGGTCAAGGGGGACGGAACTGGGGTCATCCTGAGATGGTGTCAAGGCAGGAGTCAGGTGCAGGTCAGAAATAACTAACAAGGTGCCAGGGAAGTTAACCCTTTATTCAAAGAAACTAAGCCGCTCAGACCTAGTGAGCACAGCAACTCTTCCCAGTTGGTCTTGCCCCCATGAGGCAGTTGTGAGGACTGAAGGTCCCAGCCTTCCCACTGCTCTCTAAGGCCCCTCTCCTACCCCAGGTCCTTTCCAAGCAACCTGCTACTTCTCCAACGTATCTCTGCTCTGCCCTATTCATAGTTCTCTGGGTTCTGGGAGGGGGGGGCGACTGGTCACAGCAGGAGGGGGAGACCCCCTGGCTTCTTCGGCAGCCTGCCTCATCTCTGCCTCTTAGCCCTCTCCTCTCCAGCCTCCACCTCTGCCTCCGATTCTGGGCTGCTCTCTGCCACTGACTCTTCCTGCTCACTAAACCCTGTTGCCTCTTCAGCTTCCAACATCTCCTCCTACCAATCTGCTCCCTCTGACCACTCATTGTCTTCCCGCCACCGCTACCCTGGCTCTGAGCCTTCTTCCCTTGGGGGTCCCCCCAGCTGTTGCCTCTCACCACTCCTCTGCCTCCAGCCAATCCATGACCAAAGACTCCAGCCACACAGGTTCATGTCTGCCATCTGCCTTTCGGAGACTGCCATTTCCCAGCCTGCCTTGTTACTCGGAATAGATCCAGCTGTTGTCGGCAGGGGGACAGTCCTACTGCAAGGCAGACAGGAAGCCGCACCCTCACTCTTGGAGTAGCAACAAAGCCATGTGATGTGACACACACACACACACACACACACACCTGTTCTATCATCCTCTCTGCTCCTGAAGACTCACCTCGTCATCTGAAAGGCACTGCTCCGGAGGAGGCGGCGGGGCGTATTCGTACTCCCAGGGAGATTTCTCTTCCACAATTGTCTCAACCGCGGCTTCTCCCTCCAGGACCTGCACTTCCGGAGTGATTTCCCGGTGCTTCTTCTTGCGCTTCCTGCGGGCGCTGCGCCAGACCGATGGAATGTTTTTCCCAGGGCCAAAGAGGCGCAGGAAGCGCAGCACCTACGGGGAGACGCAGAGAGGGGAGGAAAGGTTGGGAGGCGCAAGCGACTGGCCTCTGGTCACTCAGCTGTGTCAGAGGCAAGTTCACATCTCTCCGGCTCACTGGAGAGGCAGCCCTCTGCAGATGGGGATGCTAGACCAGGAGGAGGGGGGAGTGGGAGAGCCCCCTCAACTTGGGGGACACACGCAGAGTTATTCATTCAGATAACTCTCTTCCCTACACTCACGGACATCAACTTCCATTCTGTCAATGTAACATTTGCCCCCGCCACAACCAGGCTTCAAAAACTGCTATAAAATAGGAGGCTTTTTCCAAGCCTAACTGCAGTGGGGCAGCATTTTCAGTAGCAGGGAGGGGCAATTTTTTGGTGGGAAGAGCTGCAATCCCCCCCCCCCAAAAAAAGTGCCACTGTGGCGAATAAAGACATCGATGTGTTAGTATTTCACCCCCTCCCTTTGTGAGAATCGTGTGACTTATGGTCTGAGAGAAGGGGGAGGGAACTGAGTCTTTGATCTCTTAATTAGCTTCTCTGTGTCAGACAGAATGTGACCTTCACTGTGTGTGTTAGAGACAGGGTTTGTTCTGGAGATAAGATGTGTGGAAGAAACTTAGCCACACAAGCTGTATAGTTATGTATATATTGTAGCTTGTAGAAAATAAAGAAGAACTGTTTCAAGTTAACATAGCCAGCGCTTTATTCGACCTCTGAGGAAGTGAGGGTGCTCATGACAGACAGTCCTGAGTCCAGATATTATGATTAAGCTGTAGGTGTTCCAGTCTTATCGCCTGGCCCAGTCGGGGCACAAAGAGGGGCACAAGACCTGGATAGATCCTGGCTTAAATCAACACGATGTACCTTCTGAAAGATAGCTTACTGGCAGTAAAAGCAAGTGCGAAGAGAATATTGAGTGAAAGGATGTTGTAAAAGAGCAGAAATGTCTGTAATGAAGTGTGAAGGAATCTGCTGAAACTGGCAGATAAATATATGAACTTGCTATTCAAGCCTGTTCCTATGATGTTACATTTGCTCTTCTGATAAGGCCATTGCTTGGTTTCCCAATCGCAATCCTGCTTACTATAAGACTTGGTTCCTACACGTGAAAATCTAAGATGAGAAGCCTGGGGTAACATATGCCTTTGAACTCTGTTTTTGTGGGTTCCCAGCGGCCACTGTTGTTCTCACCTAGTGAAGCTGTATTAAACACCACAATTCATTTGTTTTAGCATTTTATCCTCTGTATGCTTTTAAGTTTGGCTGTGATTTTTTCCCTCAATTTCGTTGTTTTACCTTTTTGCCCAGACAACAAGCCTCACTGATGTGGGCCAAAGGAATGCAGAGCAGTACATTTGGCACCAGCTTGGCTGCAGGAGTTGCTGGAAGGAGGCATACAAGACGCCATCCAAGCGTTTTAGAGACTACACTCCAGATTTGTGTAGGGCAGTGGAGGTTTAGGATCAGAGTTTACTTTCTCCTACATGAGGCTCATCAACCCGAGAAGGTAGCCCATCTGTATCCACTAACTTATATGACGTAAAATAAAGTAAATAAAGTACGGGGGGGGGCCTCCATCCTTTTAGCACAAAGCACAGCCTTTCACTCGGTCCCCCATCTGTCATTTTCTGCAGAGTGTCAACCTTCAAGCCCTACCTTGCCTGGCCTGAACTCGGGGAACAGGGCCGTGACACTGGGCAGCTGCTTGGTGGTATCCTGCTGCATTATCCCTGCAAGTGGCAGCGTAAGTCTGCTGTCCTTGGACTCTGCCTTCCCCGAGTCCTGGGACCCCGACTCCGATTCAGAATCCGAAGAGCTGCTGAAGTCATTCTTCTCCAAGGTAGCGGATGAAGGTGCAATGATGGATGGAAGGATGATACCATCATTGTCTTCAGACCCTGGAAGAGAGTACCTCTCAGAAAGAAAGAAAAAAAGGACGGACGGAAGGAAGGAAGGAAGACACTACTTCCTTACCTCAACATGACAGAAATCTAACCCTGGGTCACATGCCTTATTCCAGGCATCAAAGACAAAAGTGCAGTATTTCAAATGGAAGCCAGCATCTTGAAATTCTCAGCTTGCATTTTAAAAAAGGGTCAAGTGAGTGGGTGGGGAAGAGACACCAAGAGAACCCTCCTGGACACATCAAAAACTGCATGGACTCCGCACTCAGGGAGTTTTAAATTCTCAGATCCAATTCTCCTGCTTCCGGTAGATTCTACGGTTATTGAATAAATGAAGCACATTTGCATACTGCCTTTTCACAAAGCTGAAAGCACTTTAAAGTGACAAACTGCAAGCCAGAAAAAAGTACATCAAAATAAAACCACATTTCAACTGAGGCAGCAACACAAAAGGGAATTCCCAGCTTAGGGTTGTATCCAAAGTGGCACTGTGTGAATGTTCTGCCAGTGCAAGGATTTCTGCTTGTGCAACGGAACATCCTACCCCTCTCCTCTGCCAATGTAGCCTCTCCAGAACAGACTGGGTGTGGGGTGCACATGGAGGAAGTTACATGGCACAAGCAAAAAATCCTTATGCTAACAGAACAAGAAGTATTGCTACACTGGATTCCACCCACTATTTTTCATTGGATTTGTTTCAGACCTGGGATAGCTCAGAGGGTAGAGCATGAGACTCTTAATCTCGGGGTTGTGGGTTCGAGCCCGAGTTGGGCAAAAAGATTTCTGCATTGCAGGGGTTTGGACTAGATGACCCTCGGGTTCCCTTCCAACTCTACATGCCTACGATACTGCTCACCCCTGGGCTCTGCAGGGCTTACAGGCACTTCCCAGGGGTACATACACACCAGAAGCAGCCGCGTCCTTTTCGTCCTCTTTTCTCATCGGCCCTGGAGGTGGTGGCGGGGGAGGCATCAGCTTGGAGTCAATATCTTCACAGTCAGCATCATAATCGTCATCGTCATCATCTAGGGAAAGGAAGAGAAGAATGGAGTGGTGGGCAGCCCTCCATCACATCACAACTTCGGTTTATTGTCCTTATTAAAAACCACCAGGATTAAACATTCCAAGAAGATCCAGGCACCCTCCATCATCCAAAACAGATCTTCTATTCCCACCATCTGAACAAGATGGTAAAAAAGGTAAAGGTTTACCCTGGACAGCTAAGTCCAGTCAAATTCAACTATGGGGTGCAGCACTCATCTCTGCTTTCAAGCCGAGGGAGCCGGCGTTTGTCCGCAGACAGTTTTTCTGGGTCACGTGGCCAGCATGACTAAACCGCTTGTGGCACAACGGGGCACCGCAACAAGTGCCAGAGTGCACAGAAACGCCATTTACCTTCCCACCGCAGCGGTACCTATTTATCCACTTGCGCTGGTATGCTTTCAAACTGATAGGTTAGCAGGAGATGGGACAAAGTGACAGCAGCTCACCCCGACGTGTGGATTCGAACTGCCAACCTTAAGATCCCACATCCCATTTGAACCAGATGTACCAGGGATCTGGATCAATATAAGGCAGCTTCCTATGTTCTTTTAATATAAAACTCCCAGGTGTCTGTACAGTAAATTTAAAAACAAAGGGAATGTGACAGCACGTGACAGCAGCCACACCCTGGAATTGGCTTCAACTGGCCAGCTAAACCAGGTGAGGGTAGCCGACAGGTCTCAACCCCCTGGTTAGTTAGGGACTTCGCACGCATGCGAAAAACAGGCTCCGTCGGATTGAGAGGACAAGAACAATATGGGCCCAACAGTCAAGAAGGCGGTTTCTGCACGAGCTGTAGAGGGAGGTGAGGAACAGATGGGGCTGGTCATCCAGAGGTACTACCCTTCCCCTAACGCCCCATACACAAGATGCTAAACAAGAAGAGCAACAGGGAGCCAGGGCGAGTGCCAGGTTAGCAAGGAATTTGCTACCAAGGAGAGTGGTGGAGTCTCCTTCTTTGGAGGTCTTTAAGCAGAGGCTTGACAGCCATCTGTCAGGAATGCTTTGATGGTGTTTCCTGCTTGGCAGGGGGTTGGACTGGATGGCCCTTGTGGTCTCTTCCAATTCTATGATTCTATGACCAGTTGAAGAGGTGAAAGATCAGTTGTGACACAGGAAAGCAGCTGCCACCACCTACCTGCCCTCTGAACTGGCTGAAGGTTGCCCATTGCCTGCCGGTACCTGCGGCTCTCATCTTCAGCCACTTCGGTGATGTCAGAATAATCGACAGCATCCTCGGTGCTCTTAACCCAGCCTGGCGGCAAGGAGAGGAACAGGGAAGAACACAGAAAAATTACAGACCAAACAGGCCACACCATTTTTCTATCCCAGCTTCCGCACCCACACTCAAGAATAATGCTGCTCACCAGGGCAATACGGGTTTCAGCATATAATGCCAATTCTGGCCCCACTGCACTGACTGCCAGTTAGTTTCCGGGCCCAATTCAAAGTGCTGGTTTTCATCTATAAAGCCTTAAACGGCTCAGGACCACAATACCTCAAGGAGCACCTCTCTCCATATGAGTCTACCCAGACCTTGAGACTACTGTTGGAGGACCTTCTAGGTATGCCTCCTCCACACGAGGTCAGGAGGGTGGCAAGACAAGAACAAGCCTTTTTTGCAGTGGCTCTCTGCCTGCAGAATGCTCTCCCCAGGGAGGATTACCTGGTGCCTTCATTATACACCTTTAGGCACCATGTGAAAGCATTCTTCAACCAGGCCTTTGGCTGATTAACATCTTATACCACTTTTACACAGGGTTGTGGGAGAGGGTGAGGGGGGTTCATTGGTTTGTGGGTTTTTTTGTTCCTGTTTTATTCTGTATTTTGTGTTTTTATTCTGTATTTTTAAGTTTGAACCACCCAGAGATCTATGGATGAAGAGTGGTACCCAAATTAAAATAAAATATTGTGCTATCATAGTGGTGCTGGACTTCACAGGCGGCTTGTAGAGGCTACTGCTTTGCTAATAAGTTCAGCCATTACTTGCAAACCCTGAGTAAGCAATGCCAGAACACTGAATTAACCAGCTGCACCTCTTTTTAAATGCACAAAAAGGTGTCAGCCTTGATTCCTGAGGGAGCAAAGCCCTTATATCTTAGCCTTTCCCAACCTAGTGCCCTCAGTAAGTTGTTGTACCACAAGTACCAACATCCTTGACCACTGGCCATCAGTTGCAGCTGATGGGGCTTCCAACAACATATGAAAGGCCTGGAGAAAGCTATTCTGTCCCAGTCCTAAGAAAAAAACGTTATCTTACCTTCCTCATCCAACTGGGCTCCGTCTGCCTCAGAAGCATCATCTTCGCTGGCTGTGATTTCTGTTATGAGGCTCCCCAGACCCAATGCCCCAAGTCCAGCCAAATGTTTTTTTGACTCCTGGGGGGGGGGGACAGAAAGAAAACAGGATTTGGCTGGAAAGTAGATGCTCATAGAAAGTAGATGCTCTAACTCAAACCACTGTGCCTTGCTCAGAGATCTGCACTAGTTGCCAATTTGCTACCAGGCCGGGTTGAAGGTGTTACTCTATTGGCATATAAAGCCCTTAATAATTTGAGACCAGTTTACCTAAAGGTCACCCAACACCACGTGTGCCCACTTCCCCATCCCTTCCCTGCTGCCTCCCTCCCTTCCCCTCCTCGCTCCATCCCTCCACCTTCTCTTCCTTGCTCCAGCTTGACCCAGAACCCTCCCCCGTCCTGACAGCTGGGCAGCCCTGCCCCCCCATCCCCATGGCTCGGCAACCCCCGCCCCCTGTCTGCACAGCCCCTGCCCCAACCCACATGGCTGGGCAACCTCCGCCCCCCCCGTCTGCACAGCCCTCGCCACCCCCCTCAATGGCTTGGCAGCCCCCGCATCCCGTCTGCACAGCCCTCGCCCCCCCCCCCCACCATGGCTTGGCAGCCCCCTCTCCCCTTCCTTCCCGCCTCTCCTCCCGCGTGCGGTCCTGCACCCCCCCCCCACACACACACACATCTCCAGCTCCACCGGGCTGGCCAGCCCCCCACCGTTCCCAGTCCCCCCCTCCCCCGTTCAGCTCGACCCGACTAGCCAGTCCCCCGCCCCTACCTTTCCCCCGTGCCCCCCTTGTCCCGTCCCCATTCCAATTTTACCCAGCTTGACAGGTGTCCCGTCCCCCCCCCCACACACACACATTTCCCGGTCCCTCTCCCCTTCAACTCGGCCCCTCCCACTGTGCCCTGCGCCACGCCCCACTCCGCGCGACCCCTTTACCTTGACACAGCCAGCTAGCTAGCTAGCTAGCTACCCAGCCCTCCCTCCCTTCGTCCCCTGCACCTCCGGGCCAGTAAGCCCCCACCCCCACCCCCGACAAGCGCCCACCTGGTCGAGGAGCCCCTCGCCCTCCAGCTGGCCCTGCTCGTTGATGTTGCCGAAGAGGAAGCCGGCCAGGGAGAAGGGCGCCGCCCGGCTGTCGCCGCCCTCGTCCTCCTCGCTCTCCGAGTCCGACATCTCCACGACGCAGCAGCAGCAGCAGCAGCAGCAGCAGCCGACTCCGTTCCTAAGAGCGCCGCCGCCGCTTCAGCCGCCTGCCTTTAAGTGTTTACGCCGGAAGCGGAAGCCGCCGCAACCATAAAAAGCACGCCCGGAGAGTAGAGCGGCGCTAGGAGGCTCCCTGGGCGAGTTCCGCATCATCCGCTACAGCGGCGCCTCTAGGATTCCATCGGCCGGCTTCTCTGTCGATGGGTCGTTTGACTTATACGCCGCTTTCCCCGCAATTTAGCTGTGCTAAAGCGGCTTGCGGTCCCGAAAACATTGGAATACGTCGGAAATATATCAAAATGCAGAAGATGAAGTTCCAAAAAAACAAACAAACCACACAACCCGGCAAAAATCAACCATTTTGCAAATGCAGCAGGAATATAAACAGTGGGGGTTTTTTGCTGGGGGGGGGGCGCATACCCCTAACATTTTGTGAATCTGTGCTTTTGTCCATGTACTATATTTATTTCCCCCGATTTGAACTATAAAATGGTGGTTTTCTTGAGTCAAAATGAGAGTGCCCCCTAAACATTTTTTTTAGAAAAAAGCACTGAATATAAACAAATAATCTTGGCTGGCTGAAGTACTTAAATATGTACTGTATAGCAAAACAGGAGTTCACGGGCCAATGCAGTTTCTGGCAATTGGTCTTGCTGCGCTCCTTGCTGAAATTTAGTTCAGAGAGGAGGGGTAGATGGCATACAGCTGGCTCCCACAGGGGGTGTTACTGGGGTTTTTAAAATTTTGATTATATATATTGTGGTTTTTATGTTGAACTTTTCTGTGAACTGCCCTGAGACCTCCAGGTATGTTGTTGTTGTTTAGTCGTTCGTTCCAACTCTGTGACCCCATGGACCAGAGCACACCAGGCACTCCTGTCTTCCACTGCCTCCCACAGTTTGGTCAAACTCATGTTAGTAACCTCCGGGTATAGGGGGGTATATAAATTCAATAAATAATAAATGATGATGATGATGATGATGATGATGATACTCCCAGAGGAGGCTGGCAGCAGCAAAAGGCGACTATCGGGAAGGGCAAGGATGGTAATTCTCTTTCCCCAGCCTTCTCTAAGTACTAGCTGCTGGTGCACATCTTACTGGAGTTATTGTGTACCCTCTTCCTAGCTCTGCTATATCCTTTGTGGGGCAGGGTGTGTCATGGGATTCTACTCAACAGTGATCCAGAGCAGAACTCCAGTGTATAGTTAGCAGAGTAAAAACTTACAACACGTTGCAGGATTCCCCCAAAAATAGACCAGAGGCAATTAATATTTCATCCAACAGAGCTTTACTGCTGAAGGCAAATGAGCATAATGGTCACAAATCCAATACATTCAGGATTGGCACTGTCCATAAGAAAACGAGCTGCAGCAGACTTATCTTAAACTAACAATAACTTATAAGTCTAAACCTTAACACTATGCATACTATGTACAGAACACCACACCAGAAGGAAAAGAGAAACACCAGAAGGAAAAGTGAAACAAAGGCTCCTTCTGGCCTCTTATTACAGTATAGACATTGTTGTAAGAATATTAAGGTCTTTTATATATATAATAATTGTTATTAATGTACCAAGCAGACACGTATACACATGTGTGAGGCAGCACAGGAGAAACAGCCCTGAAACCATTTTTCACTCCCAAACTGCCAACTGTTTCTCTGCAAGGAAGGAGGTGGTGGGAGAACATTCCCATCGTCTCAGGAATTTAATTCCATCATAACCTTGAAGAAGAGATAAGAGAACCATTTTAAGCCAGCTGTACTCAGCTTCTCTGAAGGAATAGCCAAAACATCATGAACCTTCTGCTTGTTTCTTTCACACAGAGAAGCTCCCACAACCCTCTTGAATTAATTAGAATAGGAAAGATCTCTACACATCAGATCAATGCTTTCGGCCCTAAGAAATGCAAACTGACGGGGCGATGTGACCTTTTCGATCCTCTTTCCCAGTGTGAACAGAATGGGAGGCTTTGGCAGAGACCTCTCTCTTATCATTTACGTTGGCTCGTGTCCCAGTAGCTGGGATCTTGTCTTGCCCATAGTGTTGGGGTCCGCTATTCAGTGACTATGGGTCACTGAAAAGCCAATAAATGCCACAGAGGAGATTCCCATAATCACTCGCTTATTCAGCTGAGTAAAACAGAGCGGGCGAGCCACACTCACCAGTGTGATGGTGAAGCCATGCCCAAATAGCCTTTGTTCATACTTTTTATAGGCACCCCCCCTCCCTTGCCCCCTTTCGAGGTTCCTTGCGATGATCGAAACAGGACACCCTGCCTGGAGACCTTGAAGGGGAGAGTTGCCTGGCAGAGGGAGGTTTTCCTGAAAACCACCTAGCAACGTTATCTGGCCTTCACATATTTGCGGCTCACAAATTCTAAAGCAGGCAGTTTTTTTTACAGAAGCAAAATGACATCAGTTAGGCTAACCCAAAAAACAAGACAAGAACGGGCCTCTGCGGCTTTTCCTGAGACCCCACAATAGGAGGTGGCAGGCAAGATGCTTTTGGGGAGAAACTGATGGGGCATCCGCTGTTGTTCACATGGGGAAGTGGGGCAGTGTGGTGAAAAGAGACTCTTGTGAACATCCCAATCCCTAGGGGGTGCCTGTGCTTACCCTGGGTTCAGTTTCCTTGGAATGAAGACTGTGGGCTTTGTTTGCACCTAGATACTAGGATAGAAGCTTTCACTGCATTAACCCTCCAACCAATCTTGCTTGCCCATTTGTTTGCCCGGGATGCCCAAGTCAAAACTTTGGGTCTGTTTTTCTTTTAAAAACTTTATTTATTGATTTTTCACAAAAAAATACAAATTGTAACATAAACCATAAGTTACTTTGTCTGTTGTCTTCCTGGCCTCCCGTCCTATGGCTTCCATATTTACCCTCTTTTTTTTAATATTATCAAAATAATTGCAATTATAAAGAAATAAAGTGATGCAAAGGGGGGAAAGAGGTGAAGGGGGGGGGAGAACAAAGATGCATATAAATAAGAAAGAAAGAAAATTTACAAAAATGCAATATAATATACTCCCAAATATTCCTACATAAATTTATAGAGTATTGCTTACCCTTGAATGCTGCATATTTCTCCTATACTATTCAACACATCCATTTTAACCTATCTTAATAATTAAACAGTGTTGCTCTTATTTCAAGTCCCGCTCGCATTTTCATCTCACTGTTTTAACTCTTTAAATAGTCAGTTAAAAGTTTCCAGTCCCCAAAGTCACTGGAATGTTGTGGGTTGATATTGTAGGTGTCGTCTTCAGCGAGGCTCCTTTCCCAGCAGATGACATTCTCCTTGTGTCTTCTTGTTTTCGGAGGCTGCCTCTCACGCTCCAGCTGATAGGCCGCCGCTTTTCATCGTGGTTTCATCGTTTCATGCAGGAAAGACAGAAAGGAGATTTTGTTAGGAGGGTACTAAATATCACTGAGGACGCAGGTGGCGCTGTGGTCTAAACCACTGAGCCTAGGGCTTGCCGATCAGAAGGTTGGCAGTTCGAATCCCCGCGACAGGGTGAGCTCCTGTTGTTCGGTCCCTGCTCCTGCCAACCTAGCAGTTCAAAAGCATGTCAAAGTCTGCAACCAGCTTCCTGCTGTGTAAAGGGGGAATGCACTCTGCTGTATGAAGAAACTTGCTACCGCGAGTTAAAAGGTAAAGGTAAAGGGACCCCTGACCATTAGGTCCAGTCGTGTCTGACTCTGGGGTTGCGGTGCTCATCTCGCCTTACTGGCTGGGGGAGCCGGCGTACAGCTTCTGGGTCATGTGTGGCCAGCATGACAAAGCCACTTCTGGCGAACCAGAACAGTGCGTGGAAATGCCGTTTACCTTCCCATCGAAGTGGAACCTATTTATCTACTTGCACTTTTGACGTGCTTTCAAACTGCTAGGTGGGCAGGAGCTGGGACCAAGCAACGGGTGTTAGCAAACGTCCCGCCTAGGGCAAGTTGTGAGACTGACCCCTCAGGCAGGGACGAAGCCTGAGTGCATTCCTGGCTACTCGAGTCCAGTGGCACATTGATATGCGATTGTTCCCCAGCGTGAAGAACAACACACACAAGCCATTAAGGCTAAACTACTTTATTGTAGATAAGATGCTGAGTCTGTCTCTGCTTGCTAGCTCAGTAAATCAGAGCTGTGCATAAGGCATCAAGCATCTCTCGAGCCAGAACTGAAAGTGAAAGTAAAGATATCACATGGTTGAGAGAAAGACAAAACAACTGTCTTTCTCATGGGAAAAAACACAAGTCATATCAGCCTCGCTGCTGCTGCTTTTGCAGCTCGGTCTGTACCAATATCCTAACAACGGGAGCTCACCCCATCGCGGGGATTCGAACCGCCGACCTTCTGATCAGCAAGCCCTAGGCTCTGTGGTTTAACCCACAGCGCCACCCGCGTCCCTAGCGCGAGTTAGGAAGGATAATACTAATCAATATATTCTCTCCTGTCACCCATAACATTCCCACAATATGGAGCTCGGGATTCTTCCTTCCTTTCAAGCACTACCAACATTGCTCTTCCAACAAGACAACAAGAAAGTCCTCACCTCAGTAAAAGAGGAGCAGCAGAGCTCACTGACCCACCGAAGCCTGATCTGACCTGGCATGCAGCTCAAGACGTCCTGTGGGTAACTTTCCCTGTGAACACACTGGAGCAGCCTCCTCAGAAGGTACTGCAGTCTGCCTTTCTGGCGATGTGAAAAGGCCCACTTGATGATGTTAAGACAGCTTCTCCCTGTACACTTGGCCGCTTCTGCCTCATGCTGCTGCATCTCTCCAAGCCCTGAGTCAGCAAAAGAGAAAGGTTTACCTAGACAAAGATGTAAAGGAAAAGAGGCATAAATCAGAAATATTAAGATAGCTGTAAGGTGACATCTGCAATCAGGTCAGGGGAGATTTGCCGGTTGTAGCTGGGGATGTTACTGGAACAAAGTTACTGGAAGGCCTTGTGTAGGAGATCATAAAAGCCCCTCCACCCGCAGAGATCTCATCAAGGAAGACACGTTTACTATGTTGTAAAGAAAACCACAGGGACGCGGGTGGTGCTGTGCCACTTGGGCTTGCCAATCGAAAGGTTGGCGGTTCGAATCCCCGCGACGGGGTGAGCTCCCGTTGTTTGGTCCCAGCTCCTGCCAACCTTGCAGTTCGAAAGCATGCCAGTGCAAGTAGATAAATAGGTACCGCTCTGGCAGGAAGGTAAACAGCGTTTCCATGCGCTGCTCTGGTTTCTCCAGAAGCGGCTTAGTCATGCCGGCCACATGACCCAGAAAAAACTGTCTGCAGAAGCAGACAAACGCCAGCTCCCTCGGCCTGTAAAGTGAGATGAGTGCCGCAACTGCAGAGTCGTTCGAGACTGGACTTGTCAGGGGTCCCTTTACCTTTAAAGAAAACCACAACATGTTCTATTGGACAGAGACCAAACTTTTCTTCACCGTCTCTTCAGTGTAGCCAAAGACTGTGGCAGAAGAGATGCAGAATTTGGGTTTGGGGGACTCTCTGCTGTTAGTGGGAGGACACTTCCCTCTGGGGAGGACACAAAGCAAAACACTCAGCGGAAACCAAGCTAGGGTCTCCTTGATCCACCCATTTCCTCCCGCACCAGTCCCCCTCACCTCGGTGTAGATGGCTGCTGCTTCTTGTGGCATTCCTGCGATTAAATATACCAAGATCAAAGTGCACCAAGAACTCTGGCCAGTAAATTTCAATGGTGGGAATAAATCCTACTCACAAGTCAAAAATCAAACAAAAGTATGTATTCTGAAAAGAATTGCAAACTTAAACAAAGAATGCAAACTTTAACAAACAATACAACTTCAAACTCACAATGATATATATGTGTGGCACAATAATTCGTTACAGTATAAGAATACAAAAGTTTTTAAGTAACAACAAATTCATATTGGTCCATACTCAGAATGGCCGTTTCATGTATTGAGCCGAAGTTAAGAGTCAATTCTGGGTCAAAAACCAGACAGGGCCCTGTTTCTTTGTTGTTGAGAGCAGCGGTGATGTTTTCCACCATGGGAGGGATCCACAGCCAGCATGGCTTTCCAAGAGCCATGAAATGGAGAACCAGATCTTGCTAAGGAAGGGGAAGACACCACAGAAAGCAAACAGGGGAACAGTCCTATCCCATGCCTTGAGCTCCGTTTGCCATACCATTGTAGGTCACAGTGTTCTTCCTCTTACTTCACCATGGCAGACCACCCTTGGCTGAAGGTCTCCAGGCTGAAAAGCTGGCCTACGATGGCCGTCTCTGGTTGCCCTCCAGTGGTGCCGAGTTCCTTAGCCCTTCTGTAACCACAGCAAGGCCAGTATTACCAGGAAGGTGATTGCCACAGGCTTTGGGGATCAGGAATCCCATTTGGGGGGGGGGGGACCCAACAGCTGCTCTGAGCAGGATAGCATCAAAAGAGCCTTGTTTTCTGTACTGTTTGTTATTTGATTAATGTAAGCCAGAAAGCCAAGAACCAAACTGGGAAACCACATTTACGAGGCTACCCCAGAAGTTAACATTTCCAGAAATGGTGAATTTTGCAGATCTGCCTTGACATGCAAACAGGATCAAATTCCGTCCCCATCCTTGCTCCCTAGTAGCCACCTGACGGACAGTCTCCTTTGGGAAACCAGGCTGGAATGGAAACCCCCAGAGGCTGAAGGAGAAAGGATTCCATTGGCCCCTTCGCGACACACTACTCACTTGAGGAATTCCTGGTCATAGAGGAAGTCGGCAAACATCTCTAGGAGAGCTATCAGCAGCTGTGGGAAGTGATGGCGCACAGCTGCCTTGTATTCCTCCATCCCAAGGATGGTGTGCAACAAGCTGGTCAGATGTTGCTGGAAGAGAGAGCTGCAGGTCCCTTTCCTGCATTTCTTTGCCCTGAACTAGGATGCCACACACTTCTGCCCTGCTCCTCTAGCCTACCTGGCAGATAGTGTGCCAAGACAAATCTCCAAGTCCAGAAGCCAATCCACACAATGAAGTTCCAAGTCCAAAGATCAGGAAACGCAGTCCGGGGCCAGTCCAAGTAACCCAAGATAGGTAAGCCAAGAAAATTACAGTGTTACCTTGGTTCTCAAACTTAATCCGTTCCAGAAGTCCGTTCCAAAACCAAGCGTTCCAAAACCAATGTGCACTTTCCCATAGAAAGTAATGTAAAATGGATTAATCTGTTCCAGACGATTAAAAACAACCCCTAAAACAGAAATTTAACATGAATTTTAGCATCTAACGAGACCACTGAGCCATAAAATGAAAGCAATGAACAATGTACTGTAATGTAAAATCAATAAAACAGTATTGTTGATTTAAAAAATTGAAAATGATGTGCTTTTTTCTTACCTGCACTGATGATAGTCATTGTTTGGAGGGGGGGGGGTCGGGTTCCTCTTCCATAATCTCAATCGGTGACTCCTCTCTGGCCATTCCTTCCCTTGCTTTTTCTTACACCACAGACACATGGTTCAGACTCACTGGATCATTTCCTCACCCAAAAATTTTTTTCAATTGAGACTTGCTTTTGCCGATGTTTTAAAATTTGTCTGAAGTGAGACATAGCGTTGTCATTGAAAGTGCTAGTGCCATGACTTACAGCAGCTTTATCAGGGTGATATTCTTCAACAGAAGTTTGCACTTCAGTCCATTTTGCAAACGTTTCTTTTATCATTGCAGTAGATACACTTTCTCTGCTCGGGGGGGGGGGGGGAGCCAAGATGGCCGCCATGTAAGGTTTCCCCTTCCACTTCTCTCCGACCCCTTCTCCTGAATTGGATTTTATAACCGTTGGAGTAAGTTATTTACTTTAGTTTTGCATTTTGCTAGAAGACAAGTAATTGCTGGACTCTCCACTGGTATGATGCCAGATTTTAATTAAGTTTGATGAAGGAGGATTGTCTTGGATTGATCTGGGCGTCTGAGCTTGCCTTGATGGTTAAGGAAAAAAAGCTGCAGCGGCAGCGTGAGCCCTCTGAAACAAGCCGTTTAACCAGATCAAAAACAAAATCTAAACAATTGAGCCTGACAGACTGGGCAATTGGGCCATTCCATGAAAAATGAGCCTGATAAGATTGCTAGATGAGCGCTGGACTTTGGTGAGGAAGATTCCAAACGTGCAGTCTAACCATTTTTTTAAAAGCTAAAGACAAAAGAAGTTTAGTTTATGGACCTTCTTTTCAAAAGTCCACCCACGTAGTCTTCACAGAAGTGTTCAAGTTAAAAGTTTTCTGATGATTGTCCCACCCGTGACAGCATTTCCCCCTTTATTTTGTATCGTTAAATTTCTTAAACTTAATTTTTGATTGCATAGTTGTAACCAATAAACATTGATTTAAACAGATATGCTGAGTTTGCCATTGATTCACCTCCCAACTCACAGAGTTTTTTCCATAAATCAAACTTATCTCAAGCTCCGTGTCCTTTTTTGTCCCACCCGTGACAATACTTTAACATTTAATAAAATTGTCAAAAATATCTATAAAAATAATTTTAAAAAATTAGTAAAATGTTCAGTATCTTATTAAGAACATAGTTTAAATTTTGGTTGTTAATTTTTATGTATATTTACATTGCTACACATGTGTGAATACCAAAAAACATGGTCCAAGTGTCCCACCCGTGACAATGGAATGGCCCAATTGCTGAATTTGCACAAGAGGTATCCGATGGGCTAGAAACAAGGACGAGCGTACTTATAGAGGAGGGGAATAATGGGCCTGACGCTGACCCACAGTCTCCTCACAGTTCTAAATCTCAGCAGTTAACCAGCCGCTTTGAAGATCCCCCCAAGCAGCCAAAAAGCCCAAGGTCAAAAGCCTCAAAGAATAACGATAACACAGGAAAGATTACAGAGATTAAAGTAACCCAATTAATTCACACCGCTGCCCAAACAACTCCCCAAAAGCTATCTCCTCCGTGCGGAGCTAACGAGGAGATTTCAGCTGGGAAATTGCTAAGTTTGTTAGGAGAACAAAGTCTACTTACCGGAAGGTCATTGGTATTGATTCTTCGAAAGTTGGAGAGCATTGAGAACTCTGTAGCCGGTGGTCAAGGGGCGGAGAGCCCGGTGCTTTGGTGTGAAGCTTATTGTTTGTTAAATAATTTTTATTAATTTTCAATTACAAAAGCCCCATATGCGGCATATTATATTAACACCAAATAGCAATACCAATTCAAATACAAATCACTTACATAGCCAATTATAAATTTTGTGTGGCATCCCACGTGCTGTACTTCGAGGTCTGTTTCCCTTTGATTCTGCCTCCAGACCATTACTCAAACCAAATACAATCCACTCTTCATAAAATCCCTTATACCACAGCTACAATAATTAACTTCACTTTGCATGAACACATATAATCATTTGTAAATTGGCAAGTGAAGTTCTCCTTTCTTCCTGTGTGAGGTTTTAATTTCCATCAATGGTTCCTCTAATTCTTTATCAAATATTATGTTCATATTAGTTATTCCTGATCCTTTTGTGCCTTACAGCTGCGTTGACTCAAAGTTATTCTGGAGAAATCTCTGTCTTTGTTCTCAACTCTTCTGATTGCAGCTGTAAAATTCCACTTTTGATTTCAGGCAGGGAGTCACCCAACGTCCTGCCAGAGCCCTGGCAGGCCTCCAAATTCTCCCCTCCACATCCCATCAAAACAATTATAATTATTCATAGAAGAATGATCTGGTGTCCCGCCAGAGCCACGGCATGTCTTCAAAGTTTAGTCCCTCCTCCCCTCAATCAGGAGGCAAGTGAGAAATTAACTCTGCAGAGGCTCCAAGTCATTTTTATAATTATTCCAAACAATATTTTCCTCACACAGTCCCGTTTATCATTATAATCCATACCTGTACTCCCATCTCCTTTCTTCTTCACTTGCTTTAAAGAACAAAGTTTTTGGCATTCTCAAGGGGTTTGCTGAGTCATTTATGTAAATAAGGATTTATAATGAAGTGATTGGCTCCCCCCCCAAAAAAACATACTATCTTGTTGCTTGAATTAAGTCATCTTTCCAATTTAAATCTGTACGACCTTGTAGCTGTTCTGATTTGGCAATCTTGTCCCATCATTACCAGCATGTGTTTGTGCATAAGTCCTAATTAATCTCTTAATGAACAGAAGAACCGCTGCTCTTAATGGCGGCATTGGAGGGTTACAGAGTGGTGAAGTGCTTTTGTACCCAGCATCTCCCTGCCTCTCACATCCATGTCGGAGCAAAAGCCAGGTAACGAGACGATAATTACCAATCATCTTTGTTTATTGCTTTGCCAACAATCTCCGCTATCGTGGGAGCTGTGCCATTAAGGCAGCCGGAAACCAGAAGCCAGTGTAAAGCTTATTAAAATTTAGATATTTCCTGCTGGTCCATGTGCTGGATGAGAGAAGTCATGTTGTGGGGGCAAGAACTTTACACTGATGAAGCTGAACTCTTCCATCGACTCGTCTTCCATGCCTGGAGGGTGACCTGGAGCATTATCCATAAGAAGCAGGCACTTCATTGGAATATTTTTTTTGTCTTGGAGGTATTTTTTCACACTTGGCCCGAACACTTCATGAACCCACTCAATAAAAAATTGCCTGGTTACCCAAGCTCTGCTGTTTGCCCTCCACTGTGGGAATATGTTTTGTAGGTGCCTTTGCACCTGGTTATTTATGTTTATTTATGCTTGTTTACATTTACTTTGTGGAATCCTTCCGCCCTTGGAAGGAAGGGTAAAAAGGATCCGAAAGGCAGCTCACTGCATGGATCCTTCCGCAGTTAAAAAAGGCGCTTTAGTTTTAAATAAGGTAAACGGTCATTAGTCTTCTTCCCACCTAAACTTAGCACAGTAACAGGATTGTAATTGGTTGATATGTATGTTGTGACGTTATTTCACCCCTCAATAAATAGCCGCCATTCCCTGTCGTGGTGTGGAGAAAGCGCGAGGCAAGCCGAGTAAGATCATCGTTGCGTGGCAAGCACAGATAGAAAGAGAAACTGAAACTAACCACGCAGGGTAGCGGAAGGCTTCTTCACCAGACTGCAGTCTCCATTGTGTTTATTTAATTTCATTTTACTTTAAAAGCTTTTATTTGGCCGCCTAGTTTCTCTTAGTTCAGTTCTTTTCTTCTCTGGAATCTTTGGAACGCACAGACGCTAGCAGAGAACTTCCGAGGCAACCAACTTCACGAACTCACAAGCTAAAACCTTCAGACCATAGTCAGTGGACCCATTTCGTGACGTAGTGGGAGCAGGTTTCTCCAGGATTACTCGTCGCCCATCTGCTGGCTACCCCCACACTCCACATCACATGCATTTTGCTTTTTATGACATTGCTTTTCTTAAATACTCTGGGGTTCTCAGAATGGTAGACTAGCAGAGGCTTCAACTTAAAATCTCCACTTGCGTTCACACAAAATAAAAGTGTCAGCCTGTCTTTCATGGGCCTGTGTCCTGGCAATGCTTTCTCCTCCTTGTTATGTAGGTCCTCTTTGGCATTTTCTTTCAAAAGAGATCTGAATGAAACCCTGCGACTCAACATAATCTTTAAATTCCAAAACAAATTGGTCAGCGTCTAATTTGTTGGCACTGGCAACTTCACCATGTCTCGCCACACTGTGTACACCACTTCTCCTCTTAAAATTATCAAACCACCCTCTACTTGCCTTGAACCTCTCACCCTCAGCACTTGCTCCAGGGGTTTTTCTGATGAGGTCGGCATGCAAATGTAAAGCTTTTTCACAAATTATGCTCTCATAAATGCTGTCACCGGCCAACTGTTTTTCAGTTATCCATATTAGAAGCAATCTTTCCACTTCAACAATTGTCTGTTTTAATTGCTTTGTGAGTGTTTTGCAACACTGGCTCCTTTAATAGCATCCTTGTTTTTTAAGATGGTACAAATTGGAGATTTAGCCATACCAAACTGCATTGCAGGATCACTTACACAGACACCATGCTTGGAAATTTCCTTCTTTACCTCTACAGTTGTTCTGTTAATGGTTCTCTTGCCTTTGCTGCTTTTATTCATTTCCGCAGTCACACAATCAATCAATCAATCAGTAGCTGAACTGGGTTCCACACAGTTACAAAAACAAATTAACCGAAAAAGCCACACAAACAAAAATGTAAAAAAATAGCAAAAACTAAAGCACCAAATATAAGCTCCAAATATCACCTCCGTGTTGCGTGGATGCTAGGGACTCACAGCCAACAGACCTCAGCGTAGCACTCTGAGTGGATGTGTTACACTCAAATCTGAAGCGGAACACTCAAACCAGAAGCGGAACACTCTAATTGGAAGTGTAGGTCTCAAACCAGAGCACGTTCGGCTTCCAAAAAAAAGTTCACAAACCGGAACACTCACTTCCGGGTTTGCAGCATTCGGGTTCAAAGTTGTTCGAGAACTAAGCTGTTCAAAAACCAAGGTACCACTGTATATGAAAATGATGTATCATTAGTAAACTAGCTGAAAGTATAAAACAAGGTCAAATACATGCTGGAAATGTAAGGAAAAAGAAGACACCTTTTATCATATCTGAGGGACATGTAAAGCAGTAAAAGAATTATGGGAGTCCTATCCCGTGCCTTGAGCTCCGTTTGCCATACCATTGGGAGGTCACAGTGTTATTCCTCTTACTTCACCATGGCAGACAACCGCTGGTCTGAAAAGTTGGTCTACGATGGCCATCTCTGGTTGCTCTCCAGTGGTGCTGAGAAGGAGATGCAGATGTTCCTTAGCCCCGCTGTAACCAAAACTAGGCCACCTCCACCTGTCAGAGAAAAATGAGAGGGTTACTTAGACGCTACAAGGAAGCGGGGCTGTCTGCAGACTGATCCATCCATCCCTATAACGAAAGAGGACCCTTGATGTGTGCCACCAGTTGTCCTCCTTCTATGGTAACAGGCTGATTTTTTTGGCCTATGATAAAAAGCCTTCTCTTTCTACAGGCAAACTTTGCAAAGGAGAATTTCCAACAGTTTGGTACCAATTTTTTTTTTTTAGTGAATATCAGATTTTTGGTGAAAAACCGTCCACAGGAGAATTTGCAACAGTTTGGCACCATTTTTGAGTGAATTGGATAACATCAGATTTTTGATGAAATTGTGACCCCACAGGTTAGGGATTTTTGCAAAAAAATGTTTTTCTGTGAGTTAAGGCAGGGGGAATGCTGCTTTCTCCACCCTGCACCCTGCCGCCGATCCCAAAAGCAGCAGCATCCCCACTGCTTTCTCCACCACCCCGCGCCCGGCACCAATCGGTGGCGGGGAGGTGGTGGAGAAAATAGCGGGCATGCTTTCTCCACCACTCTGCGCCCTGCCGCCGATCCCAAAAGTCTTATGGAGCAAAAAATATGGTAATTTGCAACAGTTTGGCACCATTTTTGAGTGAATTGGATGAAGTCAGATTTATAAATGCACGTGAATCAGTTCCCCTACCCATTGTTGGCAAAAAGTAGAAGCTCGCTAGACTGCTCCCAGAAGGAGGATTCCCCATTCCTGAACCCATGTTTCTCAGGACCTTTGGCTGAGGTTGTTGTCCTGACATTGCCAGGCCCATCTCAACAATCATGTGTCATGTCCACCCAATGGCATGAAGTTGGCTCCCAGAGTTTGTTCCAATGAGTCTGGGCTCTTCAGCACTCATAGCAGGGCAATTTTCCGCCACCAGTGCTCTAGCCGTCTCAGCGGTTGTTTCATCGCCCTCAGCTCTGGGAAAACTTCGGAGCCAGACAGCCAATAGCCCTGGTTAACTCCACATTCCAGCGGGCCACCATGGAATCAGCTGAAAAGCCATCAACATGGGATAAAACATCCCCTTGGGAAACCATTTGGTTTCATATCCCCAGAGAGCGCATTCATTCATTCCTTTAGAGGAGGGGTCAGCAAACTTTTTCAGCAGGGCGCTGGTCCACTGTCCCTCAGACCTTGTGGGGGGCCGGACTATATTTTGGAAGGAAAAAAATGAACGAATTCCTATGCCCCACAAATAACCCAGAGATGCATTTTAAATAAAAACACACATTCTACTCATGTGAAAACACCAGGCAAGCCCCACAAATAACCCAGTGATGCATTTTAAATAAAAGGACACATTCTACTCATGTAAAAACACGCTGATTCCCGGGCTGGATTTTGAAGGCGATTGGGTCGGATCTGGCCCCCGGGCCTTAGTTTGCCTACCCATGCTATAGAGCAGGGGTGGCCAACTCCCAAGAGACTGCGATCTACTCACAGAGTTAAAAACTGGCAGTGATCTACCCCCTTTTGGGGGGTTCAGGTCAAAGTTGTTGAACTTTTTTTTAGGAAGGAAAGCCCTGTTTTTGGGGGGTTCACGTAAAAGTTGTTGAGCTTCTTGAGGGAAGAGGAAAGCAACATTGAGCCTTTTTTAGGAAGGAAAGCCCTGTTTTGGTGGTTCAGGTCATTTTAGGGGTGCAGGGCAAAGACGTTGAGGTTTTTTGGGGGGGAGCCGAAGATTTTTAGCTTCTTTGGGGGGTGCCACTGATCTACCGGTGATCTACCACAGACGTCCAGTGATCTACCGGTAGATCACGATCTACCTGTTGGACATGCCTGCTATAGAGCATTTGTACTCCTCTCTTCAGCCAAAAAGGTTCCCAGAGAGGCTTACATGGAATAAAAAAAAACAAGACACTCCCTACTCGCAGGCTTATATTCTAATCAACCAACCAAAAGAAATACAACACGCAAGGAAAGGGGGCAAGGAGGGCAGAGGAAAAGGAAACTCACAAAATCAGCCCCCCAGTGTCTAGAATGCTGTTCCTGTCTCTCCCAAGGAGGCAGCCTGATGAAAGGGCTGTCGCCAGATGACAGTTGAGGGAGAGGAAGACTGGTGGAGCTGGCCTGTCTCAGCAGAGCCGATGGCGCTGTTTCTCCTTCCTTCCTCTATGAGTATAGCTCCATCAGGCCTCCTCTCTCTATGCCTGGGAGCAGCCATTGGCTCAGCTCTGGGGAAAGACCAGCTTTCTATGACCTTGGATAGCTCTTTGCCAAACTTGGTGACACCATTAATCTATGTTCTAGAGTTAAGTCCACTGGACATGGCAATGTACACTTACCTCCAGGAGTTTTTTGGATGCCATCTTCTAATGTAGTAACTGAGCGAAGGTCACTACAGCCAACCTCTGCAAACCTCAATATGCTGAGGATGCCGGAACCTCAGTTCAAATGGTCACAAGCTCCGTTACTAGCTAACAGTCCTTGAGAACATGGAATGCACGGCCACAGTGCCAAGATTCTAGGAGATTCCGTGTGGCCTAGTGGTCAGAGCAAATTTAATTCCATACACTTCAAGGGTGGCATATATTCTTTTAAATGTACAGTTTTAATACTTTTTGTATTATTTTTATCCTGCTTTTCAGACAGATGTTGTCTCCTAAAGCAGCTGACACCGATTTGAAAAAAAGGTGATACAAGTCCTGTTCTCAGATTTGGAAACTTCAAAAGACAAGACACCCAATGGAAGGGATCTGGAGGAACAAGGCAGAAGAAGGACACATTGCAGAAGACCCAAGGAAAGGCCTGAGATGTCCACAGGCAAATCATGTCCTGCTGAGGCTAAGCTGACCTTCTTGGACAGAGATACAGGAACTCACCCTGTAGCCCGTCATGCCCAACTTCAGGGGAGATGGGGAGCTCAAGGCCCCCTCAGATTCCCCTGGGGGACTTATCTGGACCCCACAGGCAGCAGACAGTGCCAGTGTGATGGCCTGGGAGTCAGACTCTGATGCTGAACCTGAGGGATCCCAGCCTGCACAGGATTCCCCGCCTCCAGAACCAGCTGAGCCGGGGCCAGGGCTTGAGCCTGAAGGATCCCCACCTGTGCTGGATCCCCAGGTGCAGGCATCAGCGGAGTCTGCTCTGGCTCCTGATGGGAGGGAGGACCCATTGCCTGCAGGTGCTCCACTCCCAGCCTCTTCAGAGGAAGCTGAGGCAGCCCCTGGGTCCAGTAACCCACCAGCCTCTCCTGAGCTACAGAGGCTCAGGGCAGAGAGGCGAAGGGAGTTAAGTGCCTACAGGAGGAGTGCTCGCCTCCAGGCCTGGAGGAGAGGCGAGTCTCCGGAGGATCAGGGCCGCCCTAAGCATAGGGCCAGATAAAAGCCAGCCAGACCAGCCCAAGTTGCGTGAGCCACTTAGTTGCAAGCGTATGCTCAACCTGCAACCTCGTGCCTTGGACCTTGACCTGCTCCCTGCCTCGCTCCCTGCCGGACTGACCTCCTTTGGACCTCTAGACCCAGGACTGGACTTGGACCTTGCTTCACGGACAAACCCTTGGGGCCAGCACAGCCAGGCAAATGGACAGGCTCACTTGAGGGGCTTGGTTGCAATAGCATTAGACTACAGGTTCCATGATGGTTTGTTGGTTTGTTTTTACATTTTATTTTTTCCAATTTTTCATTTCACAATGCTTCTACAAAAAAACAATTAAATCTAAACAAAAGCCAACACTTTCTTTGACTTCCCTCCCCACCCCTCCCTGCGGTTCCTTATTTCATATCACAATCTTACTGCATAGCCAATTTCAACCTATTTATAAATGTAATCTTTTCACTCTCTAGGAGTTACTTTTTTACTGCTCATGTTTATGTCAGTCCTGCTAAAGTTTTTAACTGTTTACACTTCGTCTTTATACATTCAACACATCCCCCCTATCCTGTTAAAAAAAGGCTTTCATCATGATTTCTTATCCTTCCATTTAATTTTGCCATATTTCAGCCTGCGTACCAGATGGAGCTGGTAGACAGCTGCCCTGGATACAGAATTGACCTGCGCCTCCGTGGACTTACCTCCAGGAGTCTTTTGGACGCCATCTTCTAATGTAATGACTGAGCGAAGGTCACTACAGCCAACCTCTGCAAACCGCAAGATGCTGGAACCTCAGTTCAAATGGTCACAAGCTCCGTCGCTAGCCAACAGTCCTTGAGAACATGGAATGCACGGCCACACTGCCAAGATTCTAGGAGATTCCATGTTGCCTAGTGGTTAGAGCAAATTTAATTCCATACACTTCAAGGATGGGATATATTCTTTTAAATGTACAGTTGTTGTTGTTGTTGTGTTTTTAATCCTGCTTTTCAGACAGATGTCAGTTTTCAGGCAGATAACAGTTCATTTCGCCATATCTGCGTATTCCATACGTTTTAATTGCCAGTCTTTTTTCATTGGGACTGTTTCCTCTTTCCATCTTTGGGCATATGCCATTCAGGCAGCCATGGTTTGTGTGTTTTATGTGCTCATTGAGAATTTATAGCCTGCCTCGAAGGGCCTATCGCCCTCACAAGGGGCTCCCTCCTGAACCCTGGTGTAAGAAGTGTGGTGGATTCAAGCAAGACCTAAGGCAGTGACCAGGGCCGTCTTTACCCAGAGGTGCAAGGGGTGCGAGGCACCTGGGTGCCGATTTCTGGGGGGTGGCAGGCGCCTGCCACTGAAACCGCCTAAGCTCTTAACTATCTACCTGTTCCACTGCTCCAGGCCTGCTGAGGCACTTCCTCTGCTTGCAGAAAATCCACAGACCAGTAGTTCCTCTTGCCATTGATTTTTGAGGGGTCTTTTAACTCCAGCCGAAAACAGGGGTTGGAGGAGAGGTTGTGTCGAACTGACTCCTTCCACCTCTGGCAGCTGCTATCCCTAAAAATCGGGAACAGGGCCTCGATATCTGCTATGATCTGGCGCAACTGCAGCCTCTTCTTCGGGGAGTGCTGGATGACCAAGGCAATCATCGGCAAGTAGCTGTAGGGAGGCTTCGAGTGCCGACTGTACGCTTTCTTCTTGCGCGCCCTCGATGGGGCGGATGGGCCTTGCGCGAGCCTGGGCGCCTCGGGACCCGGGATTGCTGCTGGAGGGGGCGGCGGCAGCGTCGTCGTCTCGGGGGGCGTCTGGGGCTGTTGGCTCGGGGCGTCGAGAGGCTCCATGTCGACGTCGGGCACGAGGAGCGGTTCTTGGTGGGGACGGGCGGCGCAGAGGGTTCCCAGAGTCCGGGTGACCAGCATGGATGGCGCCTGCAGAAAATGCTGTCGGTGAACGTGTACTCGAGCTGGGATTGGGACCCAGGTGGCGCTGTGGGTTAAACCACAGAAGCCTAGGGCTTGCTGATCAGAAGGTCGGCGGTTCGAATCCCTGCCACGGGGTGAGCTCCCGTTGCTTGGTCCCAGCTCCTGCCCACCTAGCAGTTTGAAAGCACGTCAAAGTGCAAGTAGATAAATAGGTACCGCTCCGGCGGGAAGGTAAACGGCGTTTCCGTGCGCTGCTCTGGTTCGCCAGAAGCGGCTTTGTCATGCTGGCCACATGACCCGGAAGCTGTCTGCGGACAAACGCTGGCTCCCTCGGCCTATAGAGCGAGATGAGCGCCGCAACCCCAGAGTCGGACACGACTGGACCTAATGGTCAGGGGTCCCTTTACCTTTACCTTAGTTGTCCTTGCCCCAAGGCCGAGTCGGGTCGCGGAGTACCTTGATGAAGCGGTCGTTGAGCGACAGGTTGTGGTGCATGGAGTTGCACCAGCCTGTGTAGGTGCTGTGGAAGAAGGGGGAACAATCCAGCAGGTACTTGTTGATCTCGGCCAGTCAGGTGCCCCCCGGCCGAGTCCCGGATCGCCATGGCAATCAGCATGTAGGGAGGCTTCAGGCGATGCATGCAAGGCTTCCCCGGTGCTGTATTCGCGTTGCCAGGCGAAGGCGCCAAGCCCTGGCGTGGAGATGCCCCGATGCTGCTGGCTGGACTTAGGGTGGCACAATCGCCGTTTGAAGCCCAGCTCGCTGTTGCCAGGCAGCGGCAGCGACACGCTGCTGCTTTCCTGTTCGCTGCTGAGCTTGTCCTTGTAATGAGGGGCAAAGATCTCCAGCTTCATGGTGGAGCCTTCAGCCTTGAAGGGGCCCAGCTCAGCTCCCCCTGCCCACGGGTCTCTGCTTCCTCAGGGATGATCAGTGGGCCTTCTGAACACAGCAATGGGACGGTGTAGGCTCACGCTAACAAAAGTTGGGGTGCATCTCTTCTTTTACACTAAGGGGGTTGAGCAATTCCAGAAAACTTTAAAGGTTCCTGGACACTTTGGTTCAAGGTCTCTCGCTCCTTGGAAGAAGGGGAGGGAACTCTGTCGCAACAGAAAAATAAAGTTCTGCCTTGCTTTCCACTGGATCCTTCCTCCATCCATTTTTCTCCGACCTATCATGGACTTAGGGGACTCAGAGTTCCATGGGGAGTTGGGCAGCAAAAGCCAAACCCCAATTTTCACATCAATATCAGTGAAACAAAGCAAGTGAAAGAGGAGAGGTTCCCCAGATGGTTAGCTCCCAGTTCCTCATCCCCAGGAAAGCTCAAAACAGCAGAATGAGCAACCTCAACCAGAAACTGAAATTTCCAGGCAAGACTGTGTTATTACTTGTCCAAAAAGGGAAAGAAGTCCCACCAAAGGTAGAATGGATGCAAAAACGTATGGGATATGCAGAAATGGTGGAACTTACCAGAAAAATAAGAAATCAAGATAAAAGAATGGAAATGGTTTATTGAATATTTACAAATAAACTGTAAACAGATAAGAACATTGACAGGATTATTGTAATAACCTGCGGTTTTATAAGAGTATATATTTAAAAGTAGATGAATAAATGAGCAAATTAAGTTAATTTGGAATATGCAGAAAATATAAAAAAATAAATTTAAGGAACCGCAGAAAGAGGGGGAAGTTGAGTTTTGAAATGTTAAAACGATTGTAAAATTATTGAAATGTATAAAACTGAAAATAAATAAATAAATAAATAATAAAGAAACAGAAGTTTTTTATGACCTTGCACTGCAAAATAAGCTTTGGGCTGCCCTTCATAACACTATAACCAGGGGTGGGAGAGAAGTACTGTCCTCTTCAAGATCCACGATAATCCTCTACAAAATTGGCAGCACATTGAGAACCCCTTACGTGTGATTTATGTCCCTGCACACTACTGCTTCATGCCCACAGATGGCAGTAAACTCTTTTTTTAACCCTCAATCCTGTGCATGTTTACTCAAAACTGAATCTTGCAGAGTTCAATGGGACTTTGGGTCCATAACAAACACAGGAGATCCATCTTTGGCTTTGGAGGAGGGGAGTTAAAGCAGCCATGCCGGGGTGTGGGGGTGGGAGTAGGATCCCACTTTTGTTATCGGAGAGGGAGGATAACCTTTCCCATCCCACGCCAGGACCATGCCATTTTCTAGATTCACCACTTCCACCCACTGGCAGAGGAAGAGGAGTGCGGGGGGAGCTGTCTGCCCCTGGCAGTGCGATCCTGGCAGGGTGACATCATGGCTGCCCCCGCCCATGCTGGGCGCCACGCCCCCACAGGCCTTGCCCCCAGGACGCACGCCCTGCCCCTGCAGGTGGCATGCCCTGTCCCTGGGATGTGCGCCCCGCCCCCAGGACACACGCCTGCCCCGCCCCTGCCTTCTCCCCCCCCCCTTGCCGGAGCATGAAGCTCCTCCATAGTGGAAAAATACAGGCACCATTGTGGTACCTGAGTGTGATGTGTGAGGTCTTTTCCCCCCTGTTATGTACTGAGTTGAATAGGATCCAAACTGCAGCAGGCTGATTGGTCCTAGAACAATAGGATTGAGATTGCAGCAGTCTGACTGGTCCCAGAACAATAGGATTGAGATTGCAGCAGTCTGATTGGTCCCAGAACAATAGGATTGAGATTGCAGCAGTCTGATTGGTCCGCAGGAGCCACCCAATCCAGCTCCAGGTGGAAGTGAATCCGCACTCTGATTAGCATACAGGAGTATCCCAGAATTAGCCAATCACGTGGGGCCCATTGTGTAAATAGTGTATATAAAGCAAACGTTTTGGGGGAACTACATTCCTCACTACTATGAGCTGAATAAAGAGCATGAAAGTCACACTGGACTCCGAGTATCTTTCAGAAAATAAAAACAGAGGAAGTTACCAACCAGTTATTCACAACAGAAAATATCATCTGGGGAGCACAGCTGAGGACCTGCCAAGCTATCAACAGCTGTGGACAAGGCAAGCCAGGGAGCCAAGCCGCATGCATCAGTGACAGGTGATGCTAATTATTATTATTATTATTATTATTATTATTATTATTATTATTATTAATTTATGACACTCATTTCCTCTGAGCCTCCTACCTTCAAAATCCATTTTTCTCTCAACCATCATCTGACAGGCATCCCTCTTGCAGGGCAATATAAGGCTTGCTTGCAAAGTGGCACTTTGTGACATCAGCTGGCAAACAGGGGCCAGGCTGCTGAGTTGCCAGGCAGCTGAATTAAGAAAAATAAAATCAGGGGGGTCAAAGTGTGCTGGGATGAGGCCACCATGGGTCAGGCCAGAGGGTGCTGTTGGAGTGTGTGGTTTTGCCTCCCCTTGTTCTGCATCTTGCTCCCCTGCCCGTTCCTTTAGCTGCTTGATGGAATCATAGCATGGTAGAGTTGGAAGAGATCCCAAGGGTCATCTAGTCCAACTCCCGGCAATGCCAGGATCCTGCCCACAAGAATAAAAAAACAGAGCAACACGAGACCAAACAATGTAATATGAACCCTAAAGAGCTTTAGTGATGTCAATGATCAATATAAGCATTCTTAAAGAAATATAATCAATGATCATGTCAATGATCAATATAAGCATTCTTCAATATAAGCATTCTTAAAGAAATATAATCATTTGCTAAGCGTCCTAAGACACGACCTTGGAGTATCAACGGACGAAAAATCGAGCAAGTCCATTGTTTTAAATACTTGGGCATAGTCTTCCACGATAGAGGGTCGAGGAAAGCCCACTTAACACAAGTTGTGGCTGCAGCCCAGAAGTCCACCTCTGCAATCTTAGGTTTTTTAGGATCCAACAGTGCACACTATGTACCTGCGGCTCTAAAACTCTTTGAGGCTAAAGCGCTAGCTCAATTGCTTTGTGGGGCTCAACTTTGTGCCCCTCCACCAAATCTGACCCTTCTTGAAAGGGTCCAGTCAAAATTTATCAGAGCAGCCCTCCAGGTGCCTCCATGTGTGCCAAATGCTGCTCTTCGTCTCGAAACAGGCATGGTCTGCGTCAAGGCGAGACTCTGGACACAGGCCTGTAACCTTTGGCTGAAAGTTCATCTTAATCCTCAGGGCCTTGCCCCATTGATATTAAAAGATAAACATTGCTCCTCTTGGAGCAAAGCCATAGAAAACAAGATGACGAGCATAGGTTTACATCCAGCTTACCTGTGTTCACATAGTTACAACACAGCAAGGGCATTAGTCAAGCAGAGGCTAATGGCTATCGAGAGGCAAAATGACTTGAGTAAAGTCCCTCTTTTTTTAACCCCAGAGGAGCGGAGATACTTACAACTCCCAGCTAGGTATTTTACTCAGCTCGAGGTCCCATCCCACAGAAGGGCGTTCACACTGGCCCGAAATCATATCCTGCCATCTGCCGTATTGGATGGGAGGTATAGGGGGGTTCCTTTGGGCGAGAGACTCTGTCCATGCGGCTCCAGAGAAGTAGAGACTACAGACCATGTACTTCTCCGTTGCTGCTTTTATAGGGCTTTATGGAATGAACTTATCTCTCCGCTATTATGTGAGTCTCCTGGATGTCCCGAAGAACACTACGCCCATTGGCTCCTGTCAGATGCCAACCCTAAGGTCACTGCTGCGGTGGCAAAGTTCTGTGCTGTCGCTATTAAGCTTCGGTCCGCACAATTAGGTGGCTCCTGATCCTTCTTTTGATATAAGTATTATAATAATCTGAATTGTTGACTTTTTAATTAATTTCTAAATTTATTCTTTTAAAGCATAATTATTAATTTTAATGTACTTTAATTTTAATACGGCCAACCCCTTTTAGATCAAATCTCAGATCAATTTTAAATTGCATCTATTATTGATTCTGTATGTGTCTTTTTGTGTGTGTGTGTGTGCTGGTCGTTGACC
Source organism: Lacerta agilis (assembly GCF_009819535.1). NCBI lineage: Eukaryota > Metazoa > Chordata > Lepidosauria > Squamata > Lacertidae > Lacerta > Lacerta agilis. The sequence continues at coordinate 40,046,077 of NC_046325.1, forward strand.
GTAATAAAGTACTTAAACTTAATCAATGATCATGTCAATGATCAATATAAGCATTCTTCAATATACTGGGTAAGCATTGAATGATCATGTCAATGATCAATATAAGCATTCTTCAATATAAGCATTCTTAAAGAAATATAATCAATGATCATGTCAATGATCAATATAAGCATTCTTCAATATACTGGGTAAGCATTGAATGATCATGTCAATGATCAATATAAGCATTCTTCAATATAAGCATTCTTAAAGAAATGGGGGTGCCAGATCACCTCATTTGTCTCCTGAGAAATCTCTACGTGGGACAAGAAGCTACAGTTAGAACTGGATATGGAACAACTGATTGGCTCAAAATTGGGAAAGGGGTACGACAAGGCTGTATATTGTCTCCCTGCTTATTTAACTTATATGCAGAATTCATCATGCGAAAGGCTGGACTGGATGACCCTTGGGGTCCCTCCCAACTCTACAATTCTATGTTTAAAAGTGCATCCAATGAGCCTTTAAAGCACATGATGTTCCACAAACAATCTGGGGCATTGCAGCTTCCCTCTCACAGACCTACAATCCCCAGAACCCCTACCAAACTACAATTCCCAGGATCGTTTGGGGGAAGACACCTGCATTTTAGAGCAGGGATGACCAACCTGCAGCTTCCTTTCCCCGATTTCCTATGAACCAAGAATGGAAAGCTCAAGTGCTTCTAACAGGATGGTTTCAGGGAGCAGGGTGTATAAATTATTGTTCCAAATGTTAGGTGCCTCCCCTCTCTCTGCCAAGCGGTGGTTCCAGGCTCTCTCCTTTAGAGAACTCAGACATGACGAAGTCTGTCCTTGCTTTAAGAAATGTGGTTTATTCACCAGTTTGCATCTTCAGTCTGCATGGAGGGAGTCCAGATCTTACAACAGAGTCATTGCAAGAGGGAATTGACCTCCACAGCAGGGCAGCCAGTCTTCCCAAGTCAGATTCCAGACTCTCCTCCTCCTCCTCCTCCTCCTCCTCCTTCCTAGTACCCCTTGCCCATACCTCTCTTTTCCTGCCACCTCACACCAAGATGGAGTTTGGCTCTCCAAGGCCTTGAATTGTTTCTTAAAGGCCCTTGCTTGGCCAGGTCCTTTTGCATAGGCTAGCCCAGGAATTCCTCTGTAGCTTGTATTTCTCACTCCACATCCCAAATAATCCCAAATCGTGCCATTTATTAATTTCTAGGGTTTAGTGGGGTCGCCTCTAAATCTATGACAATATTGTGTGTAATTAAGGTGATTCTATTAAGGTGATGCTCTTAGAATTCCCAAGGGAATGTCCAGCAGGGAGGGAGGGGGGAAGAGAGAGAGTGGAATTCTGGTGGAGAGAGAAGATTGGAGGAGGCTTGGAAAGGGAGAGGGAATGTTGGGGGAGGGGAGGCAGTTGAGCGTCGGTTGAGAGCGGTGGGTTCTAGAAGGGGGCACTTGGTGAAGGACCTGAAGCTGGGCAGGGCAGCTATTCAGATTAGGATCAGAAGTCCAGTCGCCATTGCCCTCGTTTGACGGTGACCAAAAAGGAACAGAGACGCAGAGAGGGACTGTGAGTCTCCTGTGGAGGCCGGGGCATGTGGCAGTCCCATGCCCACTGAAAAGGGGCTCTGCCAGCTGCCCAGAAACAGAATTCCCTCAATTTAGGTGAGCCGCAAAGCCAGGGCTTGGCTTGTACTACTAAGGCCCAGATGCCTCGCACCACTCCCTCCAAGCGCCTGGGAAGCAGCTTACAGACCTAGGCTATGCCCGATTATCGTCTTAAAAATGGAAAGCGTAATGCTGGTGGTCAACAAGAGAGGTTTAAAGACTTCCTCAAGGCAAATCTAAAAGAAATGTTGGGTAAACAATCGGGAAAGGCCGGACTGTGAGCGCTCCAAATGGAGAACAGCCTTTACCAACGATGTCATGGACTTTGGACATTCAAACTCAGGACAAAAGGGAGAAACAATTTAAGAGGAAGCATGTTTGGCAAACCCTCACCGTGATCAGCTCCCACCCAGAAACCTATATCCCCACCGTGGAAGGACGTGCGGATTCAGAATTGGCCTCCAGAGTCCATTATTGACTCGCTGTTAAGATTGCGTTCATGGAAGACAATCTTACTCGACTACGTGTGTTCGCCAAAGAAGAAGATGATAGAAATTGGGAGCCTACGGCCATTTTCATGGACATGGGCTTAATGGAAAATCCTCATGGGAAGAATGCCTTGCAAGTCCCTGCTCCCCCTCCCCCTGGGTGGTCCAACACTTCCACCATTGTGCTCCCCAAAGGACGGCACCCATTCGGCAGGTGGAGGTGCACCTTGGGCAGGGGGATAGTGCATTGGGGCAGGAATCAGCTTCGCCTGTTGAACAGCAGCCTGAAGGGGGAGAAGGGGGAGTGACTTCACCTGCAGCTTCAAGGACTCCAAGGAGAAAGTGCTCATGAGAACCAGCCTTCTTAAGCAGAGCTCCCAGCAGCAGCCAGAAAAGGCAGAGAACGGAAGAAACTGCTTGGTTGTTGTTTTTTATTTAATCGCTGGCATATCGAAAGCAACCAGTTCCTCCAGTTTCTTTATTGAGCTTTAACCTAAGCCAGTGACACCATTCTCCTCTTGTCAGGGACTGGCACATTCAGACATCATGCGTGGCATCTCAGAAGACATGCAGGGCCCTGAGCAGCATGGATCCTCCAGCGACTTGGAAGGACTTTACAATCCAGAAAGGGTGTGCTTCTGGTCGGACAAGCAAGCGGTAGTAAGATTCATCGTCAAGCAGTCGGCGAAATCAGAAACGGCGACCAGCGTGCTCCGCCTCTTTGCATTAGAATGCCTCAAAGGTAACATTTCCTTCTTGGCGAGGTTCGTCCCAGGCCTCAATAACAACATCGCCTCGTTTTCAGATGGAGCGTTTTTGCAACTTGGCTCCCGAGGCCGCCCAGCTGCCAGAGACCTTGCCGGAGGAACTGTGGGAAATTGGAGAAGAGAAGTGACACAGGACATGAGTATTGAGAGCCCTTGTTCCCTTCTACACTGTGGGCTTACATGAGAGCTTGGTCATCTTTCGAGGCCAGATTTTGCTCACGCCATAGGCAGTCAGCTAGGGAATCCGATGTGCTAAAATACCTGGTTTATTTGAAACAAAAAGGCATTAAGGCCATGAGCCTGTCACCTGGAGGGGCGGGGGTCTCCACCTGGGCACACAAAGGACAATGGTCAAGGACACTGGGAGTTGTCCCCCGGTTCCCAAACCCGCCTCATTAGTGTAAGTCTTTTTACAGAAAAGCCTCCACAGCATGAACACGCACACTCAACTTGTAGCGTGTTCTCCCCACTCCATGCAAATTTCCCCTTCCTCTTACCTGTTCTTTTCATGGGAGGCTTTGGCAGCAGCACAAAGGGGATCCTGCAAGAAAGAAGGTGTCCTTGAAGCAGGGGAGAACTCTTCACTAAGAGCTGCTTTGGGGTAAGAATCCCTGAACATGTGAATGGTCTGTCACAGACCGAACGTCAGGAACAGAACATCCCCTCAGCCGCCCACTTAGGACTTTACAATCCAGAAAGGCCGGACTGGAACACCACGGAAGACGGAGTTTTGCTCTGTGTCCATCAGCTTGTGTGCTGGTGACGGAGACCATTCCCTTGAAGCGTGGCCCTGTGGAGGAAGGACTTGGTATCCTCCTGGCAGACATGGGGAATGGATGCCCAATGCCCAATGGATGCCCTGACATTGATCCCAAAGAAAGCTTTGGGATGAGAGCATCTCCTTTCTGCTCTCATCCTGGAAGGTTCTTCTTCCGTTTTCTGTTGACACTCAACTTGTAGGGTGTTCTCCCAGCCCCATGCAAATCTTTCCATCCCCTTACCTGTTCTTTTCATAATGGTGGCTTTGGCAACAGCCACAGGGGACAGGGTTCCTACGACTCCCCAAACATGTTTCAGAAGAACCCCTTCGTTCCCTCTGCCCCAGTACCTGAGGGTCGTCACCACTCTCTAGGGATTTGGCTAGAACAGGGTAAATGTTGGGGAAAGGTTCTTATCTTATGAGCTTCCACAAGTTCTCCTCCACCTCCGTACGGGCGTCTTGGCTCCGTCCCGGCCGGCCTAGCTCAGAAGCAGCAGCCAAAGTCTGTCCTCTCACCCTTCATCCTGGGAGCTGCAGCTGCAGCCTCATCCCTGGAGCGTGGCCCTGTGGAGGAAGCAGGATACAGTGTGGGCCCTCATGTGAATGGGAGAGTCAGCAAGATTAGCAGCAGTCTTGAGGGGACAAGCAGATGAAAAATGGGGCTCTAGGAGTGAAAATAAGAAAGACACAGCACCATATTTAATAAAGGCTAATTTATTTAAATAAAGGAAACCGGGGGACCGCAGCAATTTTCGTAGCGGTGGGAAGCAGCATGACGGGAAGCTTCGGCAGCCACATCGGTGGTGGAGGCGGGAGATTCTGCAAGAAAGAAGGGATCTTTGAAGCAGGGGAGAACTTGAGGCTAAGGGCTGCTTCCCCCTGTCCCATTATCTCCTTCTCCCTCCTTCCCCCTGTCCCATTACCTCAGAGGCAGGTATCCTCCGCCTGGGCTCCAGTCCCTCCCGGGATGCGGCGGCTCCCAGGCTGAGTCGCTCCCTCGCTGCAAAACAAAGAGAGACTTCAGCAGGCGCCTGGCTCCCAGCCACGCTAGCCCCAGTCTGGGGCAGGAGGGTGAGGGACCTGGGAAGGGGGCATTTCCTCCTACCTGATCTTAAACGCTGTCCCCACTTCGCCTCCTCCTGCGTACGGGCATCTTGGCTCCGTCCCGGCCGGCCTAGCACAGAAGCAGCAGCCAAAGTTTCCTCCCTCTCTCAAATAAATTGAGATGTTCTTCGAATTGGAGGAAACTTTGGCTGCTGCTTCTGCGCCAAACAGGGCCGGGCAGGAGCCACGCCCGTACAGAGAAGGGGCAGTGGGGAAGCGGCACGATGGATCTCAGCCGGGAACCGCCGGGATGTTCTGTTGCTCTTCATCCCGGGAGCAGGAGCTGGAGCCTCAAACCTGGAGAAATTAGGAGAAATATGGGCCCCTGCAACAACGGATCACCATAATAAATCTTTTTTGTTTTGCGTAATAAGACGAAGATGTATCACAGCATACCTGCACATTTGGGGCTTCCCCCTTGCACCGTTGGGCTGCTGGTGATGGTGGGCCGGAGCCTTCAAACCCTGACCCTGGGAGAGATGAAGGACATTGTATTTTCCTGGCATAAGCATCCACTGGCCTCCCCAATTATTTTATTCTGGGGCACACAGCCCCTTCAGTATTCCCTCCCCCCGTCTGCCTTCCCAGCTCCCTCCCGCCCTCATTCTGCTGCCCCCACCCCCAGCCACATCCCTCCTTCTCCTGCATGGCACACAGCAACCCAGAAGCAGAGTACGGAAGGAGAGCCAGCGGAGGCAGGGGGGGGGACATAGGGCCCCTGAGGGAGCAGCCCCTAAACCAGTGTGGGGACACCCTGAGCGCTGGCGAGGGTGACTGGCCAGCTGACCCAGGGGAGGGAGGAGGCAGAACAACGACCCCTGCCATGCTGCCCATGCCCACGTCACCACTGGCTGCCAACGCTCACTGCGCCTGCCTGGGCACACAAGGGCCCGACCCCTGGCTTGGAAGCGGGGGGGGAGGGGGGCTGGGGTGGGAAGGGCCTGCTCCACCCCCCACCCCCCACCCCGGCCTATTTGGCACATGTGAGGAATGGATTCCCCATTGAATTAACATACCACGACTTCCAGACTAATTTGCTGTGCTTCATAGCATCTGAAGCGCTTAGGCCTTCCTTTTGGAGCACCTGGGAGACAGAAAGGAAAATAAAAACAGAGGAAGTTACCAGCCAGTTATTCACAACAGAAAATATCATCTGGGGAGCACAGCTGAGGACCTGCCAAGCTATCAACAGCTGTGGACAAGGCAAGCCAGCTTGCGGGACAATCAGATGAAAAATGGGGCTGTAGGAGTGAAATTAAGATAGACACAGCACCATCCTAAATAAAGGCTTTATTTAAATAAAGGAAACCGGGGGGCCGCAGCAATTTTTGTTGCAGTGGGAAGCAGCATGAGGGGAACATGTCCAAAAAAGAAAAAATAACTATATAAATGGGATTATTCTTCCGGAATTTCACTCCGCCGTTTGTTCTGCCTCGCGACGCCGCTTCTCTTCTTTTCAGCGAGGGACCCGTACCCTTGCCTTGAATTTGTGAAGGGGGGAGATTGAGGCGCCAACTTTCCCCCTTACTTGCTACTACCGTTTTCGGTCTACCCCACCAGGGCAGCACTCCGAAATGTGACCCGATCCTTAGCCCACCCTAGCCGGGAGTCTTTTTTGGAGGGGGCTTTGGCAGCAGCCACAGCAGTAGTGCAGGCGGGAGATTCTGCAAGAAAGAAGGGATCTTTGAAGCAGGGGAGAACTTGAGGCTAAGGGCTGCTTCCCCCTGTCCCATTACCTCAGAGGCAGGTATCCTCTGCCTGGGCTCCAGTCGGCGGTTCCCAGGCTGAGTCGCTCCCTCGCTGCAAAACAAAGAGAGACTTCAGCAGGCGCCTGGCTCCCAGCCACGCTAGCCCCAGTCTGGGGCAGGAGAGTGGGGGACCTGGGAAGGGGGCATTTCCTCCTACCTGATCTTAAATGCTGTCCCCACTTCACCTCCTCCTCTGTACGGGCGTCTTGGCTCCGTCCCGGCCGGCCTAGCACAGAAGCAGCAGCCAAAGTTTCCTCCCTCTCTGAAAAAACCTGAGATGTTTTTCGAATTAGAGGAAACTTTGGCTGCTGCTTCTGCGCCAAGCAGGGCCGGGCAGGAGCCACGCCCGTACAGAGAAGGGAAGCGGCGCGAGGGATCTCAGCCGGGAACCGCCGGGATGTTCTCTTGCCCTTCATACCGGGAGCAGGAGCTGGAGCCTCATACCTGGAGAAATTAGGAGAAATATGGGCAAAGAAGGCAAAGAAAGAAACTGAAATGCAATGTATTTCTGCCACCTTTTGAGATTTCCTAAGATTTCTCAACCTAGCTCTGGTGTTAATGTTTTGGGGGCAGCATTTCTAAAGAAGAAGAAGAAGATGGCAAGAATAAGCACAACATGCCCTTGTTTGAGATCTAGTCTCCTCCCTCTCTGAAGTAACCTGAGAAGGTGTTTTAATGGGAGGAAACTTTGGCTGCTGCTTCTGCGCCAAACAGGGCCAGGAAGGAGCCATGCCCGTACGGAAAAGGGGCAGTGGGGAAGCGGCGCGACGGATCTCAGCCGGGAACCGCCAGGATGTTATCTGGTTCTTCATCCCGGGAGCTGGAGCTGGAGCCTCATCCCTGGAGGCATGGCCATGTGGAGGAAGCAGGACATTGTACGAGAATGGGCTGTGATGGGCCAAAAACTAGTGGGGAGAGTGTTCCTACGATTCCCAAAAGACGTTTCTCCAGGACACCTTCCTCCTTCCTTTCTGTCCCAGTACCCGAGAGTTGCCACGTCTCTCCAGGGATTTTATATTGATATATAATGAATGGCTTTTGCAGGGTTAGTGAAATGAGGAAACGGCTATAAAAGGCATAGAACCAGAAGTAACATATATGTAAATAAAATAACACTACAAATAAGATAAATGGAAGATTTGAAGTCTGAAAAGGTTGGAAGGAATTCAGAATGTATGTATGTATTGTTATGTTTTGTCGTGGGTATTGTTTTTCTTTATTTTTCTTTGGTTTTTCTTATTTATGCTTTATTTTTGTATTTTATGTTGTAATTATGCATTGAAAATAAGATTAAAAAGAAAGAAACCATAGGCTGTGTACCCACCATACCTTTGGGGCTCATCCCCACTTCCCCTTGGGTCGTGTGCCCAGCAAGCTCAGGTGTGTTAACAGATTTGCTCTTTGCTAGACCGGCCGGCCTAGTTTGCAAAAGTCAGCCCAGGGATTCCTTGTCTGGCACAGTTCTGCAGCTTCTCCTTTCGTTGATATCCCAATTAATCACAATTTTTAGCATTGATCAATTTCTAGCGTTTAGTGGGTGGGGGTCTAGAACAGTATTTTTCCTACACATGTTTTAATGCCTCTATTGTTGTGAACCGATGCATGATTATAAAGTAAGTAAAGCTTATTTTTAAAGTTCCCAGGTTGGTGCCTGATTCTTTCTTAAGTGGGACAAGGGGGGGGGGGAGGCAGATAGCTTCGTTGCTGGACTTGCTCAAAACAAGGTTTTGCAGCCTAATTCCTATCCTTTTAAGTTTGCTGCCAAGGATGGGACTTTAAAACTGTGTTTTTTAAGAACCAGGTGACAACCCCACTTCAGGTATACAGGACCCACACTTTGAATTGTGATCGCAAACATACTGGGAGTCACGGTAGATCCTTTAGGACCGCTGTTCTATGGTCCTGGCGGCATTCCAGCACCTTAATTTATTTTAATTTTAATTTTTTGCCCACTTTGCACTGCTTTCCCCCTGCTGGCTGGGAAAAGAGTCTCCCCACCTGTCAAAGCAACTAAGATGGCTCTCTGCTGCGTGCCCAGGGAAGGGCCACCCTTGCCTGCTGCAGAGGACACCTCGTGTGTAAAGAGAGGGGTGCTGATTGGGAAGCAGTGCAAGAAGAGGTGGGCAACTTCTGGGATGCTGATTCCTGGACGTCCTTGCAGCTGTGTGGATGCAGGAATGGGTGGGCTATCATGCAGACTTAAGATGAGTATCATTTTATGGAATTCAATGTGTAATACAATACTATAAAATACAATATATAAGAAACAAAGGTAGCAATTTCGGCACCAATTGGGGGGGGGGGAAATGGTTGTTTCCAACCCTGAAATAGATCCCAAGTTCTATGGGGTTTACTGCCAAGTAAAACATGCATGGATTGAACCTCAGATTGCTCCATCTACCTCAGAGTGGCTGGGACAACCTCAATGGCTAATACAATTTGTGTGTGTGTGTGTGTGTGTGTGTGAATACTGCTGCCCTGAGACCAGAGCAATTGCCGGTCAGTGTAGGCATACAGTATATCTATCTATACATACATACATACATACATACATACATACATATATATATTCCGCCCATCTGACTGGGTTGCCCTAGCCACTCTGAGGTAGACGGAGCAATCTAAGGTCTAAATCCCCTTCCTGTGTTTCTGTTTCTGAGAAGCTATAGCTCAGTGGCAGAGCATCATCTGGGCACCCAGAAGGGCTTGGATTCAACTCCCTGCTTGGGTTCAGGTGAAGAAGAAGAAGAGTTTGGATTTGATATCCCGCTTTTTACTACCCGAAGGAGTCTCAAAGCGGCTAACATTCTCCTTTCCCTTCCCCCCCCCACAACAAACACTCTGTGAGGTGAGTGGGGCTGAGAGACTTCAGAGAAGTGTGACTAGCCCAAGGTCACCCAGCAGCTGCATGTGGAGGAGTGCAGACACGAACCCGGTTCCCCAGATTACGAGTCTGCCGCTCCTAACCACTACACCAAACTGGCTCTCTCCAAACTGGCTCTCTAGTGTGGGGATGAGAAGGCCCAGCTTGCAGGTTCAATCCCCATCCAGGACAGCTGCATCTTTCTGCATTGCAGGGCGTGGACTAGATGATCCTCAAAGTCCCTTCCAACTCCACAGTTCTTTAATTCTAAGGATGCTAGAAGCATTGGCACTCCTGCTGTGCTGACCCAACACAGGCGCAGAGAGAGACACGGAGGGTTCAGTCGCCAGAGGTGCATATGCAGGAAAGCGCCTGGCCCTTTGCCTGGCAGAAGACCTTGCCCACTGGGCTGGATAGACAGCTGCCTCAGGAGCCAGATCCCAGGTACAGGGAGCTCCAGACTGTCTTCCTCTGGCCTGGATGGCAGCAGCTCACCTGAGGATCAGAGTTTCCCCAAGCCTCACCTGGGGATGCTGAGGACTGACCCTGTGGCCTTCCACAGGTGCTGAGCTATGGCCTGGAAAGGCCCCTGGGTGGGTCCATCCTTGGTATATCTAGGCATGGCTGGGAGTACCTGCTACCTGCCACCCTTTGGAGAACCATGGCCAGGCAGTTGACAGCTGGGATGAGGAACTCGAGGCCCACAACCTGATTCTACACATCCGAGAGATGGCACAGAGAGAGAGGCAGAGACTGTCTCTTGTGGGGAGGGGACTCTGCAGTCTTGCAGCGCAGCAAACACGGCCCACTTTGGCTTGACCATATTTACCGTATTTTCCCGTTAGGACTAGAAATTTGTCTTTTTAAATCTTTCCTTCCTCTTACCTGTTCTTTTCACGAGAGGGGCTTTGGCAGCAGCCGTTTTCTCGAGATTCTTTTAAATCCTATTCCTCCACTTAAAAAAGAAGAAAAAGAACCTTGGCAGTTTTATCAAACTGTGTTCTAAGCAGCATTTGTGGTACAGTATTGCCATAATGTCAAGGGTGTGAGTGTACTTAGGGGGAAGCCTCTAACAACCACACACACACACACACACACACACACCCTGATTTAACAAGCTCTATTGTGAATGCAATGGTTCCTGCGTTTCGGGGGAACTGAAGCCAGAGGGGAGAGGGATGCCTTATGCCACTGCCTCATAGGGAACCTAGCTACTATGTTCCTCCTTTGAAAGTGGCTCCGTGGTAGAGCATCTCCCTTGCAGACAGAAGTCCCAGATTCAATCCTTATTTGCAGTGAGTTAGGTGCGCTGTGGGGTAAACCGCAGAGCCTAAGGCTTGCTGATCAGAAGGTCAGCAGTTCGAATCCCCGTGACGGGGTGAGCTCTTGTTGCTCGGTCCCTGCTCCTAGCAGTTCGAAAACACACAGTGCAAGTAGATAAATAGGTACCACTCCAGCGGGAAGGTAAACGGTATTTCCGCGCGCTGCTCTGGTTTTGCCAGAAGTGGCTTAGTCATGCTGGCCACATGACCCGGAAGCTGTACGCCGGCTCCCTCGGCCAGTAAAGCGAGATGAGCGCCGCAACCCCAGAGTCGTCCACGACTGGACCTAACGGTCAGGGTCCCTTTACCTTTACCTTTCGGTGCAGCCATGGCAGGTACCTGTATCTCCACCAGCTGGCATTCTGCGCCACCTTTTTAGTTGTTTTCTCGCTGCATCATCTATCCATCTTGACATCCAAGTAACATCAACAGCTAGAAGCCAAGTCAGGAGAGCAGGCAGGGGAAGAGAGATCAAGGATTCGGAAAGAAGAGGGACCTCAAGCAGTTGTGGAAGTTGTGCTGGGACCCATTGGGTTGCGTCCCGAGTCTGGATAATGTATTATTGTTGAAGAGGATACCTGGATTATAAGTATGCCAAAAGAACGCTCATGACCTGACGTGTTATTATCAAGCTACGTTCTTGCTGGACACCGAGCTGCTTTCAAAAAATCGCTGAGGTGAGTAGCATTAGCATCTTGGATCAGGGAGTCAAAATCTCAGAAACGTCAGTTCGGAAAGCTGAATTCTAGGGACACAATAGCTGAAACCAGCTCTGGCCACGTGGGGGCAGCAAAATGCAGTTTTTTGAAAGCATCTGCATTCCATCCTATGGTGTATTGTCACTAACTAAATGAATACTTGTCATTTGGAAACTATAGAAGGGGCAAGAAGCAGGTTTGAATTTGTGTTGGGGATCTATCAATACCAGCCTTGGATTATATTAAATAAAAATTTTACCTGGACGTGTGCCAAGCTCCATTTTCAGCATTACCAGAACAATCATCCTGGATAGCTCAGTCAGTAGAGCATGAGACTCCTTAATCTCAGGGTTGTGGGTTCAAGCCCCATGTTGGGCAAAATGATTCCTGCATTGCTGGCGGTTGGACTAGATGTCCTCAAGAACGCTTCCAACTCCAAAATTCTGTGATTTATTCTGTGTCCATATGCTCTGAGACTAAAGGTTTAGCTGTACCCCCAGACACTTTTCAAGAATTCTTTCTTCTTATTTGGGTTTAATTTGGAAAGTTTCCTTGCTTTGGTGAGATGAGCTGATCTCTCCCTCTAGTGCCACAGGCTCATTCCCCAAATTGCGACACCCCAAACTCTTCAGAGCTTGCGTTGCTCTGGCAGGGAGCTTGGGTTGGTTTTTGTTTTTGTTTTGCATTATTAAAAAAAATAATTATTCATTGTTTTTGAAAGCTGACATGTGAAGTCATCAAGCACAAGGAAAGAAAGATTAAACAGCAAATACCTGGGTTATATATGGCAAAGAACAAGAACATTCAATCTAAAATGTCCTTTTTCTATAAACTTTTTAATATCTACAGTTCCACATGAAACAATAATTGCCCTGAATAGAGATGTATTTCCCGATATATATATATTTTAAAAAATACCCAATTACAAGACATTTGTGCTGACAGTAAACACAAAACAAAAGTAATGTATTGAAGCATTTAATGTGCCTTTTTAAATCAGGGTACAGTAGATGAGATATTGTCTGTATCAAAACAAGCGCTGTATAACTACCGTTTAATGGATAAAATGGATAAAAGCCCACCATCCGAATAATGACTATTAACAGTGCAGGTATGAAAAAAATTGTTTCAATTTAAAAAATTCAATTCAATTTAAAATATAAAGCAAAAATACAAAGCAAACTATGGCAAGTTCTTAAAGAAATGGGAGTGCCGGATCACCTCATCTGTCTCCTGAGAAATCTCTATGCGGGACAAGAAGCTACAGTTAGAACTGGATATGGAAAAACTGATTGGTTCAAAATTGGGAAAGGAGTACGACAAGGCTGTATATTGTCTCCCTGCTTATTTAATTTATATGCAGAATTCATCCTGCGAAAGGCTGGACTGGGTGAATCCCAAGCCGCAATTAAGATTGCCGGAAGAAATATCAACAGCCTCAGATATCCTGATGACACAACCTTGATGGCAGAAAGTGAGGAGGAATTAAAGAACCTTTTAATGAGGGTGAAAGAGGAGAGTGCAAAATATGGTCTGAAGCTCAACATCAAAAAAAAAAAAAAAAACAACCTAGAGATTTCTCAGGAGATGGATGAGGTGATCAGGCACTCCCATTTCTTTAAGAACTTGCCATAGTTTGCTGTGGTCGACATAGTCAAAGGCTTTTGCGTAGTCAATGAAGCAGAAGTAAACGTTTTTTCTGGAACTCTCTAGCTTTCTCCATAATCCAGCGCATGTTTGCAATTTGGTCTCTAGTTCCTCTGCCCCTCCGAGATCCAGCTTGCACTTCTGGGAGTTCTCGGTCCACATATTGCTTAATTACTTAATTACTAAGAGTGAAATTAAGAAAGACACAGCATCATCCTAAAGAAAGGCTTTATTGCCCAAAAAATGCAGGAAATGGGTGTGTGGTGTTTGCATGCATGTGGGTGGCACTCGAATGCTGCTCTTTCACGGTGCCACTCCTGAGATTCCTTCCAGATGGGTGGTGAACGATGCTTGCCGCCTGAAGCCGCCCAGGTTCTCACCGCAGCACGCCCATTGCCTCAGGCAGCCCAAATCCCGGCTCAGCCGTTGCAGGTCCTTACGGAACCGCATGCCCAGGAAAGTGTGGAGCACAGGGTTCAGACAGCAGCGGGCAAAGGCCAAGGCACTAGTGATGAGGAGGGCCAAGTCCCGGCGGAGGATGACTTTGCAGCTCGACGCCTGGTGTCCCATCAAATCGGCCGTGTCCAGTGTGGTGAGCAGCGCATAGGGCAACTGCAAAGCCAGGAAGACCAAGACCAGGGCCAAAATCAAGCGCAGGGCCTTGAGATTCTGGGCACACGGGGAGGCCAGGAGAGCGCGGGCGATCGCTGTGTAGCAGGCCGCCATGACTGCGAACGGGAGCACAAAACCCAAGGCCACTTGGGCCAGGCTGATGGCCGCTGTGACGTCCGCCACCCTGCAGAAGTGAACGCCCCCATAGTCCTCAACGCGGGCGTACAAGAAGTGGGGCAGTGCCAGAGCCGCGGACAGCAGCCACACCAGCCCTGAGCAAAGCCGACCCCAGCAGGTGGCGGACGAGTGGAGGCGATGGGCGACGGGTGCCCCCACGATGGCCACGTAGCGGTCCACGGTTAGGCCCATGAGGGACAGGAAGCCGCTGTAGAAATTGAGGGCGTGGAGGCCCTGCAAGGCCTGGCACGTGCCGGTGGCCGGGCTCCAGCTGCCCACCATCCCAGCCACGCCCACGGGCAGCGTCAGGAGCAGCAGCAAGTCGGAGACGGCCAAGTGCAGGAGCAGGACGTCGCCGAGGGACTGGGCCGTGTGATAGCGGGTGCGCACCAGCAGCAGGACCCCGTTGCCGAGGACGCCCAGCACACAAAACAGGACAGCCATGACGGGGAGGTAGATGTGAGCCACAGCACGGAGGGCCTTCTTTTCGCACAGCTCAGGCAGGTCTGGCGGCGATGCATTGTATTCCCACGGGTACCACTCGGTGGTGACCGCCGGCTCATTCATCCAAGGGAACGGCTCCTGCAAAGCAGAGGGGCAGTGCTTATTGTTATTATCATGCTTTATTATTATTATTACAGTGGTGCCCCACTAGACGAATGCCTTGCTAGACGAAAAACTCGCTAGACGAACGGCATTCGCTAGCGGAAGGCTGCCCCGCAAGACGAAAAAGTCAATGGGGCTGCCTCGCAAGACGGAAAAAAAATTTCGGCGCGGAAACCTCCGCGCTGCATTGCCGCTTCGCTAGACGAAAAATTCGCTCTACGAAGACACTCATAGAACGAATTATTTTCATCTAGCGGGGCACCACTGTATTATTATTATTATTATTATTATTATTATTATTATTATTATTGTATTGGCCTGAATATAAGCTTCACTTTTTTCCCAAATTCCGACCATTAAAAGTTAAAATGTGGCTTATATTTGAAGGGGCAAGAGAATCATGAATGTAATATTATGGAGAATAATATTCATCCTTTTTTATGTGTAACTGTTTTTATATTCACTTATACCCCAATAGAAGATTTTCATGCATAGTAATCATTAATGGGTAGCTATACTCCGGTAATCAATAGGAAATAGCTATGCTGTCTTTGATCTATAATTGAGAAAGAGTTTCTGTGTCTGTTAATTAATAGGATGCAGCGAGTCTGCCGGCATGGGTGGTGGGGCTACTATCCCTCTCCTCCCCACTGCCTATCAACAACAGCCTTTTCCAAAGTAATTCTGGTATGTTTGTGCTGATGATGATTATTTCACTATTTAATAAATTAATACGTCACCTGCCATCCAAGGATCACTGTCAGGGAACTATCCCCGACTCAGCGCAGAGCGGTGCAAGGCATAGCTGTCAAGTTTCGGAATTGAAAATAAGGGATCAGCACCCTCACCTGTCCCGGGGACAGTCTACGGTTCTCAGGGATAGTCCACGCCGCGGTAATCCCCCCCAGGCTACAAATTAATTTACACCAGGATAGAGTTCCCAAGAAAGAGAAATCAGGGCAGAGAAAAGAAAGCACTTAATTCACGCAGCACACGGTTAACCTCTGGAACTCCCTGCCACAGGGAGCAGCGATGGCCACCAACTTGGATGGCTTTAGAAAAGGATTAGGCAAATTCATGCAGGAGGAGAGGACCACTGATGGCTTCTGGCCAGGTTGGCTCTGCTCTGCCTCCAGTTCGGGGCAGCAATGCTGAATCTGAGCACTTGTTGCCGAGAAACATTCGTCTATTTTATCTTCTTCTTTATATATCTGTCTGTCTGTCTGTTTGTTATTAGGTATTTATATTCCACCTTTTTCTCCAAGGAGCTCTCTAGTCCTAGTCCTCATTTAATCCCCACAACAGTCCTGTGAGGTAGGCAGGCAGGCAGGCAGGGCTGAGAAAGGCAGGGACCCAAGGAGGCCCCAGACTGCAACTCTCCTTCCCGGAATTAAGGGAAATTTAAGGGATATCAACAATAAGGGATAGCAGCCAGAAACGGCTTGGAATAAGGGAGTTTCCTGCAAAAAAGGGAGACTTGACAGCTATGGTGCAAGGGCTCTCAGGATGTTACAGAGAGCCCCTGTCCCACCTTGCCAGAAGCACCTCCTCTGGCAGCGGGAAGAGTGGTGAGGCATCCAGTGAGGAGGGGGAGGTCTCTCAGGGGGAAAGGAGCCGAGGCTCTGGGGATGCACGAGAGACCCAGCACTCACACAGTTCAGAGGGCGATACAGGGCCGGGGTGTGCAACTTCTGTCGCCCCAAAGGCGTCATGGGGTGAAACGAAAAGATGGGAGGTGGTGTTTTCGTATCCCTAAGTTCTTTTGTTGGGGTCAGAACTGGAAGGGACCATTCCCGGATTTTGACACCGCTTGATACAGACATGAACTTTTTAGCTCTGCACTGTACATAGTTTGCACAATAAAAAAACCTTAAAGGAAACCACGGAGTTCTGGCTGCTTACTCGTGAGCAGCTAACTGAGAACTCTACAATCACACAGCAGTTCGCAATACAGAAACACAAAAATGCACACTATAGTTACAAACAAAAATTGTCACCCACCCAAGTATTATGGTGGCTGGAAGGATTTAAAAGTATAAACTGGTGGGGTTAATCTAGATTAGTCTTGCGCTCTTTTGAAGGTGAGGCCCTTGGGATTCCATAGGAACATACAGTCATACCTCGTGTTGCGTACGTTCAAGTTTCGCACCTCCGTGACCCGGAAGTCCTCCACGGAGTGCGTGCGACACGCGGGTGTGCACAGGTGCGCAGAAGCGTTCTGCGCACTTTGTGCATGCGCAGAAGTGCAAAAACCCACAAACGTCCGGGTTTTTTCTCCCCCCCCTTTTTTTTGTTCGTTCGCGTTATGTATGCCCGGGTTACGTGGCGCGACCCAGAATGGATTGCGTATGTAACACGGGGTACCACTGTAATAGGTAAAGGTAAAAGGTAAAGGACCCCTGGACGGTTAAATCCAGTCAAAGGCGACTATGGGGTGCGGTGCTGTTCTCGGTTTCAGGCCGAGGGAGCCGGTGTTTGTCCACAGACAGCTTTCTGGGTCTTGCGGCCAGCATGACTAAACCACTTCTGGCGCAACGGAACACCATGATGGAAACCAGAGTGCACGGAAACGCCGTTTACCTTCCTGCCGGAGCGGTACCTATTTATCTACTTGCACTGGCGTGGCAGGAGCTGGGACACAGCAACGGGAGCTCACCCCGTTGCGGGGATTCGAACCGCCGACCTTCTGATCGGCAAGCCCAAGAGGCTCATTGGTTTAGACCACAACGCCACCCACGTCCCTACTTTATTCAAGGCAATGGTCCATCTAGTCTGGCATCCTGTTCTCACAGTGGCAAAACCAGATGCCTGTGGGAAACCAGCGAGCAGGATTCGAACACAAGACCACCGTCCCTTCCCGTGGCTTCCAGCAACTGGTATTCGAAAGCATCACTGCCTCCAGTAGTGGAGGCAGAGTGTAGCCATCACGGCTAGGAGCCAGTTTGTCTAATCCTCTTCCGGCGTTCAGTTTCATTGGACATCCACGGGTTCCAGGGTTGCGAGAGAGGGAGGAAAACATTTCTCTACCCACCACCATCTACATGCCACTCATGTAGTGTATACCCCAGTCGCTCTTGAGAGTAAGCCCTCTCCCGCTTACCTCAACTTCAGCGTGCTCTTTGCCCTCCATCGTGTTGCAGTCACATCCTTGAAGGCTGGCTCGGTTTTATTTTATACGCCGGCTGCTCTGCCGAGCGATTTTTGTGGCTGATTCTGAAAGGGCTCACCCCCCTCCTTGATACTGAGATAAACACACTAAGAATAAGCGCTGCATAAACCACAGCTAAACCGAGCAAGCCTGGGCTTACTTTGCAGATACAACATGGTGCATGCGATGGAGATAATTTGCAAAAGTGTTGTGAATCCCACATGGTTTAAATGTTGGGGTTCCCCCCCCCCCCACACACCTATTTAGGGCGTGCTTGTAAGTAAAGTTATGAAATTTGTTCGAGTGTTTGTGGGTGCAGAATGATGGGGCAGAATTTCCCTCTCCTCAGGGCCGATTAATGAAAGTGTGATGTTGTATATTAGACACAACTTCAAACCCATCACATTGTCTCTCTTTCCAGTGAACGATAAGGCCAATGGCCCATTTAGTCTGGCATCCTGTTGTCACAGGGCGGCGCTGTGGGTTCGAATCCCTGCGACAGGGTGAGCTCTCGTTGCTCTGTCCCAGCTCCTGCCCACCTAGCAGTTCGAAAGCACACCAGTGCAAGTAGATAAATAGGTACCGCTCCGGCGGGAAGGTAAACGGCCTTTCCGTGCGCTGCTCTGGTTTGCCAGAAGCGGCTTAGTCATGCTGGCCACATGACCTGGAAGTTGTACGCCGGCTACCTCGGCCAATAAAGCGAGATGAGCACTGCAACCCCAGAGTTGTCCATGACTGGACCTATTGGTCAGGGGTTCCTTCACCTTTACCTGTTGTCACAGTGGCTGACCTGTGAGAAGCCCAAAAGCAGGATGTGAGCGCAAGGGCACTATCCTCTCCAGCGATTTTCAGCAACTGTCATTCAGAAGCAATGCTGCTTCTCACTATGAGTGGTAAGAGGAATGTGTGTGGATTGAACATTTATGCTCCCTGTTCTCACCCACCATAGAGCTATGGGGCTTGGCGCGGCAGGAAGGAGGGGCTAAGGCAGGGGGCCGAACACGCCCCCCTGCAAGCGCGGGGACGGCTCCCGCTCACAACTCCTCCCCTCTGCAATGAGGAGAGGTCTTCTGGTGTTGTTGTTGTTTTACAAACATTATTTTAAACATTTTTTTTCAAGTTCATTGTATATCCTTTCCCAACAAAATACGTTCTCAATGAGCTTCAAACAGCACTTGTAAACCTTTTGTTTCAAGCTGTCTGGAGCTGCGAACCACAGCATTTTTATTCAGGGACTGCAATACTTGTTCCTACTGGTTCCCATTTGCCTAATGTTGACCTCCTAATTCTGGGTGCTTATTCCTCAGCTAAACCCTGACACCAGAGCAAAACAAAGAAAGAGGATCACGGAGGTGAGGAACTGTCCCATATTTTCCCTATGTGGGGCAGATGTAAATCCTATACTGTATCTGAGATTTCACTTTAGATTGGTTGTGTTTTTGCAAACAGACACACACACAAAATCCATTGCCGTTAACAAGCAGATTAAACAGCAGTGGGGTGGAGCCCTCATTTTCTCTCTATGTTAGCTGAAAAATCAATTTGGTTTTAATTTTAATAGGCTTTCGGATTTGGGCAGTTATAATCCTGCCGGGCTTTCCCCCATTCTCCAGGCCCCAAAGAGCTCATCCCTGCTTGGCCTGTATAAATAAAGGAGGCGTTTCTTCCTCCATCTTTTTAACAAGCGGAGGGCTGAGACCCCCACATCTGTCCCCAAAAGAGGCATGAACCCCACCCCACTCTCGCCACCCTTGCCCTCCTTTCTTAAAAGAATAGCTTCACGAAGGGGGAGAAACCAGCTAGCTCCCTGCTTTGGCAACAGAGCAACATTTGGGGCGCCCTTGGTTGGCAAAAGAGAAAAAAAAATACCAACAATTGTCTGAGTGCGGATTGCCAGTAGCAACAAAACAGGTTTGCCACCTTTTATTTCTGGCATGCCACCTTTTATTTCTCCAATGAAATTAGGGACGTCCTATTCTATTATTATTATTGTTGTTGTTATTATTATTATTATTATTATTATTATTATTACTACTACTACTACTACTACAGTGGTACCTCAGGTTACAGACGCTTCAGGTTACAGACACTTCAGGTTACAGACTCTGCTAACCATAAATAGTACTTTGGGGTAAGAACTTTACCTCAGGATGAGAACAGAAATCGTGCCATTTTTACCCTTAAGCAGCAAATTTAAGTCCCCCCATCATAATAAAAGCCTTCCGTTTCTGACTGCAGTGTCCTGACGTGGTATTTGGTGCTTTTGTTTTTGCTAATTTTTGCATTTCTGTTTGTGTGGCTTGTTTTTTGTTTTATGATTGATTGATTGATTGATTGATTGGTTGTGTGACTGTGGAAATGGATAAAAGCCCCCCATCCAAACAACGACTATCATCAGTGCAGGTAAGAAAAAAATTAATTTACATTTTTATCATCTACAATACTGTCGTATTTATTTAAGAAGACAGCACCAGCTCCACCTGGTACGCAGGCTGAGATCCTACCTGCCTGCAGACTTTCTCACCAGAGTGGTGCATGCTCTGGTTATCTCCCGCTTGGACTACTGCAATGCGCTCTACGTGGGGCTACCTTTGAAGGTGACTCGGAGACTCCAACTATTCCAGAAATCGGCAGCTAGACTGGTGACTGCGAGCGGCCGCCGAGACCATATAACACCGGCCTTGAAAGACCTACATTGACTCCCAGTACGTTTCCGAGCACAATTCAAAGTGTTGGTGCTGACCTTTACAGCCCTAAACGGCTTCGGCCCAGTGTACCTGAAGGAGCGTCTCCACTCCCATCATTCTGCCCGGACACTGAGGTCCAGCTCTGAGGGCCTTCTGGCGGTTCCCTCACTGCGAGAAGTGAAGTTACAGGGAACCTGGCAGAGGGCCTTCTCGGTAGTGGCGCCCACCCTGTGGAAAGCCCTCCCATCAGATGTCAAGGAAATAAACAACTATCTGACTTCCGGAAGACATTTGAAGGCAGCCCTGTTTAGGGAAGCTTTTAATGTTTGATCTTTTATTGTGTTTTTAATATCCTGTTGTGAGCCACCCAGAGTGGCTGGGAAGGTCCGGCCAGATGAGCGGGGTATAAGTAATAAATTGTTGTTGTTGTTGTTGTTTGTTGTTAAAGGCTGGCTGAGCTGTAGTGTATTTCAGCCCGTCACTGCGGACCAGCTGCTATTTCATGACAACAAGCTAGCCACCCGTCGGAGGACAGACGAGGACGCCTGAGAGACTTTGCACTATCACTTTACAGTATATAAATATTGCACATCGAACTCTGCACCTTCAGAGCTGATCATTTGGATAATAAGCCATAGATCATGCCTTGGAGTAGATACTTGCTTACATGTTTTATGTGATTTCAGTCTTATTTGTTGATATAAATAATTTCTAGTTTAAATATTTTCATAATATTCTCGTAGTTCATATTGTAGTGCCTTTCACGGTTTTGTGTATTTTATATTGTTATTTCATGAACAGCGGCTGGTTCTTCCACCCCATCGCACACCACAAGCACCTGGGACTCTTTGTTCTCACTTTCACCCTCAAGGCCCATCATCCCCATCAATGCACAGGAAACATCAGTGGAAATGGCGGGGTAGAAAAGAAGTGGCTATTAACGTCTGGGTGGGCACGCATCAGCCTGAGGAGGTGGGACTTTGGAACAGACCTCCACAGCCACCCTTTGCAGACCCCAGCACCACGGGCAGGATGGTGTGGCGGAATAATGCCTGCTGATGATTCAGGTTCATTATGGGTTAACCTATCACTCCCATGTTAGGTAGGTTTTCCCTGGGAGGCGGAGCTAGTTGGCATTCTAAAAGGAGGGGGAACAACCTTGAAAGGCGGTTGGGGGGTTTTGGCAGTTGGGTGTGGAGGTTAGAAAGAGAAACTGCGAGGTTAGGCTTTGGGGAATGGGAGGAAAGGTCATTACCATTGCTAAAGGGATGCAGGAAATATTATAACAAAGCTGAATTACATGAGAAGAAGATTTGTACCAGTAATAACCCGAGACATCCATGTTCTCTAGTTACCTAATAAAGTTAAATGTGCTTAAACGTTCGTTGACTGTGGCAGTGGATCAGTACCTTAAGAGGTGTGACTAAGAGGAGAGAACAAAGCTTTCCTGAGGAAGAGGAAACTGTTTGCTTATTCTCCTGTCATACAGAGGGCTGGACAGTGAAGCCAAGTGTGCCACTTATTTTCCTAAAGGGGAGGCAAACTGCATTAGTTGGGAACCCTGGTAGGGAGATCCCATAGGTGGCAAGAGGTTTTCAAACGTAGAGCCCTGAGGTACCCCAGAGACAACTCCCATATAAACACTGAAGGATTCATCCTAGTTGTCAGTGAAACCTAGGGAGAGTCACTGCTGGGGAAGTATTGAAGGGGAGGGAATAGGATCCCTCACAGAAGACACCCAAACGCAACGAGGCTGGCTTGGCACATTTTGAAGCGGCAAAGCAACACACATTCCCAGCTTTAACATGTTTCTTAAGAAAATCTTCTGTTTTCTCACACTTCAAACCCCGCTGTGGTCTTCGCATATGGGAAATACCTTTTTAAATAGACGGTAAAGGGTTTCTAGTCGTCTTCAAAGGATTCTAAATTTGCGTCTCTTATCAGCGCCATCAGTTTAGCCATCTCTGCATATTTCAGGATTTTCCTTAACCAATCTTCCTTTGAGGGAGTTCTCTCCTCCTTCCATTTCTTTGTGCAGAGATTCCTTGCCTGTAGTCACATACATAAATTGGGGTTGCCATATTTCAATAAGTTATTGAGCTTTTTTTTTAAAGGAAGACCCCAAAATGGTTGAACCTCTTTTAGGTAACCCCCCAAATTATTGAACATTTTAAGGAACAAAAATTTTAAATTACAAAAACCGCCAGAAAAAGGCAATTTTTCGATTGACAAAGCATCATTTCTGCCTTTAAAATCCCAGTAAAGTCTGGGAAAATGCAGACCTATGGTAGTCCTAAAGAAAAACTGTTGAGGATTTCTTTGGGGTTCCAATATCACCAGCAGGAAAGATTCTGGCCTCTTGGGAAAAGTCAATTTAAAAGTGTTCTTAATTTCATTATATATCATGTTCCCAAAGGCCCACTGGCTGAGGAAGGGGGTGCAGTGGGTGCAGCCAGCCCCGGGTGTCATCCCTGGGGGGGGGGGTTGACACTCACCCCACCCCAGCGGGTGGCTAGCCCCGCCCCTTGGTGCACAGGATGTGTGCCGCTCCAGGTGCTGGAGCATCTAGCTCTGCTTCTGCAAAGGTCTTTGACTTCCTGCACACCTGCCACATGATAAAACGACCCCTCACTGTCCTTGCATTTCCAACACTTGTTTGGTACACTTTTGTACATTAGAGCCAGCTTCTTTGGGGTTGAAAACCATCTATATACCAACAGCATCACAGACTTGAAGGCTGAGCAGAGTTGTGTAAAAAGGAACAGGCAGGTCCGTCTTACCCACTGAGGCTAGTTCTGGAGGGCACCAGGCGAGAGTCCGGGGAACAGTAGGGTAGGAAGCTTCTTCGCCGCCCAGGGCAGCATTGTGGAGGCACCCCCCTGGGGGCATGGCATCACAGCGCGTGCATCGTGACGTCACAACGTTTCGGATGCACTACGCATGCCCGGAATTTCTGGGCATGTGTAGTGCATCCGGGGCAGCGCTGCTGCTCCCGTGGCGAGTGGGCGAGTGAGCGGCGGCTCGTGGGGCTGCCCTGTCCGGACGGGGTGCCAGGCGGCAGGGGAGGTGCCGGGGAGTGTCACCCCCCTCCCCTGGAACACGGGGCGCAGCGCCCCCTACGCCCCACCCTTCCTACGCCACTGCCGGGGAACACTGAATGAGTGCGCTGAGTGAGTGAAGGTGCGTGTGCCGCACCCTCCAAGACTCGGCTCAGTTTTGTCCCTTTTAGCCCGCAGGCGCTGAATTCTGTGGGGCGCCAGAAGGCTGAAAGGGAAAAAAACCGAGCCGGAGCTTGGCTGGAGCGGCGCACGTGCCCTCGCTCGCCCAGTGCAGGCCCGCTCGCTTTGTGTGCTGCCCGCCGTGGCCACCGTGGCATGAAGTGGCCGGCTGAGCCAGGAGGCGCTGCGACCGGCCTCCACCTCTTCCCCACTGGAGGAGCCCCTCTCCAGCCACTGCCCGCCTCCTCCAGCCCTAAAAAAGGTCAACTCTGGGAAAGGGGGGGCCCTTCGGAGGGATCTTTGCATCACGGCGCCGGATATGCTTAAGACGGCCCTGGGAACAGGCATCCAGGCCACAAACGGATAACAGATATCATTAAACTTGATTGAACAGTAAAAGGAAAAGGTAAAGGGACCCCTGACGATTAGGTCCAGTTGCGAATGACTCTGGGGTTGCGGCTTTCATCTCACTTTATTGGCCAAGGGAGCCGGCGTACAGCTTCCGGTCATGTGGCCAGCATGACTAAGCTGCTTCTGGCGAACCAGAGCAGTGCACGGAAACGCCATTTACCTTCCCGCCGGAGCGGTACCTATTTATCTACTTGCACTTTGACGTGCTTTCGAACTGCTAGGTTGGCAGGAGCAGGGACCGAGCAACGGGAGCTCACCCCGTCGTGGGGATTCGAACCTCTGACCTTCTGATCGGCAAGCCCTAGGCTCTGTGGTTTAACCCACAGCGCCACCCGCATCCCTTGAGTGAACATTAAATCAACATAATTTCCATCCGCAGCAGGGATAGTTATCAAACAACATTGGTTCTCCTCTTATATTAGTATATACAGCCCTTAACAACATGGGACCTGTTTACTTATGATATTGTCTTATTTACCCACTCGGCTGCTTCAATTGGTGGAATTGGCACAACTATAGGTTCCGCATTTGTAAAAACTCAATCTTTGAGTATGGCAGCACCGAAACTTTGGAACTCCCTGCCTGTTGAGGAGATCAAGCAGGCGTCTTCTCTGTATTCTTTCCAGCACCTGCTAAAAACATTCTTGTTTTGACAAGTCTGTCCAGATACCTAGAAAGCTGAAGTAATTTTAATCTGTTTTAGAATTGTAACTTTCACATGTTTTAAAGTAAGGCTGCAAATTTTGCTTGATTTTCTTGTTTTATCTTTTCATATGCCGCTATGTGGTTGCGTGGGTGGGTGTTTTTGCAATCGAACGGCGTATGATTTTTTTTTTTTTTACAAAATAAAAAAATTAAATAAATGGATACAACTAACAGTTCCAGGGAGTTTCGCACGGGGGGTGGTGGGGCTGAATATATCCACAGGTCACTGATATATCACAGATAGGTGATTGGAGGTTCAGAAATACCCCACCCCTCCCTGAATTAAACTCTAGGAAACTAAGATATAATAATAATTTATTTCTTGTGCCCCGCCCATCTGACTGGGTTACCCCAGTACTTTTTATTTTTCAATAAAGAATATAAAATAATAATTAAAAGGAACACGCCAAAACACCCAACATTAGAAGCTTCCTGAAACAGGGCTGCCTTTAGATGTCTGCAAAAAAAGTCATATGATTATCTCCTTGACATCTGATGGGAGGGCGTTTCACAGGGTGGTTGCCACTACCGAGAAGGCCCTCTGCCTGGTTCCCTGTAACCTCACTTCTCGCAGTGAGGGAACCTCCAGAAGACCCTCGGCGTTGGACCTCAGTGTCCGGGCAGAACGATGTGGGTGGAGACACTCCTCCAGGCCTTTAGTTGTAGTGGGTCTTAAAGTTCACCCTCCAAAAAAGAACAGTGAGGAATGTTATTTCCAACTGGATATTAAAACAGAGTAACAGAAACCGTGTCAAGATACAGAAGTTGAAATCTAACATTTCCTCTGTAGGTTTGCTTCTGGAAGCATGCATTTGGGACTCTAAACCTCTAAAAATAGAACTTTAGCCATTCCCTGGGTGGCTAAAAAAAAAAAAAAGCATTTCCTCTGCAGAAAAATCAATTTAAATTATTTACAGTGGTCCGGGGAACCCCTGTTAGGATTCTAACACTCCCCATTCCCCCCGAGGCACTGCAGGATTGTGACGATTTCCACTTGGCTCACGTCGGGGTGTCTTTCTCCCCCACCCCTCGCCTCATGTTCCAGGGCAGGAAATGACCTTGCCATTGATGGAGGGCGGTGGGATCGGGGGGGGGGCGTTTCTAGGCCATCCGTCCAATCCGTAGCCATCCCTCTGACTCAGAGAGGGTGAAAATGACAACAGGATCCAGAAACAGAATCAATTCCGTGTAGCTTTCGCTGCTTTAGCTGATAATAAACCCCCCCCAAGCCCCCCCCCCCCCGAGGCTTAATCTGCTGGTTGATTGCAAACCAGCCACACATCTGTCACACTGGAGCCAGAGCCTGTCTGGTGTCTCAGACGATTTATTAATTTATTTCCCTGCTGTCACACCCCGGCTTTTTTTTATTATCATCTCTGCTGTCCCATTGCAGCACTCCTGGGCACCTCCTCCTCATTTTAAGGAAGCCGGCATGGGAGAACTTCCTAGCTGTTTTGTAGTGAGTGTGACTGTTTGGGTTTTTCCGCCTCCTTTCGCACCAGCGTCTCATGGGCTGTTCAGCCTGCTCTCCATCCCTCTCTCCCTGTCCCTGCAGGTGAGTAGGCAAGCTCAGTGGCTATTTTCTCGGCGAGGCGTTGAGCTTCCAAACATCAAGTCCTTCGTTCAGCAGCATTAAAAAGTCCTTGTGATCCAAATACCACACCTGAGATCAGGATGGGATTCAGTGGTTCACATACCTCTTCCATCTGGCTCAAATTACCGTATCTTTCGCTCCATAAGACGCATTTTTTTCCTCCTAAAAAGTAAGGGGAAATATCTGTGCGTCTTATGGAGCAGTGTTTTTCCAACCGCTGTTCCGCGGCACACTAGTGTGCCGCGAGATGTTGCCTGGTGTGCCGTGAGAAAAATTGTGTATATTTGATTCCTATTCAAGAGAATTACTTTATATATAGTCAATATAGGCACAGAGTTAATTTTTTAAACATTTTCTAATGGTGGTGTGCCTCGTGATTTTTTTCATAAAACAAGTGTGCCCTTGCCCAAAAAAGGTTGAAAAACACTGTTATGGAGCAAATGGTGGTCCCTGGAGCTGAATTTCCCAGGGGCCAAAAGAGGATCATGCCTTTTATTTTACAAAGAGAAAAGAGGGTGTTGAAAGGACCCCGCTCAGCAGCTGATCAGCAAGAGATCGGGAGAGAGATAAGAGTCCCTGGCTCCCTTTCAGCCCTGCCCCCTTGCCCAGGCCTCTATTGTTGAATGTGCTGCAGAGGGAGGTTGTTTGTTTCCCCAGCAACATGTGACTGGCTGATTAGATTATCTGTCTGGAAACTGTAGAAATGGCTCCCTTTCCTTTAGAAGCTGCAGAAATGTGAGTTGAACCCCATAAAAATTGGGCTTTTCCTCTTTGCTTTTCCCCATTTGCAACAAAAAGCTGCAAAACTTTTAGCTGATCCTCAAAAAAACCAGGGCTTTTCTCTTTGCAAAAAAAGCTGCAAAACTTTTAGCTGATCCTCAAAAAAACAGGACTTTTCCCTTTGCAAAAAAGCTGCAAAACCTTTAGCTGATCCTCAAAAAAACAGGGCTTTTAGAGGAGGAAAACCAGAAAAAAATATTTTTTATCTTGTTTCCTCCTCTAAAAACGAGGTGCGCCCTATGGAGCGAAAAATACAACCCTGATCTTGCTTCCTCTCATCCCAGAAGCACCCTTCCTTTGGGACTTTCTTCCCTGAAAGGATTTGAGGTGGATTAAATATGTAGCGCCATATCTAATTTTAACTCATGGTCCTGGCAATTATATAGGCACAAGACTCCCTATTCAGGTAAACCGAGCTGGTCAAAGCTGCATTCCACAGCCTGGATGTTATTATAAATCTTAATAAAACCCCGTGGATTTGTACAAACTGTCGGATATTTGGCATGGGTTAGCTACATGTTAAGCAATACACTCCTGACAAAAATTTCCTTTGTCTGGAGGCAGTTGGAGGATAGATGGCAGCTAACAGATTGAGGTTGAATCCTGACAAAACAGAAGTACTGTTTTGGGGGGACAGGAGGCGGGCAAGTATGGGGGACTCGCTGGTCCTGAATGGGGTAACTGTGCCCATGAAGGACAAGGTGCGCAGCCTGGGAGTCATTTTGGACTCCCAGCTGTCCATGGAGGCGCAGGTTAATTATGTGTCCAGGGCAGCTGTCTACCAGCTCCATCTGGTACACAGGCTGAGACCCTACCTGCCTGCAGACTGTCTTGCCAGAGTGGTGCATGTTCTAGTTATCTCCCATTTGGACTACTGTAATGCGCTGTATGTGGGACTACCTTTGAAGGTGACTCGGAGACTCCAACTAATCCAGAATGTGGCAGCTAGACTGGTGACTGGGAGCGGCCGCCGAGACCACATAACACCAGTCCTGAAAGACCTCCATTGGCTCCCAGTATGTTTCCGAGCACAATTCAAAGTGTTTATGCTGATCTTTGAAATCCTATTTTTTTTTACAATAAATATTTTATTGTATTTCGATTTCTTACATCCGCCATTGTCTCATACATTTTATACATACATTTCATTTGTACTTGTTTTACAAATTAAATTCCACTATATAAATTAATAAAATGTATGTACTTTCCCATATATAATTTCTCTTTCGTTGGCTCATTTTTCTTGCTTCCTCGTGCACACAATAATGACAAAAATGCTACTAATAATAAAAGACATGAAAATGTAAAACTACACATATTATATTCTTTTATATCTTTTTAACAATACAATACTAAAGAGAAAAAAAGAAGAAGAAAAGGAAAAAAAGAAAGAGAGAAGGAAAAGGAAAAAAAACAAGAAGAAAAAGGGGAGAGGGAGAGGGAGGGGGAAAGGGGGGAGGGAGGGGAAGGAAAGAGGAGAGAGACAAAAAAGGGGGGAAGGGGGGAGAAAAAAAGGAAGAAGAAGTAGACAGAATAATAAAATAAAAGAAGGAAAAAAGAAGAAAAGAAAGGAAAAGAAAGAAAAAAAGCACACAAATATTAATCTCTTTTGTTAGACTTCCCATCTTTTCCCTATGAACATTCATTTTCTCATTACGAATGTACTCAACACTGCTATATTAGCTTTTGTCTCCTAAATGGCCTCGGCCCACTAGACCTGAAGGAGCGTCTCCATCCTCATCATTCAGCCTGGACACTGAGGTCCAGCTCCGAGGGCCTTCTGGCAGTTGCCTCCCTGCGAGGTGAGGTTGCAGGGAACCAGGCAGAGGGCCTTCTTAGTAGTGGCGCCCACCCTGTGGACTGCCCTCCCATCAGATGTCAAGGAAATAAACAACTGACTTTTAGAAGACATCTGAAGGCAGCCCTGTTTAGGGAAGTGTTTAAATGTTTGATGTTTTATCGTGTTTTTAATATTCTGTTGTGAGCTGCCCAGAGTGGCTGAGGAAACATACATACATACATACATACATACACACATAATTATTCCAGGCAGATCCAGCAAATGGTTGGGACATCACAGTTTATAACTCTTTTGTCCATTTCAACTTGGATTTTGCCAAGATACTTTTGGGATTTTTTCCTTTCCCATTTAATTGGGCACAGAAGTTTAAGTCTGCTTCAAATCTCCCTCCTCCAACATATGGACAGCAACAATAGGGACACAGCAGAGGGTGTAGGGCCCCCCTGCCACCGCCCCCCGCAGTTATGGGGTTGTAACAATGTGAAAGAGAATGCACAAATTAGGGCAATTTGCATTCTAGGAAACGGCTAACATGATAGTGTGTTTGCTGTTGTGGATAACGTGTACTCTTCAATATACAAATGTGTTTGTTTGTTTGTTTGTTTTTTAAAAACAACTTTTTATTGGATTTCTAAACAAGAGACATGGGAATAACAAACGGTACAAATAAATAGAACAAGCCTTCTCATGTCATTTGTCCACCACAAAAATAGCAAAAATAAATTTGCAGTAATACATACTGCATATCACGGTTCATTATTGGTGGTTAATGTATAAGTTCTTGGTTCATGAATTGGTTTAAATAAAATCAAACTCTAAGGGGAAACGGAATAGAACAGAGTTAACAGATAATTATGGTGCTGGTGAGAGTCCCATGGACTGCAAGAAGATCAAACCTATCCATTCTTAAAGAAATCAGCCCTGAGTGCTCACTGGAAGGGCAGATCCTGAAGTTGAGGCTCCAGTACTTTGGCCACCTCATGAGAAGAGAAGACTCCCTGGAAAAGACCCTGATGTTGGGAAAGATGGAGGGCACAAGGAGAAGGGGACAACAGAGGATGAGATGGTTGGACAGTGTTGTCAAAGCTACTAACATGAGTTTGGCCAAACTGCGAGAGGCAGTGAAGGATAGGCGTGCCTGGCGTGCTCTGGTCCATGGGGTCACAAAGAGTCGGACACGACTGAACGACTGAACAACAACAACAACAGATAACACTCGTAGCCTAATCAGGAGCCCTCGTGTTTGTGCTTAGATTAAATTTGAGTAATAAGTCATTTCCCCTCTTACGTTACCAATGAAACAATGTAAAATGTTCGTCTAAATTTAATTGTAGATCAACCAGATTGAGGCAAATGCTGATGTGGGGAATTGGACATTTCCTGGAATACTGGCACACGTTTTGAAATTAAGTCACACCGGGGTAAAGCCATATTACTTTATTTGTCCATGTGTCAACCATAATTTATATGTTAATCTCTCAAGGAGAGCTCAGTTGTCCATTGCTGTGCCAAAAAAGTTATTTCCAGTGTCTGGTTATGTTGTGTCTCGCCGCTTGTAATGAATGGCTTATTAGTTCTCTATTATTATGTAAATCCAGATGGTTGTCTTGAAATATATTCAATAAACTTCTCCACCACTGCTTGAGGCAGCAGGGCGGGCAGGGCACCCAAAGGAGGGGGCTCTGCCGCCTGAGGCAGCGGTCTCACCCTGCCTAATGGCTGGGCTGGCTCTGGTTGGACAGTTCAGCACTTCCTGGAGAGCACCACTCAGGTAAAGGTAAAGGGACCCCTGACCATTAGGTCCAGTTGTGTCCGACTCTGGGGTTGTGGCGCTCATCTCGCTTTATTGGCCGAGGGAGCCAATCTATTGGCCGAGGGAGCCAATAGATTGCCTTGGTGCAGGGGCCCCCTTAGGAGCGGCCCGCGGGGCCCAAGTTGGCTCAATTGCTCCAATTGCCTTAAGGTCAGCCCTGATGAGACTGTGTAGGGGTTGGACTGACAAGCCCTGCACCTTCTAGGTCCCTGATGTCACCATTCAGAGTACAGACTCAAGGACTTTTTGTGGAAATAAAGGGGGGCACTTATTGGAAATCAGTTTTGTCACTTCTCCCCCCCAAACCCTGAGACAATGAGCCCAGCCACCTTTTATTCACAGTCGCATAAGCACTACACTACAGCATGGCCTGTACCCAATCTTGTTTTTGTACAATCTTGTTTGTCCTCAGTAACCAAAATTACATTATCAACATATACAAGCAGAAAAGTTGTTTTCCTTCATTTGCAAGGAATCATACAAAACAAAGTGGCACTAATAAAGAAACGTTCCAGTGTGGCAACAGAAAGCAAACTAAAAAAGCTTTTGCAGTTGATCAAAACTATCCAGCAATATCAAGTTATAGGAAAACTGGTGCTATTAGCAGTAATCCTTCTGGTTGGTTAATTGGTTTGGCAACTTCCAGGCACATGATGTGTGATGCTAATTATTTCCCCCAAGAGTTCAATGATAACTGATCAGAGGCAGCTACCCGAGAGCTATGAGATTCAGGTGAGGGTGAGGTTCAGATGACTTGTCGATCCCAACAGGTATATAAGAGGACGACCCGGCCTGCCTGTGATGCTAATTATTTTCCCCAAGAGTTAATTGATAATTCATCAGAGGCAGCTACCGAAGAGCTATGAGATTCAGGTGAGGGTCAGGTGACTTGTCAATCCCAGCAGGTATATAAGAGGACGACCTGGCCTGCCCAGGCCACTGGTTCAGGAATCAGAAAAGTGCAGAGGTTAAATGTGGAATGATCTTGTGTGCTCCTGTGAGGGAGGGGGTTGGATATTTCGCTCCCCTCGGTGGGAGAGGGGGCAGTATGAAAAGTTTAACCATGTAAGGATTTGTGCTGGTAATTGGAAATTTTTAATAATAATAATAATAATAATAATAATAATAATAATAATAATAATAGACTCAGGGCTACCCAGTGGGGCCCAATATGAAGCAGTGGGGCACAACTTGTTTTTTTTTTGAGGGGGGGGTAGGGCCCCAGTTCACACCCAAAGTCTTATAGATATAAATAAAATCCATCTAGATTGCCTTGGTGCAGGGGCCCCCTTAGGAGCGGCCCGCGGGGCCCAAGTTGGCCCAATTGCTCCAATTGCCTGAAGGTCAGCCCTGATGAGACTGTGTAGGGTTTGGACTGACAAGCCCTGCACCTTCTAGGTCCCTGATGTCACCATTCAGAGTACAGACTCAAGGACTTGATATGGAAATAAAGGGGGGGCACTTATTGGAAATCAGTTTTGTCACCTCTTCCCCCCAAACCCTGAGACAATGAGCCCAGCCACCTTTTATTCACAGTTGCATAAACACTACACTACAGCATGGCCTGCACCCAATCTTGTTTTTGTACAATCTTGTTTGTCCTCAGTAACCAAAATTATATTATCAATGTATACAAGCAGAAAAGTTGTTTTCCTTCATTTGCCAGAAATCCTACAAAAAAGTGGCACTAATAAAGAAATGTTCCAGTGTGGCAACAGAAAGCAAACTAAAAATGTTTTGGCAGTTGATCCAAACTATCCAGCAATATCAAGTTATAGGAAAACTGGTGCTATTAACAGCAATCCTTCTGTTTGGTTAATTGGTTTGGCAACTTCCAGGCACATGATGTGTGATGCTAATTATTTCCCCAGGCCTGAAGTGTGATGCTAATTATTTCTCCCAAGAGTTAAATGATAACTGATCAGAGGCAGCTACCAGAGAGCTATGAGATTCAGGTGAGGATCCGGTGACTTGTCAATCCCAACAGGTATATAAGAGGACGACCCGGCCTGCCTGTGATGCTAATTATTTCCCCCAAGAGTTAATTGATAATTCATCAGAGGCAGCTATCGAAGAGCTATGAGATTCAGGTGAGGGTCAGGTGACTTGTCAATCTCAGCAGGTATATAAGAGGACGAGCTATGAGATTCAGGTGAGGGTCAGATGACTTGTCGATCCCAACAGGTATATAAGAGGACGACCCGGCCTGCCCAGGCCGAACCCATCGCTTTCTATTCTTGTATGTTGTCACCCAAGGAGCGCAACTATGCTCAAATTAACAAAGAGGCATGTGCCATTCCGTCTGATGCAGATCTGATATATATATATATATATATATATATATATATATATATATATATATATATATATATATGGGGGGGGGGTTTTGCACATGTGCCCATCAAGCTGTGTGGGGGAATTATCCCTCCGTGTGTGGTGTGGTCAGTAGGGGGTCATGCAAATGCTGCGCGTTGTGCGATGTTCTATCCATGCATGCAGGAAATTCGAGAGGGCGAGGGAGCATGGGTCCGCTGTGGGGAGCAGAGCGCATTTCTTGCGCACGGGTGCCTCCCTGCAGAAGGGATTTGTGCTGCGGAGCTGTTGTGGAAAATGCCTATGTGCTTGTGTTGACAGGTGTGCAAAGGAGGGGTGCAGAAGCTAAAGGCATCTGTCTATATGGCCTTTGCAAAGGCCAGATTGTACAGTCAGCTGGGGCCTGTAAAAAGCCAGGCCGGGAGCCCCCTTAAGTTGAGGCTGCATAGGCCTTGTAGTGCATGTGATTCAGATTCTATTCAGTTGAACCTCTGGTTACAAAGTTGACATTTTTTTTAGCAATGCCCCCCTAGGGAGCCTTCTTTTGTTCACTTCTTTTTATTTCGAGGCAGTGCACACCTACGTTTGTGGAACTGCAAACCTTTCCAGTCATGTGTTTCTCCATGTGATCCCTTATTTTCAAATCCGAAACTTGACAGCTATGCCTCTGACCCTGTGCAGAGCGCTCTTCCCCCTAAGGGGCGGAAGGATCAGCTCGGCGGAGAGAGAGAGAGAGAGAGAGAAAGAGGCCGCCGGCTGGTCCCGGGCGGAGGCGCGCCGGCGCTCGCTCCACGCGTCGGAGGCGCGCGCAACGGGCTTGCTCCGGCCAGCGGCAGGCGGAGGCGGGCAGGGGCGCACGTGCGGCGGCGATGGCCAGGCGGCTGGGCTCGGGAGCGCACTGAAGTAGCCCGCACCCCGCGGCTGCAGCATGGGCGGCTGCGCCATGCTCTTCGTGCTCGCCGTCGCCGCTCTCCTGCAGCCCAGCCAAGGAGGCTGGTTCTGGCGTGAGTGTCCCGGGACTTGGCGCGGCGGTGGCGGCACCTGCATTGCGGCAGAAGAAGCAGCCGGGATCGGGCCGGGAGAGAAGAGGGGGAAAAGGTCACGGGGCGGGGACAAGGCGGACTGCGCTCCGGGGGCGCGCAACATTTGGGGAGAGGGGCTTGCGGAGGGGTGCGGTGCGAGGTTTGCGCGCGGGCCGCGGCGTCTAGGGTGCTGGGAGCGGCTCCCTGGGGACCTCGGGAGCGGGCGGGGGTTGCGCCGCGCGCTTGTAGGAGAGACACCACCACCCCATCCCTCGAAACCCACTCAGGAGAGGCTTCTGCGTCGGGGTCGTTTGGCACAGGACGCCTGGGTCCCCCTTCCCCGTCTGTTCCCCCATCCCCCCTGCCCGCCACCCAGGTCAGAGTGTTTATCCCTTGTTAGCAAGGAATCCGGACTTGGGGAGCTGCCGGGCGGGGCTGGGGCTGGAGTTTGGTTGGTATCCTGGCCAGCTGTCGAGAAAGCGGCCCGGGGCACAGGCGCTCAATTGGCGCAACCTTTGCGCCTGTGGATCGGCACGTGTGGATACACATTTAGGTCGCTGAGCAAATTAAGGGGGCTGGGGGCTGGTAGCAGTGCTCTTTGCAGTAGCAAAGTTTTTGTGTGTGTGTGTGTGTTTTTTGTTTTTGGTAAAGCGTTCAAAGTTGTTGCTGCCTTTTCCAAAAGAGGGGAAGGGATCTGGGGTTCTGTACGAAAGATTTGGGCCTCATCAGCTGCTTCATCCTAACAGCACCCCATCCCTGTTTGCTCTTTGGCGAGTGTGTGTCTTGGGCCCTCTCAAGACAGAGGCCCAGGGAATGGTCGTTTATTCCATCTGTACTGTACACACACACACACACACACACTTTTTCTTAGGCTGGACAGTTTGTTCGTGGGGGTGGCTGAGAGCCTGGAACCTGTTCCATGCATTCGTGCTCTGGGAGGGCAGGACAAAGCCAGCCCCCTGTTCCCTCCACCCCACCCCACCCCACCCCACCATGCAGGGCCTTGCAAAAACAGGTTACAGGTCTGGGTCGTTTCTTCTGCATCTGCTTTCTTCAGGGTGTGTGTGTGTGATGATTCTGCAGACTGCTACACTTATCTATGCCTTCCCTCTTCATTTTTTATCAGGGTTGTGTGGGGGGGGGGAGTTTGGGGTTCCTCTCCACCAGAGAGGTCTGCACTAGTGATTTAGCTGGAAGGTTGCCTGGGGTTGGTGGGTGCGATGCCTGTTATTTGTGTCCCCTCCAGGTCAATCAATAGCTTCCTGCATCTGTCCTTGATGTAATGTGCATCTCTTTCCAAACTGGCTCGGGGAAATCGAGAGTGTCCCCCTTCCTTGCACCGCCCCCCCCCCGGCCATTTGTTTCTCGAAGCCTTTTTTTGCTGTCTCATAGCTGGCCCTGGTGCTGATGAGAGAGGGCTTCCCCATTTTGCTCTTTAGCAGATAGAGGCAGGCAGGAGCTGAGCCTGCAAGGGCGTGCCAGCCACTCTCCGCAGTGGAAGGGGAAAAAAAAATAATAAACCTGGAGGGAGGGAGCCGGTGGATAGCTCTGCTGCTGCTGCTGCTGCTAAACAGTCTTCCAATTTTGCAGCAGTGACAGGCTCAGTGTGCTGCCTGCCTGGTGTGTGAACGACTTGCCATCTCTGGAAGGGAAACAGGAGCTCCTCACTTCGTCGCTTGGTCTTGGCCACTGACGTCCAAGAAAACTGAACTTGCAGCTTAATCTGGCGGGGGTTCTGCCCTGGAACCTGTTTTACATGGGAGGTAGCGATAGCGTATCACCTGAGCATGTCTGGAGTGCCTTTCCTTCGCTACTGCAGTGCGCTTTGTGTAGGGCTTCCCTTGATGATGGTGTGGAGACTGCAGCTAGTGCAGAGCGCCATGGCATGAGTTCGAATTCGTTGGGCCGCCTGTGGCGGTATGCTGCTGGCTCTGGCTGCTCAGTTCATCACTGAGCCCAATTCAAGGCGCTGGCTTAAAATGGTGAAGCCCTGAAGAGGATCAGTGGCGTAGCGTGGGTTGTCAGCACCCGGGGCAAGGCTTAGAGGATGGGACTCTGCTGTCTCAAAGAGTGGTGCTCCCTAAACCGTTCTGCCTGTGAATTGAGATCTGCCACGGAGGTCCTGTTGGCTGTGCCAGCAGTAAACAAAGTCTGATTGGCCAGAGCCTGGAACAGGGCCTTCTCAGTGGTGGCACCATGGAGTACTGTACTCTCCTATCCTGAGGCGGTTGTCAACACTGGCTGGATTTTGGCACTAAGTAAACATGTTTCTCTTTCCCCAAGCTTATGAGGAATTGCATCTGTGTATAATTTGGAATGTTATCAGTGGGATGAATGGGTATGGTTAATTTTAAACGAGGAATCAGATAATTGGGTAGATACTTTGTGGCTGGCATTTGGCAAGTGAACAATTGAGGATGGTGGTGATAATTTGATTTGTTGAAACCCACCCTGAGACCACTGGAATTTTTTTTTTATATAAATCAATAAAATAAATAATTAACAACAGCTATTACACATAACATGTGGCAGTAAGCTTAGTAGTTGCTGTCCTCCAAACATTTCTCAGTAGACATGCTTCGGATGCTTACTCAGAAGTAAGTCCCACTGTGGAACTTAATTCTCTGGTATGTTGAGGACTGCAATCTTAGATGGCTTTAAAAACATAGGAAGCAGCCTCAAACAGAGTCTCGCCATTAGTCCATCAAGCTCACCATAGGAGCCAGCTCCTAAGGGCTGAGGTCCCTTCGTGCCCCCCCCCAATAAAATATTTGAGGGGGCCACCCACCCATCCCAAGTTGACGGGCATTGCCATTCAAATGGGGTGTGTGCTGCATTGTGTGACCAGTTAAGCAGGACTTCCCTGGCCCCTCCTATGTTTAATTCAAGTTGGCACCCCTGATTATGATGATGATGATGATTTCAATTTATAAGTCACTTGCACCATAAGGAGCATCCAAGCGACTTACAGAATTTTAAGAGCATTAAGCGTAATGTAAAAGAGAAAATATACATTGCAATAAAACCCCGCCCCAAGGTTGCCGCACCTTGGACAGGTGCCCCCATCGAAAGGATCCATTCTTCCTATTCTTCTTCCTGCCCTGCAGGGACTTGTGACTATGAACTGGTTAACCCCCTCTACACTTGGAATCTCGGAGCATCTTCCCGATCCAACATCTTCCGCGCTGCCACGTTCGCTCGGATTTATGGTGAGTTCATCACGGAGGGACAGACTTCACGCTCTCTCCAGCTCAGTAGCATTAACAGATGCAAGACTAAGCCAGTGGCCCATTGAGTTTTGTTGACTGTCTTCCAAAATTGGCCAGCTGTCCCAAGGTGGTTCACAAGCAATGCATAGCAGTGGAATGTGTCACTTGTAGGCGACGATTGCTGTACTGGATCCAGCCACCAGAGAAGCACATGGTCTCTAAATGTTGGGTTTGTGCTTGTGGTTGTCACACTAAATCAGGGTGGTCCAACCCGCGGATGTGGCCCACGAAGCCTTTTTTGGTGGCCCTTAGCAACATTCGGGGGGGGGGGAATCTTTAAAGCTTTATAAATTTATTTTTGTGTGTGTTATGCGTTGTTTATGAAAGCACATATATCTGTTTGTGTATTACGTTTGTTTAGTAAGTATGTTAAATCTATTGATTTGGCTCCCGGTACGTTTCCGAGCACAATTCGAAATGTTGATGCTGACCTTTAAAGCCCTAAATGGTCTCAGCTCAGTATATGTAAAGGAGCATCTCCACCCCCATCGTTCAGCCCGGACACTGAGGTCCAGCTCCGAGGGCCTTCTGACGTTCCCTCCCTGCAAGAAGTTAAGTTACAGGGAACCAGGCAGAGGGCCTTCTTGGTGGTGGCTCCCGCCCTGTGGAACGCCCTCCCTTCAGATGTCAAGGAGATAAAGAACTATCTGACTTTTAGAAGACATCTGGAGGCAGCCCTGTTTAGGGAAGTTTTTAATGTTTCAAGTTTTATTCTGTTTAATATTCTGTTGGGAGCTGCCCAGAGTGGCTGGGGAAACCCAGCCAGATGGGTGGGCTGTAAACAGATTATTATTATTATTATTATTATTATTGTACCTCCGGTTGTGGACAGGATCTGTTCCAGAGCTCAGGTCAGATCCCGAGGTTTTCGCTACAGGAGGTGTCTGTTGTGCGCATGCGCACAGCACGGTAGAGCGCTTCTCCGCATGTGCGCACAGCGAAACCTGGAAAAATACTTCTGGGTTTGCGCGTTCGCATCCTGAATTTTACGTAACCAGAGGGTTACGTAACGCAAGGTACTACTGTGTTGTTATACTGTGCCCATCATCCTTGACCATTGACCATGTTGGTTGGGGCTGCTGGGAGCTGGAGTCCAACCAAATTTGGTAGGCTCGGGGGATCTCTATTTGAGCCATTTGGCTGCGATCAGAGCCCCAGGACGTGGCTGGCCGAGCTACGGGTGTTGCTGTGTGTCTGTAGTTCCACTCCAGAAAGTGCAGAAAGTCTGGCTGTTTGTTAACCAGAGGTTTGGTGGTTCGAGCCCAGCCAAGGAGGTTCACGGGTAGGATTCCTTCATTGCAGGGGGGGGGGTTCGGATTAGATAACCACCCGCGTCCCTTCCAACTCTACAATTCTAGGATTCCACGAAAGCAACCGTTTCCCGTATTTTGCCCTCCCCGCCCTCTTTTCAGGAGCCGGAGGCTGGTCTCCCGACCCGCAAGACAAGCAACCCTGGCTGCAGATTGACCTGACCAAGAAGTGCCGCATCAATGCCATCGCCACTCAGGGGACCTTCAACACCAACAACTGGGTGACGCGCTACATTGTGCTCTATGGGGATCACCCCAGCAACTGGAAGCCTTACTTTCAACAAGGGAGCAATTGGGTGAGAGAGGAGTTTCTGTCCCTTACCCTCCAACAGGGAGAGGGCAGCGTTGTGACATCAGGTGACTGGAGGGTGGGCACCTGCCTGCCAAACCTGGCCTATAAGTGGTTTGGGGAGATACTAGTTCCCCACGCCTCTACTGAAGGGTCATTAGGTAATTCCATCTGAAAAAACCCCTCTCGTTTATTCTGCTTCTTGGCTCCAGAACTGCTGTGTTTTCCTACTTGGGCACCACAGGTGGTGAAAACCAGCCTTTTCAACTTCCTATTGTGGATTTGCAGGGGATCTACGCAGTTTTCTTCATGATTTGTGGCTACTGAAAACGACAATCCTGTACTATGTAGAAATTCCCAGACTTATCCTCTAGAATCGCCTGTTGTAGATTCTGTGCCCGTATCTTTATATGGTGCAAAAAAAGGAACACACTCGTCTTGCTCAGCCGCCAGTTCCCACCGCCCCTAATATATGTGTTGGTTCAAAATACATATATAGAAAGGAGAATTCCCTGGATGCCAAGATCCAGATCTGGGGCAAGTACTCTTTGGTGAGAGAACCCCAGCAGATATTTAAAGTCATAAAGCAAAGCATGGAAATCTAGACTTTAAAATATGCCCTTCCAAATTCCTTCCAAAGTTTCTCAGTTCTACAAGCATAGAAAAAGACCACACGTTTGATAAGTTAAAAAAATGGTTTACTTATCAACTCTCCAAAGGTCAGATTCATGTACTTCAGAAAGTTGCACAGACGGTATAGCTTGGCTTAGCTACAAAGTGGCGAAAGTTCCTAAACTATTGGCGTAGGAAGTCTAGAGTGGCTTGTGAGAGCCATGCGGTTGAGCTGGAGCAACCAGCTCAAACTTCTTGACGCAGAGATCTTCTCAGGTAGACTAAGGTTGAACAAAGGCTTGATTACATAGCCCTTCTCAAGGTAAGGGGAAGTGGACATAGCTAAGCCTGGCAGGACAGCTTACTCTATGGTATTAACCCCTTCATGCATTAATTAGACTTAAGCATGTTGGTTATATGAGGCTGGTTATCCTATAGTTTGGCCGTGCTGACTGGGCCTGATGGGGATTGCAGTCCACAACATCTGGAGGCTGCCATATTGGCTATCCCTGCTTTAACATCAGCCTTGAAGGTCCTCCTTGTACACCTGTCAGTGCATCAGTTTGGCTGGACTGGGCATGGCCTTTTCACCAGTAGCCCCACCTGCCGAAATAAAATTGCCTCCCAGGTAAGATGTGGGTGGCTCTTTCTTTGCAGGCCCTTAAGCAGACATTCAAGACTTGTCTATTACAGATGACTTTCTATTTAAAATAAAATAAAATGTTCTGCCCCTGTACAGGGCTTGAGGGAGTCTTTTGCTATTATGGCTAGTTTTTATGTTCTGAAAGACCTACATTGGCTCCCAGTACGTTTCCGAGCACAATGAAAAGTGTTGGTGCTGACCTTTAAAGCCCTAAACGGTCTCAGACCAGTATACCTGAAGGAGTGTCTCCACCCCCATTGTTCAGCCCGGACACTGAGGTCCAGCTCCGAGGGCCTTCTGGCGGTTCCCTCACGGCGAGAAGTGAAACTACAGGGAACCAGGCAGAAGGCCTTCTCGGTGGTGGCGCCCGCCCTGTGGAACGCCCTCCCGTCAGACTCCCGTCAGATGTCAAGGAAATAAACAACTATCTGACTTTTAGAAGACACCGGAAGGCAGCCCTGTTTAGGGAAACTTAATATTTGATGAATTACTATATTTTAATATTTTGCCGGAAGCCGCCCAGAGTGGCTGGGGAAAGCCAGCCAGACTGGCGGAGTATAAATAAGAAATTATGATGATGATGATGCAGTAGGACGACTTGGTAAAGTTGGCTTGCTCTTACTTGTGTGCGTTGTACTGCATCTTAATACTGTACAGAAGCTGCCTTGTGCCATTACCTTGAAAAGTGGCTCATAAATA
Source organism: Lacerta agilis (assembly GCF_009819535.1). Lineage (NCBI taxonomy): Eukaryota > Metazoa > Chordata > Lepidosauria > Squamata > Lacertidae > Lacerta > Lacerta agilis. Next base: position 40,086,784 of record NC_046325.1, read on the forward strand.
TTGAAAATAAATATGTCTTTCCCCCAACTCACTGTGGGCCTTCAAGGTCTCGGGCAGGGGCTTTTCCCAAGTTCCGTTCCATGTCAAATGGCAAGGAACGAACCTAGGACTTCCTACACGGGAGGGGGGAAAAATGCCCTTGCCTGGAGATTTTGCATTCTCTTGCCTTAATTTCTCACCCCTCGCTTTGGCTCTTAGTTCTGAAAACCACTGAAGTGTTTGTGTGCCTAGGAAGGCAGCCCCCCTGTGGCCGATCGTGCTTCTGCTCTTCTTGAGAAGTTTCTCTCTCCATCACCACTTTGTTTCCCCCTTGTGCAGACTTTCTTTGGCAACGTGAACGCGAGTGGCGTGGCCCTCCACAACCTGCACCACCCCATCCTGGCTCGCTACCTCCGCATCATTCCTGTGGCCTGGAATCCGCACGGCTCCATTGGCTTACGCGTGGGCCTTTACGGCTGCTACTACCGTAAGTGATTCAATGTCGACTTCTCTTTTAACTTATTTCATTTCACTTTTATTTCCCAACCAGGGGCGTGCCCAGGATCAAAACTAGGGGGGGGGGGCAAGCCATGGTCGTTCAGGTTGTGACATTTCAGCACGGAAAGGCGAATGAAACCAAAATTTTAGGAAAATTATATATAATTATAGCAGTGCTTTATTACGGTAGTTATTACAATTATTTGCTTGAATTTTTTTTAATTTTTATTCTAGTTACATGTCTTATACCAGGGGTGGCCAACTCCCAAGAGACTGTGATCTACTTTCAGCAGTGATCTAACCCCGTTTTGGGGGGTTCAGCTCAAAGTTACTGACCATATTATGTAAACAGCAAACAAAAACAGCTTCAAACAGGAGAAAAACTCCCCCCCCAAACAGAAACCCCCAAATGGCTGAAAAACTCAGTTTCCTACGATCCTCAGCCATCGCAACTCACCATGCAAGGGAACTGTGTCCAAAGCTCCTTTGCAGCGATCAGCTGCCGCAACACACACACACATGCAGTGGCCGGCTGCCGGTCGGCAGAGCTCAATTGTTATTTAGATTTTGGGAGGGGGAGAAAGACTGGTAGTTGAGCTTTTTAGGAGAGCTTTTTTCCCATTTAGGCTGCCGATAACCATTTAATTATTATTCTTTTTTGCTTCTAGGGGGGGCAGGTGCCCCCTCCTGCCCCCCCTTGGGTACCCCCATGTTCCCAACCCCGAGATTTGTGATAAAACCCCAAAGCGGTTTACGAAAAAGGATAAAGCAGTAGCATTACCGGTAAAAAAATAGTTTTAACAAACCCTATTTATAACATTCAAAAACAGCAGCGATAAGCCAAAAACCAGATTAAAACACATGCTAACATTCCATGGCATTCTAAAAACAACTGCTTCACAGAAACGTGAAATACTTGGATGCTGTTTATACCTTCCAAGTAAAAGACGTTTTGTGGGGGACACCCTGAAAATGTCTGCAGTCTGTTATCTTCCTATTCAGATTATTTTGCTTTGGGCTCTGAAATTCCGAAGTCTACATTAGGGCAATACGTTTGTTAATACATTTTGAACATGCCCAGTGCTTTTATTTGCCTTGATAAATATGTTTTCCTAATAGGCAGTGCTTTTCATTAAAAAAACGAATGAGGTGCTGGTACTCATATCTTATGGGACGTGGATGGCGCTGTGGGTTAAACCACAGAGTCTAGGGCTTGCTGATCAGAAGGTTGGCGGTTCGAATCCCCATGCCGAGGTGGGCTCCCGTTGCTCGGTCCCAGCTGCTGCCTACCTAGCAGTTCAGAAGCACGTCAAAGTGCAAGTAGATAAATAGGTAACGCTCCGGCGGGAAGGTAAATGGTGTTTCCGTGCGCTGCTCTGGTTTGCCAGGAGCGGCTTAGTCATGCTGGCCACATGACCCAGAAGCTGTACGCCGGCTTCCTCAGCCAATAAAGCGAGATGAGCGCTGCAACCCCAGAGTCGTCCGTGACTGGACCTAATGGTCAGGGGTCCCTTTACCTTTACCTTTACTCATATCTTGATCCAAGTGTTGTGGGTGCCAGCACAAAATAGTTAACAGGAGCAGCAAAAACAGAGAGCGGTGACGGTATTGTGTACCAGTGAGTACTGTAAAAAAACAAAAAAAACAACCAGTGTTTGAGATTACGGACCAACATGACTCCCTTTTACTTTTTTACATTGACAAAAAAAAAATCCATAATCATAGTACATACACAAAATAAAACTTGTATTTGTGGAGAAGCAGTTTGGAAATTGACCCCCCCCCCCTCACAGTCTTTGGTTAAAAGAGGAAAACACGGTGCATGTATTGGTTGGTTGGTTTTTTCTTAGCAAACGGGGGTGGGGTGGGGTGGTGCTCTTCCAGATGTCTTCGAGGTGTGACATATCTAATGGCTGAGGAGAGATGGAGAGAGCCATTCTTGGGAGCAGAAGGTATTCAGGAAATTATTGCAACCTGAGATGAAAATATAGCTTAGTAACTGAGGCGCTGACTTAGTATTGATCAGGAGTCACATGCAAGCAAACTTCGCACCGGCCAGGGTGCTGTTGGTCTAATTTGGGATTGCATTGGCAATGGGACCCGCTACTACTGTACTGTCGTTAGCTAGGCACCCATTAGCTAAAGTGGTGCTTCAGGTTAAGAACAGTTTCGGGTTAAGAACTTAATCCGTTCCGGAGGTCCGTTCTTAACCCGAAACTGTTCTTAACCTGAAGCACCACTTTAGCTAATGGGGCCTCCCGCTGCCGCTGCGCCGGCAGAGCACGATTTCTGTTCTCATCCTGAGGTAAAGTTCTTAACCTGAAGCGTTATTTCTGGGTTAGCGGAGTATGTAACCTGAAGCGTCTGTAACCTGAGGTACCACAGTAGGCCTACTTGGAAAGGAGACTTGACCGGAAGCTGCTGTAAAACTGCTTTGCTCCTCTTCCCCCGCAGAGTCCGACGTCTTGTATTTCGATGGCGACGATGCCATCGCCTACAAGTTCCGCACCAGAACGGTCCGCACCGTCCAAGACATGCTTGGGTTCAACTTCAAGACGATGGAGCGCGAGGGGATCTTAATGTACGCGGCGGGGGCCCAGGGCGACTACATCAGCCTGGAACTGCAGCAGGCCCAGCTGGTCTTCAGCATAAGCCTTGGTGAGCTTGAAGAGGGGGGAAAGCATGCATGTCCCAACTCAGAGACAGGCGACGTGGTGCCCTCCAGCTGTCGTTGGGCTCCAAGTCCCACCATCCCTGACCATTGACCACGCTGGTGGGAGTTGGTGACAAGCGGCTAAGGCAGTGATTGGGTACCTGGGTGGAGAGCATAGCTGTCAAGTCTCCCTTTTTTTGCAGGAAACTCCCTTATTCCAAGCCGTTTCTGGCTGCTATCCCTTATTGTTGATATCCCTTAAATTTCCCTTATTTCCGGGAAGGGGAGTTGGAGTCTGGGGACTCCTTGGGTTCCTGGCTTTCTCAGCCCTGCCTGCCTGCCTGCCTACCTCACAGGACTGTTGTGGGGATTAAATGAGGACTAGGACTAGGGAGCTCCTTGGAGAAAAAGGTGGAATATAAATACCTAATAACAAACAGACAGACAGACAGACAGATATATAAAGAAGAAGATAAAATAGATGAATGTTTCTCGGCAACAGGTGCTCAGATTCAGCATTGCTGCCCCTAACTGGAGGCAGAGCAGAGCCAACCTGGCCAGAAGCCACCAGTGGTCCTCTCCTCCTGCATGAATTTGCCTAATCCTTTTCTAAAACCATCAAGTTGGTGGCCATCGCTGCTCCCTGTGGCAGGGAGTTCCAGAGGTTAACCGTGTGCTGCGTGAATAAGTGCTTTCTTTTCTCTGCCCTGATTTCTCTTTCCTGGGAGCTCTATCCTGGTGTAAATTAATTTGTAGCCTGGGGGGGCGGGGATTACCGCGGCGTGGACTGTCCCTGAGAACCGTACAGGGACAGGTGAGAGTGCTGATCCCTTATTTTCAATTCCGAAACTTGACAGCTATGGTGGAGAGCTGCAGTTGTGACATAACTAATTTGTGAATATCCTTGTTTGACCTGAGAGTAAACAACTGATAACAACGACAACAACAACAACGATTTTATTATTTATACCCTGCCCATCTGGCTGGGTTGCTCCACCTTCCAATACATATAAAACCTAATATAACATCAAATATTAGAAACTTCCCCATACAGTGCTGTCTTCAGATGTCTTCTAAAAGTTGTACAGTTCTTTAACTCCTTGACATCTAATGGGTGGGCACTCCAGTATACCCGAAGGAGCGTCTCTTCACACCCATCGTTCAGCCCGGACACTGAGGTCCAGCTCCAAGGGCCTTCTGGCGGTTCCCTCATTGCGAGAAGTGAGATTACAGGGAACCAGGCAGAGGGCCTTCTCGGCGGTGGCGCCCATTCTGTGGAACGCCCTCCCATCAGATATCAAAGAAATAAACAACAATTTGACGTTTAGAAGACATCTGAAGGCAGCCCTGTTGAGGGAAGTTTTTAATGGTTGATGTTTTAATGTCATTTTAATCTTTTGTTGGAAGCCGCCCAGAGTGGATGCGGAAACCCAGCCAGGTGGGCGGGATATAAATAACAAACGACGATGATGATTAGGCAAAAACAGAAGCACAATGAAGGCTTAACATTAATCAAGGCAGTCAAACTCATAGCAATGCATGTAGATGTTTTGAGGTGCTGAGATTTAAGATTTGATTTAGCAGGCCTCTCCTGTGAAGCTTTCTGGCAGAGGTGCTGCAGTTTGCAGCAGAGGTGATCTTGAGCTCAAATGACATAAAGTTGATAGACTTTTATCTTTAAATGTGAGCACCGCATTTGCATGTGAAATGGGTGTATCTGTGAGACAGATTTAAAGGGGGTGCGAATGGGTGGATGGCAGCACGCCAAACCTTTCAGCTGCCCTCCACCCCCTGCTTCCATCTCCCCAGGTACTTTTATCTCAGCTAAACTCTTGATACTGAAAGTGAGCTTAGCTGGGAGAAAGCATCAGTGGAGGATAAAGCTGGCTGGAGTATGGCCCCCACACTTCTTTGACCCTTCCAAATTGCAACCCACACCTGCCACACCCATGAATAGACGCAAGATAATATCAGTGGTACCTCGGTTTTCGAGCGTCTCGGAAGCCAAACATTTCAGTTTTCGAACGCCAAAAACCTGGAAGTAAATGTTTCCGTTTTCAAACGCGCCTCGGAAGTCGAACAGCTCCTGCTGCGTCCCCCCCCCCCAATTTCTCTATTGAAATTGCCGACTGCCCTTTGCGCCTCAGTTGCCAAACTTTTCGGAAGTCAAACGGTGTTCCGGAACGGATTATGTTCAACAACCGAGGTACCACTGTTTCTGTAAACAAAGAATAAACGTCCCCAAAAATGGCAAAAGTAGTTTCATTCCCAAATAGGTTTTATCTTAAACAGCAGCAAACGCAGTAAATAAACGAGTTCAGTGCTCGTTTCTTCTCTTTCCAAAATAGATTTTATCTCAAACAGTGGCAAACGTGGTAATAAATTGCCCACTTGTAATATATCAGTGGTACAGTGCTCGGACGTCATTCCGGTAATCTGACATTTCGTCACTAAAGAGCTTAGTCATCGAGCTTTGTAGTAAATAGTGTACAAGAGAAGACCTAATCCAGCTTAGAGGCCATTAGACCATAGACAACAGAAGTTAGGCTATCCCTGTTCAGATGGAGGCGCAGCTGAACCACCAGCCAAAGCTGATGGAAGGCACTCTGCACCACCGAGGCCACCTGAGCCTCAAGCGACAGCAAAGGATCCAGGAGTACCCCCAAGCTATCTTATCTGCTCCTTCAGAGGGAGTGTAGGGAACCACCTACTAACAGTCTTAGCTGGATTGAACTTCAGTTTATCGGCTTTCATCCAGGCGATCATCAAGGCAAGACTGCAGTCCATCACACATCCACTGCCACACCTGTGGATATGAAATAAATAACAGAATAATATAATGTTATATTAATGGTCTATTATTGTATTAACGTTTCCTTAGTTCACTGATTGATTTGATTTTAGTATCCTGCCCTTCCTCCCCAAAAAGACCAGGGTAGCAAACAAATAATGCTGTTTAAAAAGGAAACAAACAAACAAACAAAAAACAATTAAAAACATGACAGTTAATGACAATGTAAATTAAAAAAAAAATCAGTTTAAAACGCCCTAAAAGCTGTTGGAGCTGTTAAAAAAGTTCTTTGATTCGGAGATCTCCAGGTTTCCTGGAACAGTCTTCTTCAGCCACCCGAATTCTTGAGTTGCAGCTTCAAAATTGACCTTTTGCTCAATTCTCTGGGAACTTACTTCCAGTACAGAAAAACAGCGCTCTTTGCCTGTCTCCTGCCCGTGGGTATATACTGGCTCACCAAATGACCAAGGCCAAAAGTTGGATTTTAGAGGGACACTGAAAGAACTCGAATGACTTGGCTCTGCTCTTCCGCGGACAACACCGCCAGCATCCTGTTGACATGCTGTTTCTTCTCCCCAGGCAACAGCTCACTAAACATGAGCGGAGGGGAGACGATTATGAAATTGGGAAGTCTCTTGGATGACCAACACTGGCACCAAGTTCGCATCGACCGCTACAGGCGATTTGTCAATTTCAGCTTGGATGGGGAGGTCTTGCAGTACCGCCTTAACGGAGAGTTTGATCAGCTCGACCTGGACAAAGAGGTGATTGGGGTGGCACGGTGGGCACACTTGCGATGCCCTGATTCGAGATTTTAAATTGAGATTCCCCAAATTGAGCCCTGCTCTTCTCCCTCTCTGCATGGCAGTGGTCCCTGCTGGGACCTTTCAGGATTTCCCACCCTTACATAACTTGATCCCCTCCGGGTTTCCTTGACTTCTGCAGATCTTCTTTGGGGGAATAATGAACTATGAGAAGCAGCGCCTTGTCTATCGGCCAAACTTCCGTGGCTGCATGGAAAACATTGCCTACAATTTGGTCTATATCAGCAACTTGGCAAGACGTCGTAAACCATCTATTAGGATCGAGGTGAGGATGAACGTGTTGCTGGGGTTTGCAAAACTAGAGAGAGAGAGAGAGAACTTTGTTTACTTGCCCTTGACTCTGTTGTAGATGTTTGCTGAGACTGCGGAAGCAGCTTGTAACAGTCCAAATGTAGGACTCTAGGGCCTACACTTATTCTATTATGCGGCTTGCATTGACCATGCAGCCCTCTGCACTTCTGTTCCTTTCTCTCTAGTAAATTCTGAAGCAAGTAGATAGATATCTTTATTCGGCTATAAGCCCGCGTCAGGAATAAAATACGTAAAATAAAATAAAATACATTCAGATTACAAAAGCAAACACATTATGAACATCGACACAGCAATTAAAGGACTAGTACACCCAGTCTTCTCAATTTTACAGATAAAATGGTGACAATGATATTACAATAAGTTTATGGATATATGATGATAGATAAGGATTAAAAATATTGGAGAAAGAGGAATTTAAATAAGTTATAAAGTTACTATAGTATATTTGAAATGAAAGCAGAAGAGAGGACGTGAGGAAGTCCCTAAGTAAGATTATAAATAAGATATGATTAGGTAAATAAATGTTTTTCTTTTTGTTAGGTTTGTTTTTGTATTTTAGTTTGGTAGTGTATTGTAGTAGTGTTTTGTTTTGTTTTATATTTTGTATTATAATTTGTACGTTTATTTTTTTGTATTTTTGAGAAAACCAATAAATTCTTATTTTAAAAAAAACAACAATGATATTACAAGGCCATTTAAGCTGGAATTGTTGAATAATATAATATCAATATTCTTGGAGTGTTCCATGGCCTCTTTTATATGAGATAACTGAAATCAAGAATCTAGCAACCTGTAATGTTCTTTGGGGGAATCGTATCTTGCAACAAGCAAGCCAATTGTGTTTCAGAAGGATTATCAGCCATCTCCAAAATAACTGGGTTCAAAATTCTGGTCCGGGGTAAGATATATAATGGGCATTTAAATAATATGTGATGGAGCGACTCTATTGATTTGTTATCGCACGTGCATAAGGCTGAAATTTTGCCATTTGAAAACCTATGACTCATAACATTTGATGGAGATGCGTGAAATCTTGCTTTAGCAAAAGCAAATCTGTGTGATGCAATAATGGTATAGTTTTTGTAAAATGTGCAGGGATATAAGATATGTAAAATGAACGACGGAAAGAGAAGAAGGGAAGTCATTGATACCTTAAGTATGTAAAATGTTTATCTGAAATTGTAAAACAGAAAATTTAATAAAAATCATATTAAAAAAAGAAAAGGAAGGAAGTCGAAGGAGTAAATGGAATGAGAACTCCGAGTGGAGTTACACTTCTGTTTCCACCTACTTCTGAGGCTACTTCAGGCCTTGCCCTGTTCTTAGCACCAAAACCATGAAAACATTAATTTTATTCCAAAGGAAGCCAGAGATTCGCAACCTGCAGAGTTGTGCGCCTGTTAATAAGTCCATCTGCTGCACAGTGCAGTCACGGGAACATATGGCCCTGCTGTGATGGAACAGCAACCAAGCCACCTCCTTAGCTGTCTCCTCCTCTGTTGCAGGGCCATTTGGGCGACTACTGCCGGGACAACCTCTTGTTCCCCTTCACCTTTGCCGGGGTCAACAACTTCTTGCAGGTGCCCGGGTACCCGCGGCGCAATCAGCTGGCGGTCAGCTTCAGCTTCCGCTCCTGGGACGTTGTGGGGCTGCTCATGTACACGTCCTTTGCAGACGACCTGGGATGGCTCGAGATGGTGCTGAGCGACGGGCAGATCAATGTGACCATCGCTCAGCCGAAAACCAAATCGAAGACCAAGAAGCTGGAGTTTGCGGCAGGTATGAGGAGGGGACACAGGAGGAGGGGCGGTTTTCTTCTACAGTGGTACCTTGGTTCTCGAACGGCTTAGTAGTCGAATAACTTGGAACCCGAACGCTGCAAACCCGGAAGTAAGTGTTCCGGCTTGCGAACCTTTTTCGGAAGCCGAATGTGCTCCGTTTTGAATGTTACGCTTCCGTTTTGTGTGCCACACTTTGGTTCCAAAGGTCTGTCTGTTTTTGCTATTTATTTTGCGTTTTTGTGGCTTTTTTTTGTTTTTGTGACTGTGTGGAACCCAGTTCAGCTACTGCGGGATTGATTGTGTGGCTGCAGTACATTGTTTATTGCTTTCATTTTATGGATCAGGGGTCCCCAAACTAAGGATGCGACCCAATCACCTTCTCAATCCGGCCCGCGGACAGTCTGGGAATCAGCGTGTTTTTACATGAGTAGAATGTGTCCTTTTCTTTAAAACGCATCTCTGGGTTATTTGTGGGGCCTGCCTGGTGTTTTTACATGAGTAGAATATGTCCTTTTATTTAAAATGCATCTCTGGGTTATTTGTGGGGCATAGGAATTCGTTCTTATTTTTTTTTCCAAAATATAGTCTGGCCCCCCACAAGGTCTGAGGGACAGTGGACCGGCCCCCTGCTGAAAAAGTTTGCTGACCCCTGCCTTGGATAGTAAAATGCATGTTAAATTGCTGTTTTAGGGGTTGTTTTTAAAAGTCTGGAACGGATTAATCCATTTTGCATTACTTTCTATGAGAAAGCGCGCCTTGGTTTTGGAACGCTTTGGTTTTGGAACGGATTTCCGGAACGGATTAAGATGAGAACCAAGGTACCACTGTAATTGCTTTGAGGCGAAACTTTAACTTTTGCTTGGAGGCAAAACTGAGGAATGCAATGTAGCATGCCGCTGGGTTTTTTTTTTTTAAATTATGCATTCTGTTGCATTATGTCATCAGAATCACTCAAGGTAGCAGATATTTCATTGAGGGCTTTGGTAGGACCCGTGGCTCCAATGTGAGGAGTCTGAGGGGTCTTATCCCCTTGTGTCCCTCCATCCACAGGATATCGCCTGAATGATGGCTTCTGGCATTCAGTGGCCTTGATGGTGCGCGAAACCATGGCCGTCATCACTATCGATGACCAGAATGACGCCAGCTTCCGCGTTGACAGAGACATTCAGCTGCGCACGGGGAACCAGTACTTCTTTGGAGGTGGGTTCTGGGCTAGTTAAGGGTTAAAGGGGGGACTGGTCATATTTTTCCCAAGAGGGTGGGCTGACGGTTGGTTAATAGGCAGCTGTCAGGCTTCGGGGAATCCTGTCCCTCCCACGTTAGCAGCCAAGAAGAAGAGAAACAATAAAAGTTCTTACCACGTAATTTATTCAATATTCACAGAGAGAGACGAAGGAACACGGTCTCCCCTAGATAATGGCGTTGCTCCAAGTAAAGTCCCACCCCTACGTCTCTCCTATTCTACATCACTCCTGCGTTGGCTAATCTGAGCTTTCTGCCTCTGAGCTTTTTGTTCTACAACCCTCAATGTTCATCTGGTCCCGGGAGAGGGGGGTCAGGAATGCTTTCCAAGGACACTGAATCTGTCAGCTGTCTCTCCCCTGGTGCTGCTTCTTCTTCTTCCTGCTGCTCCCCCAATATTTCCCAGCTTCTCCCCTCTGCAGCCTCTGAACTGTGACCTTCTACAAACCACTGTTCTAAATCTATACTGTCCTTCTGTTCTCGGAAAGGTTTGGGAGGGGGGCCGTCACCACCATTCCTCCTCAGTCCAGCCCCTGACAGCAGCAAGCTCTATGGGTCCAGGAGAGCTGCCTGCTGATGTACTGGTTTTGAGAACGACTATTAAGGGAGGCACCTGAGAAGAGACGGGGAGGTATCCAGGCACATATATTGTAAGCTGCTCTAAGTTAACCTTAGGAAAAGAGTGACCCATAAATTTAATAAATAATTAAAATTAAAGGCACAACAATTGGCTCAGTCGTTTTAAGCCCTTTTAATTTGGTTGCAGATTGTTTAGGGAAGCTTTTAATGTGTGACATTTTAATGTATTTTTAATCTTTGTTGGAAGCCGCCCAGAGTGGCTGGGGAACAAATAAATTATTATTATTATTATTATTATTATTATTATTGAAGTTTGAAGGCATTGGAGCAAGGCCTAGCTACATCCCACAATCACAGAAAGGAAGAGCGTAGACTGAGGAGGACTGTTCTAGAGATGGGGGCTAGTCACCATTGCTGTCGCCCCCAAAGTAAAAAAACATTGCAGCTCAGATGCCACCTACCTTTTGGTGCCAAATGGCAAAAACTACACTTACAGTGCCTTTTGGTGTCTTATTTATGAACCACCATCTCTTCTATTGCTGGAGTGAACAATTGGATTTTTTCCAAGATAGTATGCAAGTAACGGGTGGCGCTGTGGGTTAAACCACAGAGCCTAGGGCTTGCTGATCCGAAGGTCGGCGGTTTGAATCCCTGCTATGGGGTGAGCACCCGTTGCTCAGTCCCAGCTCCTGCCAACCTAGCAGTTCAAAAGCACAAAGTGCAAGTAGATAAATAGGTACCGCTCCAGCAGGAAGGTAAACGGCGTTTCCATGCGTTGCTCTGGTTCGCCAGAAGCAGCTTAGTCATGCTGGCCACATGACCTGGAAGCTGTACGCCGGCTCCCTCGGCCAGTAACGCGAGATGAGCGCCGCAACCCCAGAGTCGGACACGACTGGACCTAATGGTTAGGGGTCCCTTTACCTCCGGAGATGAGCAGCCTGGGGCAGTAAGTTATCACAGACTGATACAAAGGGAGCAAATAAAGGAAAGATTCTGCCAAGGGTGGGCCTCAAAACGCACCACGTTATTTCCTCCTCCACTCACTTTTTTTGTTTCTGTTTCGTGAAATGTAACCGAGCAATTTCTCCCTTCTTTTCGCTTGATGGCCGCTGCGTCTTTCCTAGGGTGCCCCAAGCCAGCCTCTCGTACTGGCTGTGCCTCCAACCAGACGGCCTTCCATGGGTGCATGCAGATGGTCAGTGTGGACCGGCAGCCCATTGAGTTAGACATGGTCCGTCTGCACCGGCTCGGCAAGTACTTTGAGGTGTACTTCAACGTGTGTGGCATCACAGACAGGTACGCTTGCCGGAGTGGTGATTCTGGCCTGGGCTGGCAAGAGCAGGGGATGAGATCTAGCTGGTTCTCCCTGCTGTGTGTTTGGGCCAAGCCTCTGGAAACACAGGTGAAACTCGAAAAATTAGAATATCGTGGAAAGGTTCATTTCTTCCAGTAATTCAACTTAAAAGGTGAAACTAATATACGAGATCGACTCATGACATGCAAAGCGAGATATGTCAAGCCTTTATTTGTTATAATAAAGGGAGCCAGTGTGGTGTAGTGGTTAAGAGCGGTAGACTCGTTATCTGGGGAACCGGGTTCGCGTCTCCACTCCTCCACATGCAGCTGCTGGGTGACCTTGGGCTAGTCACACTTCTCCGAAGTCTCTCAGCCCCACTCACCTCACAGAGTGTTTGTTGTGGGGGAGGAAGGGAAAGGAGAATGTTAGCCGCTTTGAGACTCCTTCGGGTAGTGATAAAGCGGGATATCAAATCCAAACTCTTCTTCTTCTTCTTCTTCTTATAATTGTGATGATTATGGCGTACAGCTGATGAGAACCCCAAATTAACAATCTCAACTTTGGGGTTGTCATCAGCTGTATACCATAATCATCACAGTTATAACAAGCAAAGGCTTGGCATATCTCGCTTTGCATGTCATGAGTCTATCTCGTATATTAAACTCCAGTTGCTAATGAAAACAATTGCTTACATAAATGGACTTTCCCATGATATTCTAATTTTTCGAGTTTCACCTGTAGCATGGTAGGAACTCCGAGAGAGTGCAGGGTCTGGGTCCAGGTCAGTGCTTGTGTTACATACCACAAATGGGGCAAATTCCCCTGAAGAAAAGTAGCCCAGGGTGTTCAGTAGCCAGTATCTGGGAGTGGGAGAATTTAAAATCTTGAATGGAGACGGAATGGGGTATCCTGGAAGGAGGGCAGACTGGCAGGAGTGTGCCACACTGCCATGTTTATGTTGCAGGTCCCACTGCAGGAGGCTGGCAGTGCCATCATGCATTAATGTTGCAAGCCGCCCTGTGATCTTTCAACAAAGGGCAGTATGTAAATTTAATAAATAATATTCATGATCACAATCATGCCATGCCTATGAGCTTACTGCGGGTATTGGCTTTGCCAAAGGTGAAGTCAAGAAGCGCCAGGCTAGAGGGGTCCTGCGGGGCAGTTTTTGATGTTTCAGGAATGGCAGTTGTCTGTGTGCGAGGCACAGTCCTTGCCAACAAACTAGAAAAGAGATGGTGTACCAGGAAGATTGATTGATTGATTGATTGATAGATGTTGAAATTATATTCTGCCCTATATCAACAACCCAATAACCACCCCCAACCACGTTTTAAAAGGGCATAGGATGTCAATCAAATCCACCAAAGGCCTGGTTAAAAAGGAACGTTTTTGCCTGGCGCCTAAAGATGTATAATGAAGGCGCCAGGCGAGCTTCCCTGGGGAGAGCATTCCGCAGATGGGGAGCCGCTGCAGAGAAGGCACTGTTCTTGTGTTGCCACCCTCCGGACCTCTCGAGGAGGAGGAGGATTGGATCCCTGCTGCGATGGGGGGTCCCTTTCTCTGGTGCCAGCTTGCTTCTTGTGTCATGCCAGGTGCACTCCCAACATGTGTGAACACGGAAGCCGTTGCATCCAGACCTGGGATGACTTCACCTGCATCTGCGACTTGACGGGCTACAAGGGGGAGACCTGCCACACACGTGAGGCCGTGAGGATGGGGAGGGGAGGGGAGAGCTTGAGGTGCTGACCACACGAGCGCTGACCCCTCACTTCCTTCTTAACTTTGCAGCCGTTTACAAGGAAAGCTGCGAGGCCTACAGACTCAGCGGCAAAGTGTCTGGAAACTACACCATTGACCCGGACGGCAGTGGGCCCCTGAAACCTTTTTATGTCTACTGTGATATTCGAGGTATGGGGGAAATGTGTGGGATACAGGTCTTTATCAGGGGGCATTCAGTGCTGGGTGGAATAGGCACAGCAGCGAAAAGAAAAAGAAGCCTTGGAGTATATGCAGAGAGCAGAGCCATCATCGCTGAGCAAAATAAGCCAGACTCTACCAATATATTATTTAGATGCCCAAGCAGTCAGGCACTGTGCAAAAACTGTTGAAAGAGAACATGTCGGAACCTGAAAGCTTTACAATAGAAATCTTCCGCATGTAATCTGAATTTTGCAAAGGGGTAGCGTATCATTTTTATGTGCTGAATATCGGCAAGCAACGCCCTTTCCTTTCCTGCAACGCTGCTTTTCTGTATTGTTGCTGATTTATGGAATGTGGCATCGCATGAAAAAACATTACCAGTGGTATTTTGCTGCTCGTCTAAATAGCAACAAGTGTTGCGGCAGAGAGCGCTTTGAAAAAATGGCAGATGGGAAATGGCTAAAGAAGCATAATGGAGGTGAGAGGTGTCAGGGACTGGCTGGACCGAAGAGGAGTGGTGGGAGCCCCAAGGGAAACCCCAGAGGAGGAAGGATCAGAGCCCGGGGTTTGGTGGTGGGACACTGAGGAGAGGTCACAGGGACAACTGGGTGTTGAAGGGGCAACAGGGTTTAGTGAGCAGGAAGAGCCGGTGACAGGGAGCAGTTCAGACTCCGAGGATGAAGCAGAGAAGGGGGTTCAAGAGGCTGCTGAGGAATCCAGGGAGTCTCCTTCTCCGGCTGTGACAAGCTCTCCTCCCCGCTGGTCTCCAAGAATGCGCAGGATAATGAGAGCAGAACAGAGGCCAGAGGTGCGCAGGCGCAGTTTGAGACTGCTTGGGAAACATCCGGGAGAGGGGGAGCCTTGGACGGGGTTGAAGGCAGGGACCTTCAGTCCTGGCAACTGCTCTGGCAAGACCTACTGGGAATTGTTGCCGAGTTGTATGCCGTATCCTTGAATAAAGAGTTAGCTTCACGGGCAATTGGCTCTGCCTCTCTGTGCTGAGCTGCATCAACCCCAGCCTTGACGAGTTGTGGCACCCGGCGTGATTCCTAGCATCTCTTAAGTAGGGCCAGGTTTACCCAGCCTGAAATCCTGCCAGCCAGTGTAGGCAGCACCGGGCTAGGCTGATCGATCATTCAGCTTTCGTAAGGTCTTCTGCTGGAGGCTGGCTCTGTAGACTGGCTACAGAAAGGCCTCTCTGCTTGCCCCCGGGGGGGGGTTTCCACAGCCAGCCCTGCAGGCCACTGTCTCCATTGCGGCTTGGAGGGGGGGTGTGCAGTTGTTTTTCCTGTCGCACACTCGTTTTGCACCCTTTCTGCCTTCCAGAGGACCGGGCTTGGACCATCGTCTGGCACAATCGGTACTGGGTCACACGAGTGACCGGCTACAGCCCTGAAAGGCCTTTCCTAGGCACAGTGGACTACTGGAACGCCTCGTGGAGCGAGGTGACGGCTCTGGCCAATGCCTCTGAGTACTGCGAGCAGCAAATTGAGTTCCGCTGCTACTTCTCTCGCCTGCTCAACACCCAGAGTGAGTGACCGGGTGGATGGCGCTACAGTACATGGCTGCACCCTTGGGGGCTGTGTTGCTTTCGCTTTTAGCACCCGCTAAAATCTGAAATTTGCTAAGATCAAACCATTCCAGGTGGCTTGTTTTTGTCCTGCCTGTGGGTTCTGGCTGCCTGTGTTTGTCCTAAGAGGGAAACTTCTAAAGTTAGGCTCAGGTTTTCGGTGGGTGCCCTGGCCCACATTCTGTGCCGTCCTTCCCCAAGTTGGTGCTTTCCTGCTGGTGCTGAACTAGAACTCCTAGAATCATAGAATCATAGAGTTGGAAGAGACCACAAGGGCCATCCAGTCCAACCCCCTGCCAAGCAGGAAACACCATCAAAGCATTCCTGACAGATGGCTGTCAAGCCTCCACTTAAAGACCTCCAAAGAAGGAGACTCCACCACACTCCTTGGTAGCAAATTCCACTGCCGAACAGCTCTCACTGTCAGGAAGTTCTTCCTAATGTTTAGGTGGAATCTTCTTTCTTGTAGTTTGTATCCATTGCTCTGTGTCCGCTTCTCTGGAGCAGCAGAAAACAACCTTTCACCCTCCTCTATATGACATCCTTTTATATATTTGAACATGGCTATCATGTCACCCCTTAACCTTCTCTTCTCCAGGCTAAACATACCCAGCTCCCTAAGCCGTTCCTCATAAGGCATTGTTTCCAGGCCTTTGACCATTTTGGTTGCCCTCTTCTGGACACGTTCCAGCTTGTCAGTATCCTTCTTGAACTGTGGTGCCCAGAACTGGACACAGTATTCCAGGTATTGGCCATGCTAGGTGGGGGTGATGGGCATCGGAGATGGGCCTCTGTGTGCAGGCAGCCACTCAGAAAAACTGTAATTCCAGGTAAACCACTTGTTCCTTTCAGTTGGGTCTAAGGGCTGTGCCACCTGTTCCTACACCTCTCTTGAGTCTTCAGATGATTCACTAGGCATTGCTCATTCCACTTTGAGATTGATTTTTACCTCCACCAGGACTAGAAACTTGAAAGTATTCATGCTCCCCAAAGGAGCATGGGAGCATGAATACTTTCAACTTTTGGGGAATTATAGGGACAGAATTACATAAAATTGTATAGAAAATTATTTATGTATGCTACTACAGCAGCAAGAATACCCCAAAGTGGAAAGAAGCAGAAATCCCACTAAAGGACAAATGGATACAAAAACCCGTGGAATATGCAGAAGTGGCAAAACTTAACGGAGGAATAAAAAATCAAGATAGCAAACTTTTTTTAAATAAAAGAAAGGAAATTGTTTATTGAATATTTACAGACAAATTACAAACAGATAAAAACATCAGGATTATTGTAATAACCTGCAGTTTCGCAAGAGTATATATTTACAGTAGATAATTAAACGAGCAAGTGAAATGAATTTGGATATGCAGAAGGTTATTTTTTAAAAATAAATTAAGGAACCGCAGAAAGGGAAGGAAGTCAAATTTTGAAATGTTAAATTGATTGTAAAGCTAATGAAATGTATAAACTTGAAAAGTATAAATAAAAACAAAAAGGAAAAGAAAGGGGGAAAGTATTCATGGCTGAAAAAATTTCAGGATGCTGCGCTTTGCATTACCCCATGGCACTGTTGTCACAGAATGCAGGCAACCCCACCAACTCCCCTAAACGGAGGAGATCTTTACTAGGAAGAGATCTTCAGGTTGTTCTAGATAATGAAAACATAAGTTTGGTATGCAGAGGCAGCGGAGTGGGTTAAATGGACCTCTGGCAGAGGGCCTTCTCGGTAGTGGCGCCCGCCCTGTGGAACGCCCTCCCATCACAGGTCAAGGAGATAAACAACTACCTGACATTCAGAAAATACCTGAAGGCAGCCCTTTTCAGGGAAGTTTTTAATGTGTGATATTTTTGTATCTGATTTTTGTTGGAAGCCGCCCAGTGTGGCTGGGGAAATCCAGCCAGATGGGCGGGGTACAAATAATAAATATTATTATTATTATTATTATTACTATTATTATTATTATTATTGCCGTCTGCCTGAGAGCGGGCTCCGTGAGATCTCCTGCTGACAGGCTCTCTCGTTCTTCCTTAGCTGGGATGCCGCTGAGCTTCTGGATGGGCCGAAACGAAGAGCGCCATTACTACTGGGGGGGCTCTCCCCCAGGGCTGGGGCGCTGCGCTTGCGGCATGGATAAGAACTGCGCCGACCCCCGTTTCTACTGCAACTGCGATGCGGACCACGCCATGTGGTGAGAGAGAAGGCGGCCCTTGTCCCTCCAAGGGAGGGCCTTGGGTGGTCATGGCGGCGGGTGCTCAAAACGTATATTCCTAACTGATAGCTGGCCCCAGTTCCCCACAGCCTTTGCTCTCTCTCTCTCTCCCTTTTCCAGGCGGGCAGATAAAGGGCTGCTGAATTTTGTCGACCACCTTCCTGTCACGCAGGTGGTGATCAGCGACACGAACCGCACCGGGTCGGAGGCCCAATTCTATGTGGGCCCGCTGCGTTGCTATGGCGACCGTGAGTCAGGATAGGCCTATGGATGCCGTTCCCTCATGTGTCTGTCGGAATGGATTGAGGGCCCCTGGGGGAGGGCAGGCAGATGGGTCTCGCAGCCATTTTACATGCGCCGTAACGGACTTCCTACAATTTGCAGGCAACTCTTGGAATACCGTTTCTTTCGTCCGGGGAATGGCCTTGATCTTCCCCACCTTCCAAGTCAACTACAGTATGGATATCAGCTTCTTCTTCAAGACTTCCGCCCCATCTGGCACTTTCCTGGAGAACATTGGGCCGAAGAACTACATCCGTGTGGAGCTTAACAGTACGGAATTGTCATTGAAATTCCAACACAGTATTGAACCAGAGTAGATTCCAGTGTACAGTTAGCAGAGTAGGAACTTAAACACGTTGCAGGATTCCCCCCCAAAATAGACGAGAGGCAATCATATTTCATCCAGCAGAGCTTGACGGAAGGCAAATGAGCATCATGGTCACAAATCCAATACATTCAGGATTGGCACTGTCCATAAGAAAACCAGCTGCAGCAGACTTAACTTAAGATTACAATAACTTAAAATAAGACTAAACCTTAACACTATATATACTATGTACAGAACACCACACCAGAAGGAAGAGAGAGAAACTCGGGCTCCTTCTGGCCTCTTATTATAGTCAGCATGACCTTGACAGAAGAGATAAGAGAACCAATTTAAACCAGCTGTACTCGGCTTCTCCGAAGGAATAACCCAAACATCATGAAGTTTCTTTCTCACAGAGAAGCTTCCAGAAGCTTCCAGGACCCTCTTAAATTAAGTAGAATAGGAAAGATCTCTACACATCAGACCAATACTTTCTGTACTGAGAAATTCAGACTGACAGGAATTGGGGGCTCGAGGCAATGGGAGTAGTCCGAGAGGCCTTCTTAGGCAGATATTGAATGTATTAGCACTTTGCCCAATCCCAGTGGTGTAAAACATGTAGGGCTCTGTCCGCACGGTACATTTGAAGCGGCATCAAATAACTTTAAACACTCCATGGGTTCTCCCAAAGTATTATGGGAGCTGGTGTTTGTTAAGGGTGCTGGGGGTTCTCCCCTCACAGAACTGTAGCCCCCAGAGTTTCTTGGGGAGAGGGATCAACTGTTAAACCACTCTTGAGAGTTGTAGCTCTGTGAGAGGAATAGGGGCGTCCTAACAACTCTCAGCACCCTTTGCGAACTATAGTTCCCAGGATTCTCTGAGGGAAGCCATGGCTGCTAAAAGTAGTATGATACTGCTTTAAATGTGCAGTGCACATGGGCCCTAACACTGTTAGAAATGTGAACGAGATGGAGAACTAAGGATGTATCGCTTGGAAACTGAATCGTGATTCATCTAAGTAATAATAATAATAATAATTTATTATTATTATTATTATTATTATTATAAGTTTTTAATTTGTGACTCTGTATTGTATTTTGATATTTGTTGGAGGCCGCCCAGAGTGGCTGGGGAGACCCGGCCAGATGGGCGGGGTATAAATAATAAATTATTATTATTATTATTATTATTTGTACCCCACCCATCTGACTGGGTTGCCCCAGCCACTCTGGGTAGCTACTAACAAAATATTAAAAAATACAGTAAAACATCAAACATTAAAAAAAATTCCCTATACTAGGCTGCCTTCAGACGCCTCCTAAAAGCAGTGCTTTTTTCTAAAAAAATGTTTAGGGGTACTCTCATTTTCCAACTCATATTGAAATACTGCCCCTCAATGAGAGCAAACTTAGATTCACAAAATGTTTAGGGGGGTGCATGCCCCTGCGTCCTCCCCCAGAAAAAAGCACTGCCTAAAAGTCATATAGTTCTTTATCTACTTGACATCTGATGGGAGGGAGTTTCACAGGGCGGGTGCCACTGCCGAGAAGGCCCTGTGCCTGGTTCCCTGTAGCTTCACTTCTCTCAGTGAGGGAACCGCCAGAAGACCCTCGGAGCTGGACCTCAAGTGTCCGGGCTGAACGATGGGGGTGGAGACACTCCTTCAGGTATAGCGGGCCGAGGCCATTTAGGGCTTTAAAGGTCAGCACCAACACTTTGAATTGTGTTCCGAAACGTACTGGGAGCCAGTGTATGTCCTTTAGCACTGGAGTTATAGGGTGGCTGTAGGAAATCATCAGGGCCACGGTCTCCGAAAAAGACATGCCACTCCCTTTTGCGCTTATAGTCGGCAGGCAGTGAACCCAGGGACAAAGAAGTAGCTTTATTTAGGGCTCCCCAAAGCATAGCTGTCTGGAGGGGCAGAGACCCTCCCTCCCGGTAGATGTGTGGAAGGCAGCTGTGTTGTGACACCACTCTCCCGCTGCCGTTTTCTAGCTACCCAAGATTTGGTATTCGCATACGACATTGGCAACGGGGACGAGAACCTGACAGTGCACTGGGACATGCCCTACAACGACAACGAGTGGCACGAGGTCAAGGTGGAGATCAACGTGAAGCTCGCTCGGATGCGGGTTGACCGGATGCCCTGGGTTGTGCGAACAGCCCCTCCCCAGACCTTCATTCACATGAACCTCACGAAGCCTCTCTACGTGGGTGAGTGAGGATGGGCAGGGTGGTGTGAATGGATGAAAGAAAGAAAGAAAGAAAGAAAGAAAGAGGGAGAGAAACCCTATTGGACGACTCCGTTAAAGGTTCTTTCATTGTTGATAACCTCAAACTCGAACCAGGCTCAATTCAGCTTACTAATCAATATGAAAAAGCTCAGCCAGCTCAGTTTTGTAACAGGCGACATCTCATTTTTGTGTGGGTGGGTGGCGAAAATCTAGCTTTATCATCTTCACCATCCTCTTCATTTTATTTGTTAAAAGAAGAAGAAGAAGAAGAGTTTGGATTTGATATCCTGCTTTATCACTACCCGAAGGAGTCTGAAAGCAGCTAACATTCTCCTTTCCCTTCCTCCCCCACAACAAACACTCTTGTGAGGTGAGTGGGGCTGAGAGACTTCAGAGAAGTGTGACTAGCCCAAGGTCACCCAGCAGCTGCATGTGGAGGAGCGGAGACGCAAACCCGGTTCACCAGATTACGAGTCTACCGCTCTTAACCCACTACACCACAGTTCCATAGTTAAAAACTTCTAGGTTCATTTTTTTTGGGGGGGGGGAATAATTTTTATTTCATAGAATCATAGAGTTGGAAGAGACCACAAGGGCCACCCAGTCCAACCCCCTGCCAAGCAGGAAACACCATCAAAGCATTCCTGGCAGATGGCTGTCAAGCCTCCACTTAAAGACCTCCAAAGAAGGAGACTCCACCACACTCCTTGGCAGCAAATTCCACTGTCGAACAGCTCTTACTGTCAGGAAGTTCTTCCTAATGTTTAGGTGGAATCTTCTTTCTTGTAGTTTGAATCCATTGCTCTGTGTCCGCTTCTTTGATTTTACATGTAAAAAGCTATCACATTACCAAATACATCACCATATATAGAGATTTATCTGAATCTCGGAACCCACCGCCCCATCCCCTCCATGGGTCCTGTTGTCAACATTTACAACTGCATATTATTCCATAACGTACATTTTGTATCCATAGTGTTTGTTATATTACAAGTGTGATTAAAATCCTGCTACTGTTTTCATCTGCTTACAGTGGTCTCCTAAATAAATTATAAATTTCCCCCCATTCCTTTTTAAATTTTTCGTCCAGCGGACTTTACAAAAGCACCTTGCCGTTTTCTACTGGAACCGGAACACTTAAAAGGAGCTTGCCCTAGATCCAACAAGGCAGCTGTTAACGTTTTCAAATGCCGCCATTTCCTGTCCCCCTTTCTTAGGCGCTGCCGAGTACTACCTGCGGCCCTTCTTGGGGTGCTTGCGGGGCCTGCGCATGAACGGGGTCACCCTCAACTTGGAGGGGAAAGCCAACGAGACGGAAGGGGTGCTTGTGAACTGCACCGGGCATTGCCGGAACCCCTTGGTGCCGTGCCGGAACTACGGCACCTGCCTGGAGGCCTACAGCCACTATACCTGCAACTGCTCGGTCTCTGCCTTTGAAGGACCTTTCTGCAACTTGGGTGAGAGCCATAAACAAGCTCCAGAGGGTTGGGATGACGTGGCGAAGCAAGGAGGGGGCAGGATGGAGAGGGCAGGGCTGCTCTTCCTTAGCCTTTGGACTAGTAGAATTCATGCTAAACTCCTGAGTTATGGAATCTCTCCTTCAGATTCCCTAAAATTAGATCAAATTACTGCTCAAAGACTGATCCGCCAAAGACTGGATGACATCAATCTACAGCAAAATTATATGCTGGGGGGAGGTGTTTGTTCGCCCCAGAACATCGGTATCACCTTAACCTACTGCGTTCCATCATACCTCTTCTCCCTTTTGACTGTTGTCCATAGACTGGCCTTCACCAAAGCGAGGTTCAATGTTTTTCCCTCCAACGTCCTGAGACATAGATTCTCAAAGGGCCAAGCCTCTGCCATGTGCGAATGTGATAAGGAGACACTGGAGTCTCTCCAGCACATTATGTTTGCTTGCCCCTTCTTCAACGTGCCATGGGCAAATTTGCTGGGATCAATCATACAGAAACTAGAGGGCACCCCACCAGAATTCCACCTCGCCCAAATCTTGCAGGATAAGGATACTCATACGACCCTGAAAGTGGCAAGGTTCCTGGTCGCTGTCCTTACCCAAAAGCGATGCCAAGGATCACTACAAGCTAGCTAAGGCTTAGTATGCCATTCTATTTTATTGTAAACACGCATCTACTGTTATCTAGTTTTTTTTATTATTCTTTTAATATCACTTTGGTTGACTGTGGTGTTTTAGCGGTTGTTGTTCCCACTTGCATAAGTTGTTATCTATGTGTTTTTTACTTGTATGGGCCTATGGCCGTAAGTAAAATTCTTCTCAAAAATTCTTCTTCTTCCTTAGGCTTTGACTCTCCGCCTAACTGTTGCCGTGTTCCCCCCTCCCCCAATCTATCCCCTTTTGCAGACATTGGCGCCTACTTTGAGCAAGGCACCTGGGTGCGCTACGACATCATGACGATGCCTTTGCACGTGGTCCGGGAGTTCTCCAACATTCTCCACCAGCCGATTCAGCCGCTCCCCGGCTACAACCTGACCAGGGAGGATGTGTGGCTCAGCTTCCGCACCACTTCGGCCCCCGCCGTCCTGATTTACGTCAGCACCTTTGTGCACGATTACATGACCATTTTGATCCGCGAGGACGGTGAGCAGCACGGGAGCAGCTAGCCCCTGGGGGCCCTCCGAACCTGCCCTCTTTTCTCGCTGAAGGCGCATCTTACCATGGCGTCAGGATAGTTCATAGAATTGTAGAGTTGGAAGGGATTCCACCCCCCCCCCCGGGGTCATCGAGTCCAGCCCCCCTGCAATGCATGAACCTTAACTACAGCATCCACAGCAGATGGCCATATAATAATAATTTATTATTTATACCCCGCCCATCTGGCTGGGTTTCCCCAGCCACTCTGGGCGGCTCCCGCCAGAATATTTAAAAATGCGATAAAACATCAAACATTAAAAACTGGCTGCCTTCAGATGTCTTCTAAAAGTCAGATAGTTGTTTATTTCCTTGACATCTGATGGGAGGGCGGGCGCCACCACCGAGAAGGCCCTCTGCCTGGTTCCCTGTAGTTTCACTTCTTGTAGAAAGGGAACTGCCAGAAGGCCCTCGGAGCTGGATCTCAGTGTCCGGGGTGAACGATGGGGGTGGAGACGCTCTTTCAGGTATAGTGGGCCGAGGCCGTTTAGGGCTTTAAAGTTCAGCACCAACACTTTGAATTGTGTTCGGAAATGTACCGGGAGCCAATGTACGTCTTTCAGGACTCAACACTGAGATGTTCAAATGTTTCTTTGGTCGTTCCGGCCACGCTTGCCATCGCACCTTTGAGAGCTGCTGTTTCCAAGTAATACCATCTCCTCCCTTCTACCTGTTGCCGTTTGCCTTGCAGGTATCCTGCAGCTGCACTACCAACTGGGCGCCCTCCCTGCCATTTACCCCCTGAGCACCCGTTCTGTGGCTGACGGACAGCCACACAGTATCAATGTCACGCGTGTCAATCGGACGTTGTACACACAGGTAACGGGAGGGCCCTCTTGCTGCACGAGTGGGGAGGGGCCTGCAGAAAGGCATCGCGCAGGCGGAAGTGAGTGATGGAGGCCGCAGTTCAGCAATGCCTAGAGGACACATGGTCTTCACCTCCGGCCCTGTGGCTCTCTCATTGTCTGGAGGGAGGGAGGGACACCCTCTCGGGAGAGTAGCCCAGCAGCTTTCTGCTCTGCGGAGCGTGGGCCCGTTGGTGCCATGTGGACAAATGGTTAAATTAGGCAGTGCTTGGTTCTGAGATAAGGTGTCAGGTGCGCTGGGTTGCCATAGCAACACTAAATAGCAAGGCCAAGCGTATGGCTTGCTGAGTCATTCACCCTCCCATTAGTCCAAGAATGCCTAGGAGTCAAAACAGGTATAACAGGTGTTGCTTTTATGATTTTTTGTGTCCTGATGCCCATGCCGTATTGTCCTGTCCGGATACTGCCCCATTTCCATGGGAGCATCTGACTCTGCATGTGAGGAAGAGACTCAGCGTTTTTACACAGCAGCGTTACCTAGCAGGGAGATAGTGTTACCGGATCTCTCTGCACATACTTACAAGCGAAACTCGAAAAATTAGAATATCGTGGAAAAGTCCATTTATGTAAGCAATTGTTATCATTAGCTACTGGAGTTTAATATATGAGATATACTCATGACATGCAAAGCGAGATATGCCAAGCCTTTGCTTGTTATAATTGTGATGATTATGGCATACAGCTGATGAAAACCCCAAAGTTGAAATTGTTAATTTGGGGTTCACATCAGCTGTATGCCATAATCATCACAATTATAACAAATAAAGGCTTGACATATCTCACTTTGCATGTCATGAGTCTATCTCATATATTAGTTTCACCTTTTAAGTTGAATTACTGAAAGAAATTAACCTTTCCACAATATTCTAATTTTTCGAGTTTCACCTGTATCTTTACTTCAGAGACCAGAAGAACTATGTATAGTAGAAAGCAGTGTTTAGCTTTGTCTTATGTCCTGAGACAAATAAACCCTTTGTTCCTCTGAATGGCGTGGAAGAAGCTGCTCTGCTGGGAGCAGGAAATCTCTGAAGACTCTGCTGGGGCTCCACGTAATCTGCTGATATATCACACTGGTTGTTGAGGTGTGGGGAACACAACCTTCCACAAGTAGCCCACAGGGCCTGGGACAGCACTGGGAATGGCTGAGTTCTCCACTGTAATATAATTATAATTGTTGTTGTTGTTGTTGTTAGTATTATTTATAACCCACCCAACTGGCTAGGTTTCTCCAGCCACTCTGGGCGGCTCCCAACAGAATGTTAAAAACACGATAAAACGTCAAACATTAAAATCTTCCCTAAACAGGGCTGCCTTCAGATGTCTTCTAAAAGTCAGATGGTTGTTTATTTCCTTGACATCTGATGGGATGGCGTTCCACAGGGCGGGCGCCACTACTGTTAAGGCCCTCTGCCTGGCTCCCTGTAACCTCGCTTCTCGCAGCGAGGGAACCACCAGAAGGCCATCGGCGCTAGATCTCTGTGTCCGGGCTGAATGATGGGGGTGGAGACGCTCCTTCAGGTATACTGGGCTCGGAATTGTGCTCGGAAACGTACTGGGAGCCAATGTAGGTCTTTCAGGATCAGTGTTATATGGTCTTGGAGGCTGCTCCCGGTCGCCAGTCCACTGTTCTCTGTGTGGGTATCCTGATTAGCCTTATAGTATGTTTTCTCTCTTCTTTCTTCCTTTAGTTGGATTATTACCCTGTCCAGGTGTACCATCTCTCCCTTTTTGTGGACGGCAAACTGGACTCCCCCAAAGCACTCTATCTTGGTCGTTTCATGGGTGAGTGAGAGTCGTGGATCCTGCCCGTTCTTGGCATTGATTGTCACATGCCCAACTCCTTGGATGTGACAGTCAGCCTTCCCCTGCCCTGGTTCCTTCCAGTTATTTTGGATTCCCAACCCATGGCCAGTGGCCAACATCTGGGAAGCTCCAGATTGACCAGGGAGAGAGGGGGGATGCCTGCTCCACATAACCTCACCCTGACACCCAACTCTGCTTTGCTTTTAGGCTCACAAACTTAGTTCTCTCCCCCTTCCGCTTCCAGATGTCTGGATTCTGCCCTGTCCCTCGAAACAGCCTCTGTCGTCCCCTTTCCCCTGTGTTCCTGGAGACCCCCCCCCCCATTCCTTCTAACAGCCAAGCTGGGAGTGCCTTATCAGTTCCAAAGCAAAATGTGGCCACCCCAAAATGAGGCGATGGTCTCTGCATCCTCAGGGGGGCTCCCTTTGGTATATGGAATTTTGTCGTTATATATATATGCCTGGTAGGGAACTGTGAGCTTCGATACTTAATTAGAATTTGGTGGCAGATGACTCTGTAAGAGGAGAAGTGTCTGACGCAGAGGCCGGCTCCCTGGGGCCTCCACTAAGGCGAATGGGGAACTCTGTGTTGCAGCTTCCCCCTTGTTTCTGCAAAGAGCCACCGTCGCCTGAGCTCCTCCGCTCTTCCATTGCCCCGCTGCCCCACTTTTTCACGTCTTCTCCTTCCACCCCACTTTCTGCAATCTCTCTCTCCCCCACTTTCCCTTTCCTTCCCCCTTTGTTGCACCAGTCAAACGCAGACCTCCCTGTGTGAACATTCTGTAAAAGGGCTGAAAATAATTTTGCAGGTTCTGGGCTGAATAAATTATGCAGATCATATAAATTTTGCATGCGTGTCCTTAATTTGCATAGCATGCCCTTCTGTCGCTAGGCGGGGAAAGGAACAAAGAGCCCCCTCTCCCCCTGGAGTGCTGCCTCGCTTCCTGCCAGACTTCGACTCCTAAGCCTGTCCTTACAGATCTCAAGGCTTTTTCAAAAACTGATACAGCTGAACGTTGTCAGTGTTTTTTGATTCGGGGTAGTTTTTATTTCATTTCATTGAACAACCTGTTTTATTACATACATTTAAACCCATTGACACACACACACACAATTTTTTAAAGATTCTCTAAATTACATATCAAAATACTCATTTCAACAACCATAAATCAATGACTTCCCTTCCACTCTTTTGGTGGTTCATTTTGCATACTATACATCCCTGCATATTTTACATAAACTAAACCATTTTTACATCTCTGAAAACATATTCACGCTGTTGAATTTATCTTAATGCTACCAGCGTTTTTAAATGAACACAATTTTCACCCCCATATTCAGTAAACATTTCCCAGTCTTCTTTAAATGTGCGTTCTTCTTTGTTCTCTTATTCTGTATGTTAAGTCTGCAAGGTGCACGCACTCCCATCAATTTCAGTTGCCATTCTTCTTTGGTTGGGATCTCAATCGTTTTCCATTTTTCGGCTAACAAAACACGTGCCACAGTAGTGGCATACATAAATAACCCTTTTTTTTTGACTCCTGGGAATTTCCCTCTGAATTATCCCCAACAAAAAAGGACTCTGGTGTTTTGGGGTTTTTTTGTTTTGTTTTTTGTTTTTTTGGAAATGTACTTTTAAACATTTTTTTCCAATTCATTATATATCATTTCCCTGATTTGGGGGGGGGGTAGTTTTGAGGGTGGTTAGGGTTTGAGGGGGAGCTGAGGAAGAACCATGTCCTGTTCCTCTTGTCTTCCATGGTCCACAGAGACGGGCCTGATTCACCCGGACATCCAAAGGTACAACACACCGGGCTTCACGGGTTGCCTCTCAGGAGTGAAATTCAACAGCATTGTGCCTCTGAAAACCATCTTCCGGCCCAGCGGCAAAAACCCCATCCGCCCCTACAGCATCAAAGGGCGGCTGGTGGAGTCCAGCTGTGCCTCTATGCCCAACTCTTACGTCGAAACGCCACCGGAACTTGACCCCTGGTACATTGACCCAGGTAAGGTAGCATTTGCAGGCGAGGAGGGGGACTTGCTGGGCCTGCCCTCTCGTCCCAGAAGGGTTGGGGGGCAAGACTGCGCTTACCTGGGGGTGAGGGAACCGCTTAGGAGCACACCAGCCTTCCTTCAAGTGTCCCAGGTGATGTTTGGGACAGAACCCTTGGACTAATCTACACTGGTGAGTGAAAACATTATACAGTGGTACCTCGGTTCTCGAACGGCTTAGTTGACGAACAAATTGGCTCCCGAATGCCGCAAACCCAGTTCCAGTTTGCGAACGTTTTTGGGAAGCCGGACGTCCAACATGGCTTCTGATTGAGGGCAACCAATTGGAAGCCGCGCCTTGGTTTTCGAACCGTTTCAGGAGTCGAACTGGACTCCCGGAACGGATTAAGTTCGAGGACCAAGGTTCCACTGCAAATGCGTTATAAACATGTGACACCAGAGGGCGCTGTTGTCAATGTAAAATTGCATTGAGCACTATACTACAGGCACGGCAAACTTCCAAGTGACTGCGATCTACTCCCAGTATAAAAACAAACAAACAGGCAGTGATCTACCCAGTGTCATTGCCAAGAGTTGGCGAGCATTTTTTTTTTGGGGGGGGGGCAGTGACCATAGTTGTTGAGCTTTTTTTTAGGCTGGGAAGACCAAAGATGTTGGGCTTCTTTTTTGATTTAAATCATTTTTTTACAGAATCATTATTGCTGGTATAATCTTAATATTTACAACCAGAGGAAGGTTTCATTTTTGGAATAATAAATTTTCACAGTTGTATCAAAAATTACTGATTTGGTTATACTATTAGAACATACATAGACAGATAATTATGAAATTATTGTGAGGTTTAATAAGTTGACTTTATATTTGGACAACTTTTCTGCTGTACTTTATTGGAAGGAGATAAATAATCATTTCCTTAATAATAATTT
Organism: Lacerta agilis; assembly: GCF_009819535.1. Taxonomy (NCBI): domain Eukaryota; kingdom Metazoa; phylum Chordata; class Lepidosauria; order Squamata; family Lacertidae; genus Lacerta; species Lacerta agilis. Next base: position 40,115,544 of record NC_046325.1, read on the forward strand.
ATTTAACTAAAATAATATTATAGCATATGTATCCATATGTTTGTTAACTGATGTGGTTAAACTTTTTTTTAAAAAAACTTAGACTCGAGTTTTAGCACACATGAAAAACTTAAAACAAATCCTTTGGACTATAATGTAACTTAAATCGAAAACGATCTTTAGAAAGATTTTTCCTCCAAAAGCATTTTATTTTAAAAATCCAATTTAAATAAAAACATCCGATTTTTTAATTTAAAAAATCTGATTAATTTTTTTTTTTAAAAAAATCCGATTTTAAAAAATCTTTTATTTTTATCCACCCTGGTCCTCTGTGACCTTCTAGTTGACTTCCTGTACATCCACGATGACGGCTGGATCGCGATCATCTTCGGAGGTGAGTGTGAGATCAAAGGGGCTGCTTGGAGTTTTGGCCTGAGAGCCGCACCATGGGGCCTTGGCCCATGGGAGCTTTGAGAGCTCAGATTTAGATGCTGACTGTGGCCTACCGTGCTGCAGCCAGACCTTAAGAACAGAGGAAGCCGCAGGATGCCCCGTCCGACCATGGGTCCACCTAAGGTCTCAGCACTGTCCGTGTGGGTTGGCAGTGGTTCCCCAGGGTTTCGGATGCGGAGGGGGGCGTTCCCAGCCTTAACTGGAGAAGCTGGGAGTTGAACCTGGCCCCTGCTGCAGGTAACCCAGGTGGTCTACCAAGGAGCTACGGCCCTGCCCCCCCCCCACGTGTAGCCTTGCTTCTGGGTCATTCGTGTCCTTCCCCTTCACTCTTGCCTTTCTCCCGCAGTGATTTTTTTCCTGCTCTTGCTGCTGGCGGCCGCTCTCCTCTTGATGTACCTGCACCATCACCGCTACAAGGGCTCGTACCACACCAACGAGCCTAAGGCCATCCAGGACTACAACAGTAGCAGCAGCAGTGGCGGCGGCGGCGGCAGCAGTGGCAGCAGCGGAGCTCCTCCCGCCCCGCCTTCGAAGCCTGCCGCCTCGCGGAAGGATCAAAACTTGCCGCAGATCCTGGAGGAGTCCAAAACCGAATAGCCGACCGGAGCGAGGAGCGCCGATTCCTTCCTCCGCTGGTGCTGGCTGCAGCCTCTTGGCAAGACCAAACCTGAACTGCCAACTGTGCCACTTTCTGGGAGGCCGACCTCCTCTCTCTCCTGCCCCCCAAACCCCACTGCGAGACGGCGGCACTCCTGGTGCCTCTGCCTTGTTTCACCTGCACATCCTGTGGTGTGTCACTGCATCTTCCGATTGGATCCGATTCCGATGGGCAGGTGTCAATCAAAGGTCCTCCGCCCCTGCCCCCAGCCCGAGTTTATTCCCCTGATTCTCGCCAGTCCCATTTCTCATTTCTCTTGAGGGGATCAGGTTGGTGCCTACGAAGATGCCCAAATGATACCCGAGGGTGGTTGTTCCCCGACCCCCAGAGCTATTAAGTCTCTCTGCACTCCTTCCTGTGTCTGGACCGCACGGAGTCTCCTTTGGAGCAAAATTGGAGTGGCAGAGGTGACGCATGACAGGCTGTGGCAAGCAGCCCGTGCCCAGACTTTCTCCAAGCCAAACTCCACAGATCCGTTTGAAGAGAGACACTGGACGGTCAATATTGCACTTTCTTCCTTTTTATTTTGTTTTTACGGAACAAGGGAAAATGCAACGCAATATCCATTCTGGCCTTTTCACGCGTGACTCACTAGCACATAGTCTTCCTGCTTAATTGCTTAGCATTTAATTAAAAAAAAACAAAAACAAAAAGCCATTAGTCGAGCCATGCAATATAGCATATTTTAGATCTCGGCACGTTATATTGTGCCCCGAGAGAAATCCAATGTGCAATGTAGGTATCTGCCTGCCAGTATATATATAAATATATATATAAATATAAATATATTTCTGTGTGCAGCTGCAGCGCATGGAAGAATCACTCGCACTTTGCTACCACTTTGCTGCTTTCGTAAATCAGGGTTTTGAGAATTTTAAGATTCTTTCTACCTTCCCCACCCCCCACCCCTTCTTCCCTTTTAGTTGTGGGTTATTAGACAGACTAGTTTTTTTATTCTATCAGTTTGTATAAAAAACACAAAAGCAGAAGTCTGATGTTCTGTTTTTTCAAGTGAAGTGATGTCGTCTGTGTGGTCTGTAGTTTGCTACTTCGGGGAAGGAGGTTTTGCTCTTGGGTAACTCTTCCGACCCTCTTTCTCCCCCTACCTTTTGAAAGCTAAGTTCACTCGTGAAATGTTAAGAAGATAAAACTGTGTAGCAGAAGCAAAATGGATTTATTTTATCCAAAAGCCCAGGGCTATTCCTGGGCGGTTTATTTTTTCTAAGGAGCTGTTTGTCTGGACAAAACGTGAAGGTTACCTAAATAAATCAATGTAAAGAAAGTTAAGTCAGGGCGATGACGACGTGATCCTGTGTCATTTTGTGGGGAGGTGTTGGTAAGAAGGCTTTTGTTCAAAAGTACTATCTAAATTATAAATTGAGTTTAACAGGCAGCCCTTAGGCCAAGCAACCACTAGCATCCTAACAATAGCCATGCGGTGCAATCAATAAGGGTGTGTTAAAAGGTAAAGGGACCCCTGACCATTAGGTCCAGCAGTGTCCAACTCTGGGGTTGCGGTGCTCATCTTGCTTTACTGGCCGAGGGAGCCGGCGTACAGCTTCTGGGTCATGTGGCCGCTTCTGGCGAACCAGAGCAGCGCACGGAAATGCCGTTTACCTTCCCGCCGGAGCGGTACCTATTTATCTACTTGCACTTTTGACGTGCTTTCGAACTGCTAGGTGGGCAGGAGCTGGGACAGAGCAACGGAAGCTCACCCCGTTGCCGGGATTCGAACCGCCGACCTTCTGATCAGCAAGCCCTAGGCTGTGGTTTAACCCACAGCGCCACCCGCATCCGTGCAATCAATGAGGGTGTGTTAGGATGGTTCAAAATCCCCGCTGCAGCAAAGTTCCTGCTCTATAGTCACGTTCCTTTTGCACATATGAGAATCAACGTGCCGGGGTGGGAACGGCAGCAGCAAAACCAGCTAGAGCTGCCCCAGCTACGCAAGGCAATCGGATCTCGCAACACACAAAAGCTGAAAACCCAAACAGGCATCGTTTGTCGCAAAGGCCAGCACAAAATGTGTGGCTCCTATGGTGAATAACAGGGTGTGGAGACCTTGGCTCCTACGGTTAACTCTAGAATGACAGGGCAGCCCTTGCCCCAGAGCTCTGCGTTAAGGCTTTCTTAAGCAGACCAGAATGTCACAAAGTAGTATGCAAGCTCTCGGTTTCCCCTGAACTCTTCACCCAGCTAAAAAACCAGCAACCCATAAGCCGGGGAGGGTGAGAGGAAGGAAAAAGGCAGTTCCTGTTAAGGCATCCGTGTCTGCACCTGGTAGGAAGAGTTCTAAGATGGAGCATGAGAGGAGGAAGCAGACTTTCAAATGAGGCCCTTTCAGGTTACCTGTAGGGGTGTGTGCATATTTCAGTTTCTCTTTTGCCCCAGTCTTCAAAGTCTGTTCTTCCCTTTTCTGCTGCAACTTGTACCTTTTTTTTTAAATTTAAAAAAGGTCCTCATGAAAATTCATCAGGTGCTGAAGAGAGGATGGAATCGCCCGTTGTTGTAAATGCGTTTCCTCTTCCTAGGCAGCCTGGATGCATCCTGAATTGTGCAAAACGCCTGCTCCTTCTCCCCAAGGGTCAAAACTCCCGTTGTTCTAGGCGCGTTTTGCGACGGGGAATTTCGTCAACGCGAGCAGTTTCTGAGCTCTGGGAGCGTTACTGAGCCTAAGATTTCAGATTAAAACAGCAGAGGGGGAAGGAAAGGAGGACCTTTTTCTGCCTCCCCACTTCCAGCTATTCTCTGAAGACTGGAGAAGAGACCCTTATAAGAATAATATTGGGGTGTGCAGGGGAAGGACTACACCATGTGAAAAAATGAACATAATATTTTAGCTGCAGTTCATTCATTCTCAGCTTTGTATTCTTGTTATAAAGAAAAAGTGCCCATAACCTAGGTTTAAGGTGCCATTTAGCTCCAACTTTCATATCTCAGTTTCTAACAGTGCTTCTCTGCCTTGCCATCTCAAGACTCTTACCAAATGCCCACACCTTCCACTTTTCTCTCTCCCCCGCCCACTTTCTCTCTGGATTTTTTCTTACCATCTAGCCTAGGGAAATCAAAAGCTTGCACACCAGTTCATGACATTTCGGTCAGCTTAATAAAGGCACCGTCTTAATATGGGCTCCTCACCCCCAATGGGCCTTTATTTGTAGGGTGACTGAGATGAAACATTCCTTTGGGTACCTCTGTCTTTGTGAGGCAAGCATTTTCAGAGACACAAACCACACGCGCAATACAAAACAAAGTAGAAAGCACATCATCACCCCCACCTTTTTGTCTTTCCCTCTGTTGTGAGACTCTATATACCAGTGGTTCCCATACTTGGGTCTCCAGCTGTTTTTGGACTACAACTCCCATCATCCCTAGCTAGCAAGATGATCAGGGTTGATGGGAAGCGTAGTCTTAAAAAAACCGCTGAGACCCAAGTTTGGGGGACGCTGCTCTATGCAAATGTCACAGGGATGATTCTCTGGGTCCCTTCCAACTCTACAGTTCTATGCATGTGTATCTCAAGTTGTGTATGCATTACTCAGTTACAGCGCTGTCATCTTGAAACATGCATGTACCGTCCTGCCCCTCAGTCTCCTGAGGGTGTGGGAAGTGCCTTTTAGAGCAGCTCTCTCTATTTGAGCCCCAAACACCCCTGCTCTTTGCCCTCGAGTGTTTTTGCCTGCTCTTGGCCTGTGCTAATGCTGCCTGCTTGCTTGGATGGAAAGGCACAAATACAGGATGGGTGACACCTGGCTTGAGAGCAGTACATGTGAAAAGGATCTAGGAGTCGTGGTAGACCACAAACTTGACATGAGTCAACAGTGTGATGCAGCAGCTAAAAAAGCCAATGCAATTCTGGGCTGCATCAATAGGAGTGTAGCGTCTAGATCAAGGGAAGTAATAGTACCACTATATTCTGCTCTGGTCAGACCTCACCTGGAATACTGTGTCCAGTTCTGGGCACCACAGTTCAAGAAGGATACTGACAAGCTGGAACGTGTCCAGAGGAGGGCAACCAAAATGGTCAAAGGCCTGGAAACAATGCCTTATGAGGAACGGCTTAGGGAGCTGGGTATGTTTAGCCTGGAGAAGAGAAGGTTAAGGGGTGATATGATAGCCATGTTCAAATATATAAAAGGATGTCATATAGAGGAGGGTGAAAGGTTGTTTTCTGCTGCTCCAGAGAAGCGGACACGGAGCAATGCATTCAAACTACAAGAAAGGAGATTCCACCTAAACATTAGGAAGAACTTCCTGACAGTGAGAGCTGTTCAGCAGTGGAATTTGCTGCCAAGGAGTGTGGTGGAGTCTCCTTCTTTGGAGGTCTTTAAGTGGAGGCTTGACAGCCATCTGTCAGGAATGCTTTGATGGTGTTTCCTGCTTGGCAGGAGGTTGGGCTGGATGGCCCTTGTGGTCTCTTCCAACTCTATGATTCTATGACAGCATGGTGCACAGAGAGGTTAAGTATCCCAACTACTGCTCCATCAATTTCTGCCCGCAGGCTGAACAAAGGCCCCGACCCCCTGGGTCAGACAAACTTGTCACCCCAGCTTACTGTCCCCAGGCAAGCTGGGAAAGAGGCAGACTTAAATCAGCAGTCACTAACAACTTTATTAAGACAAAACTCTTACAAGCCATAATATATAAAGTGCACGTAAGTTGCCAGCAGCAAAGCACAGAGACACAAGTAGCCAGAGGACCTGGAGGACAGAGGGCCAAAACAGAGTGGCTTTGAGAGAAATTCCTCTGCCCCCGCCACCATTTCTTCAACACAAGAGCTGTTCCATTAAACTTCCTTTTTGTGTGTGTTGTGGGGGTGGGGGTGGAAGTAAGCATACAAGTTCACAATGCTGCATGCTAAACCTGGCTCTCGTTACCACGCTACAAATGTTCTGGAAGGGGACTGGAGGCCTCCGTACCCGGCCAACCTCTGCGCCGTGCCTCGAAAGTGTCAAGCGATACAGGCTTGCATTATAAGAGGGAACAGAACGCACTACGGATGTGAGGTCCAAACACCCAAACAGCTGCACAAACAATGCCTTTTTTATGGGTTAAGGTACTTTTGCAACGGAGATGAGCAGATGAAGCGCCTATTACTATGGGCCCAGCCAGCCCCTAGCAAAGTATTAAAAACTTGCATCACCTTAAGCTAGTGGCTGGTTCAGCACTGGATAGCTCCTTTCAGAAAGGCAGCAGCTCAGTTTGGCACTTCAAGCCATTGGTCAAGTCAGAGGAGAGTTGCAGACCTTTCCCACTGCGGTCTCCCTTGCCGTGCTCAGGGAGGGGGCTGTCTGCCCCAGGAACCATATTCCCCTTAATCTAAAGTTGGGTGCAGAGGTAGCTGGGGGGGGGGAGTGCATTTGCAAATGCTCCATGGCCTAGGCATCTTATTTTATTCAGCTACAACCCCATAGCTAATCTTCACTCTCCAATTCCACCTTCCCTGCTACCAAAAATGACTCGCTGCTATGCAGATAGCAATCCAAACGTTGGCCTCCTTCGTGGCTTTAGGCAGCATTCAATGCAGCGTTTCCCAAACTTGGGTCTCCGGCTGCTTTTGGACTTACGGTTCCCATCATCCCCTGACCGCTGGTCCTGCTAGCTAGGGATGATGGGAGTTGTAGTCCAAAAACAGCTGGAGACCCAAGCTTGGGGAACCCCGATTTAATGCATCGAAGAGTGGGAGTTCTTTTATTAACTTCGGCATCCAGTGCTCACACACGTGGATGCTGCCCCAGAAAGCTGCCATCACAATTAAGACTAGTCAGTTTCTTCGCATTTTTACAGGTAAGGGCTGCTGTGGAGGGCCCTGTATGAGCAACAGGCAGGGAGAGGAGGAGGAGGACTGCAAACTGGCAGCTACTAGACCTCCTTTTCTCACAACAGAATCAATATCCGTGTTGGGAAGCAGAGTAAAATGGTTTGACACAGTGTATAAGTGACTGTGTGTGATAGATGTCCTTGTTTTCCCACCACCACGAGTATTCAGGTGCTGGGGAAAGCTGAGCAACAGGGAAAGGGGTGCAATCACTGCTGCTTAGTTCTTTCTGTGATTAATTTCCGAGAAAGATTTGGTAAGTCTAGGCCAGGCGTCAAGGTTCTCCGGCCATGGGCCGGATCAAGCCCATGGAGAGCGTCCGTGGACCGGACATGCGCAGCACGATACCGGAAACTGCGTCTGTGCATGTCCATGACGCCGAAAATCGCACCTGCGCAGATGCGATTTTGGGCATCTGGAAATGCGCAGGCGCGATTTCCGGCATCACGGACATGCGCAGGCGCGATTTCCAGCATCTCGGTGTGCATGTCTGGCGCCACAGACATGTGCAGACGCCATTTCCTGCACTGCTCAGCAAGTTGCGGCGCCACGGTGCTGTAGCGTGGCGTGCAGGGGGCTTGCCGAGTGGGCGGCTCAGTTGGTGGGGGGCTTGTGGGCCGATAAAACGGCCTTCATGGGCCGGAGGTTGCCGATGTCTGGTCTAGGCTGTCCAGCAATCGCAGCCCCTCTGCCTGGAAAGCCGTGATCCCAGATGACAGAGGGTAGGTTATAGCTATACAGGAGAAAATGCACCCTATGCATGTTTAGACACTATCCATGGTATTACTGTACCTGTCAAATGCAGGGCAAGGGACAGGCAGGGGTAGTGATTTGGCCAATGGATCCTTTCAAAGAGCATTCTACTTGGGATAAATGCGGAAGCTTCTACAATTAGGCAGCTATCTTGATCTGAAATGGCTGAACATCCTTCAGACTAGGCCAAAATGTTGCTCTCTGCTGGTCGTAAGGAACCGCTCCCCGATGCTCCAGGAAATAATTTTGTAGAATTCAAAAACTCTGCATACTACTTGCACGAAACCCAGCCCCATAGTGTAAATGTTCTTTCGCCACCTCTAAATGGACAAGACTGTCACACGCAGCAGCTGCTATGCCAAACTTTGAGATGAGTATCTCGTCTTCTGCTGGTGCCTGCAAAGAACCTCAACAGCAAGAAAAGCTGGCTATTACTACTGCCGGAGCTGATGAGGATCCAGCCCTTAACAGTAATTCACGCCATCGACTCAGCTTTCCACCCTCTACAGCTCACAGAGAGCCCAGCTCTCCGCAGCCTACCCTTGGTGGAGCAAATTATTCTAAAGTGCATGCTAGCTGTTTGTTTTATACATCAATAGGCAGGGGGGGGGGAATCCTGATTTCCGAGGGAGAGGAATTTGGTCAGGAGCAGACTACACATCCCATCATCCCTGGCCACGCTGGCAGGGGCAGATGGGAGTTGTAGTCCCAACACCATCCCTGATACAGCATTTCGTAAGGTCTCATTCTAGCTGGGACACGTACCCCCCAAACATCCCTTGCATGAAACCTCCTGCAGCTTCAAAGGTGCGGATTTTTTCATTCATTCGTTTTAAAAAGCTTAAAGGGGTAGAGCCTGACCAAAAACGTGAACTCAGCAAATGAGGAGGAGTGTTGCCAGTGCTGCAGGGCCCGAGATTCTGCCGGAGGGGTTGGGAGAGGGCAGATGATGAATAAGCAACTTCCTTGCTTCAGAGGCGACGGGAGAATTGCTCACGAGACTCTGGGGGGGAATTAATCCTGCAGGGCTTGTAGCCAGAGTGTCGTTTCTCAAAAACAGCGAGTCTTGGGCAGCGCAGCTGCAGCACCGTTCTGTGCGGTCGCTTTGTCGCCACCAGCAGGGACTCTTGGTTCAGACTCGCAGGACCGAAAACAACCGGGGCTTCCTCTGGACTCTGAGAACGCTTTGTACTTCCCGTCTCCCAATATCTACCGCATACTGATGGGATGGAAGAGACCCGATTATGGCCAGGGAGGAGAAGCCCCATTACGTCCAATGCAACCAACAGAAGGGGTCAAACCACCACCATGGGAGACCCAAACCACAGCCGATGGTGTCTGCGCCTCGTCTCCCATGCTCTTTCACCGGTATGCCCTGGCGCCTCCTACAACCCTCTGCCCCATCTTACCGACCCACTTTAACTGCCCCAAACACTCCTCCTCGCCTTTCTGCCCCGATCTCTATGTGCCCATGCTCCTTGCTTTTAATCTACAGCTCCTTAGCCTATACGAATTCCTTGCTCCAATGACCTCCCGTGCTTAGCACTTCACGGCCCATCCTTCCCTGCAGGTGGGGTTCTTGCTTGTGTTGCAAGAGAAGGGAGGGGGCAGCCAGAGGAAAATAATACTTCCTTCAGCTCAAACCAGGCTTCCCCGCAAAAGACCAACAGAGCCCACAAAGCCCAGCATCCTTCTGCACGGGGCAGGGCTCAAAACGCCTTTTCAGCACCTCTGAATTATCCTCCGGCGGTAAATGGAAAGTGCTCCCCAGCCCAGGCCTTGGAAGTCGGAATCTCACTTCTGTAGGAAGTTTGTGGGCCTCCCCTGCTCCTTCTTTCCTTCTCTGAGGAGGGACCTGGATGGAATGAAGCTCTCACGACACACACACAGCAACAAGGGAAGCAGCATGGATGGGGTGCGGCGATGCTTGCTGGGAGCCAGCGCACCGGTGAGCGCGGCTAGATTATTTCACCTTCTCTTTCTATGCCAACGTATTTGAGCGCGTCTGCCTGGCTGTACCTGTGGAGAAGGGAAAGTAATGTGAACATTATTCCGCAACTTCTCAGAACCTCCCAGAGCTAAAAAGCTGGGGGGAAGGTGCTGCCGCACGCACTCTCACCTGTAATCGAAAAAGAGCTCTTCACCGGCCTGGATCGCTCTCTTGGCGAAGATCCCAATGCGGTGGTCTCCGTTCACCATCACCACTGAGTCAGAGCGAGAGAGGGAACCCATAAGTTGCTCGGCCACATCAATGTATGACAATCACTCCTCCTTCCCTCCCCAGCTCCTCAGGGTCCCGGCCACCCACCAACCATCCACATTTGTGGTCCCGAGTTCGAGGTACTTGCTAAGACACAGCAAAACTTGGGAAGAAGGGGTTCCAGGTGGCATCTTCACAGCCAGAACCTACTTTTGCACATAAGCATCAAACTGGCATAGACAACAGTAACTGGTTAATCCAAACCTTCCCCCCGCCCACCTCAATTTTATTTATCAAGACTAGAAACCCAAAGCTTTTACTGAACGCTAGGATCTATTTCTTAAATTCGTTAGACGGCCAATAGCTATCATTCTCTTTCTGCCATTCTGGATTTTGCAAGGGAGGCTACACTTGCACTCAGTGAAGTGAACCTGGCTTCCAGTAGTACTGTATTTTTCGCTCCATAAGACACACTTTTTTTCCTCCTAAAAATTAAGGGGAAATATCTGTGCGTCTTATGGAGCGAGTGGTGGTCCCTGGAGCCGAATTGCCCAGGGGCCAAAAACAGATAGTGCTTTTTATTTTACAAAGAGAAAAAGGGGGTGTTGAAAGGACCCCGCTCAGCAGCTGATCAGCAAGAGATCGGGAGAGAGATAAGAGTCCCGGCTCCCTTTCAGCCCCGCCCTCTATTGTTGAATGTGCTGCAGAGGGAGGTTGTTTGTTTCCACAGCGACATGTGACTGGCTGATTAGATTATCTGTCTGGAAACTGTAGAAATGGCTCCCTTTCCTTCAGAAGCTGCAGAAATGTGAGTTGAACCCCATAAAAATGGGGCTTTCCCCCCTTTGCAAAAGGAGCTTCGCTTTTCTCCCTTTGCAAAAAAAGCTACAAAAGTTTTAGCTGATCCCAAAAAAACACCAGGGGTTTTCCCTTTGCAAAAAAGCTGCAAAACGTTTAGCTGATCCTCAGAAAAACAGGGCTTTACCCTTTGCAAAAAAAGCTGCAAAACTTTTAGCTAGTCCTCAAAAAAACAGGGCTTTTAGAGGAGGAAAACAAGAAAAATATTTTTTTTTCTTGTTTCCTCCTCTAAAAACGAGGTGCGCCCTATGGTCCAGTGCGCCCTATGGAGCGAAAAATACGGTATCTGGATTAGGGCTTTGAGACATGAGACACTGAGCCTTCATCCCACCTAAGCTTCTTGTTTCTCCCCCACAGCTGCAGGATGTTACTCCCTTTCCCCCCAGAACCCCTGATATTGTTGTTGTTGTTGTTCAGTCGTTCAGTCGTGTCCGACTCTTCGTGACCCCATGGACCAGAGTACGCCAGGCACGCCTATCCTTCACTGCCTCTCGCAGTTTGGCCAAACTCATGTTAGTAGCTTCAAGAACACTGTCCAACCATCTCATCCTCTGTCGTCCCCTTCTCCTTGTGCCCTCCATCTTTCCCAACATCAGGGTCTTTTCTAGGGATTCTTCTCTTCTCATGAGGTGGCCAAAGTACTGGAGCCTCAACTTCAGGATCTGTCCTTCTAGTGAGTACTCAGGGCTGATTTCTTTGAGAATGGATAGGTTTGATCTTCTTGCAGTCCACGGGACTCTCAAGAGTCTCCTCTAGCACCATAATTCAAAAGCATCAATTCTACGGCGATCAGCCTTCTTTATGGTCCAGCTCTCACTTCCATACATTACTACTGGGAAAACCATAGCTTTAACTATACGGACTTTTGTCGGCAAGGTGATGTCTTTGCTTTTTAAGATGCTGTCTAGGTTTGTCATTGCTTTTCTCCCAAGAAGCAGGCGTCTTCTGATTTCGTGACTGCTGTCACCATCTGCAGTGATCATGGAACCCAAGAAAGTGAAATCTCTCACTGCCTCCATTTCTTCCCCTTCTATTTGCCAGGAGGTGATGGGACCAGTGGCCATGATCTTAGTTTTTTTGATGTTGAGCTTCAGACCATATTTTGCGCTCTCTTCTTTCACCCTCATTAAAAGGTTCTTCAATTCTTCCTCACTTTCTGCCATCAAGGTAGTATCATCAGCATATCTGAGGTTGTTGATATTTTTTCCGGCAATCTTAATTCCGGTTGGGGATTCATCCAGTCCAGCCTTTCGCATGATGTATTCTGCATATAAGTTAAATAAGCAGGGAGACAATATACAGCCTTGTCGTACTCCTTTCCCAATTTTGAACCAATCAGTTGTTCCATATCCAGTTCTAACTGTAGCTTCTTGTCCCACATAGAGATTTCTCAGGAGGCAAATGAGGTGATCCGGCACTCCCATTTCTTTAAGAACTTGCCATAGTTTGCTGTGGTCGACACAGTCAAATGCTTTTGCATAATCAATGAAGCAGAAGTAGATGTTTTTCTGGAACTCTCTGGCTTTCTCCATAATCCAGCGCATGTTTGCAATTTGGTCTCTGGTTCCTCTGCCCCTTCGAAATCCAGCTTGCACTTCTGGGAGTTCTCGGTCCACATACTGCTTAAGCCTGCCTTGTAGAATTTTAAGCATAACCTTGCTAGCGTGTGAAATGAGTGCAATTGTGCGGTAGTTGGAGCATTCTTTGGCACTGCCCTTCTTTGGGATTGGGATGTAGACTGATCTTCTCCAATCCTCTGGCCACTGCTGAGTTTTCCAAACTTGCTGGCCTATTGAGTGCAGCACCTTAACAGCATCCTCTTTTAAAATTTTAAATAGTTCAGCTGGAATATCATCACTTCCACTGGCCTTGTTGTTAGCAAGGCTTTCTAAGGCCCATTTGACTTCACTCCCCTGATATTATCCGTGCTCAAAACCTCCCCTTCCAGGAAAACCGATTCTACCGAAGATTTCTACTTTCAAAAACCTGCAGTCACATTTCCGGGGGTTTTGACAACAGAACCGCTTTGCTGCGGTCATCTTTATCTGACCCGATTATTTAAAAATGCATTCCCTACCATGTCTGCTTGATTTATTTTTTGGGGGGGGGAGGAGGGGATGAGAAAGACACCAAGGGGGTTATTCTGCTACCACAGGACAGTCGCTGAGCCCACCCACCCATCTTACCTTTGGCATAACAGTTGGGGTTGACAGAGTGGTTTGCAAACCGGATTTTGTTGCCTTTCCGGGTGGCGTCAACAACGAAATCTGTCCGGGGAAGAAAAGCAGAGCTAAGGAGACCACAGATGCTACTGGGCCCTATTGAAATAGCTGAACTGCCTCCCTCCAAACCGAGCAGAGGGGCTGGATTGGGGGGGGGGTTCCCCCATTGCCATGCGAACTGCTTCCCCCCATCCCCTTCCCCTTCCATTACTCAGGATTGTGTCACTGATCCGACGCGGTCAGTTACCGTTATTGAGGTTGAAGAGGAAGCTGGACATGTACTTGTCATAGACCTTCCCACGTCGGTCAGCCTCATCTTGAGAGATGAGCTGAAGCAAGCAAGGAAGGAAGGACAACAGATAAAAGCCAGTGAGTGGGCAAAAGGAGACCAAGTCAGATCCTGTCAAGCAAGCAGATAGGGTTGTTACAGGGGTCAACTTCCCTCAAAGAACCCCTAGTTCGGGCAGACAAGAGCCCACCAAAATCAGACAAAGACCAGCGCACATTCCCTGCAAGAAGCAGGGAGCTAATACAGTCGTAGCTTGGATCCCGAACGCCTTGCAAGTCAAACGTTTTGGATCACAAATGCCGCAAACCCGGAAGTGAGTGTTCTGGTTTGCGAACGTTCTTTGGGAAACCCAAATGTCCAATGCGGCTTCCGTGGCTTCCGTGGTTGGCTGCAGGAGCTTCCTGCAGCCAATCGGAAGCCATGCCTTGGTTTCCGAAAGTTTTGGAAGTCGAATGGATTCCGTTCAACTTCCAAGGTACCACTGTATAGTCATGGAGAACAAGAGAGCACCCAACCCTAGCTCAGCCTCAGTTTCCCGTAGAACAATAAAGACCACTGGCTATGCGTTTCAACCCACCCCCGAGTCCAAGAGAATACCATCATGGCTGCCTGGAAAGTTTCCCCCAACACCACAGCTGGCCACAAATGATCACAAACGCAGAGGCTGGATCTTCAAGCCCCAGGCACCATTACTTAGAAGTAGTGGTGACCAAGGAAGGGTGCCCAGAATCCAACGGTAGGCTGCCTCATCTTAGCCTTTGGGCTATGGGGGGGGGGGGGATGGCGAACCCTAGCACCGTCGCCAGAGCTAGCCACAGAACGCACTCTGGAGAAGGATCTGACAAATGCACAGGTTTCTCATCCAACGCCGGATCTGCTTCCTGACCAAAGAAAGCTGCGCTTCCTCCACGAAGTCCCTTTTCCCCCCTTACGAGATCATGGAGGTGGGGTGCCAAGAAATCTTGCTTTGCTGCCCCGCGCCCTCCACCCCACCCCTTTGACACCAACAGAGCAAGGGAAGGAATCTGGAGCTCCCATGCCACATCCTGCCTCCCAACTCACCTCCCCGCAGTACTCAGAGATAAATTCATTCTTCTGCACCGCCTCCTTGATGAAGGTTCCCCACCCGGCAACATCCGATGGGGCGAGCAGCAGGTGCTAAGAGGAGGAGAGATGGAAGGTGTCTCAGCCTGCCCTGCTAGGTCCCTGGGAAAGTGGCGGGCAGTTCTCACTGACCCAGGGACTCAGAGGGCTGGGAGGGACCAAATAGGTACTCCAGACCCCCTTCAACACATCCGTTATCCACTACCCACATCTGTTCAGCAGGATGCCTGTCCTTCAAAGCCCCCCCCCCCCAATCAGTTGATGCTCTTAACACAGGCTCCCTCAACCTCGGCCCTCCAGGTGTTTTTGGCCTACAACTCCCATGATCCCTAGCTAGCAGGACCAGTGGTCAGGGATGGTGGGAACTGTAGTCTCAAAACATCTGGAGGGCCGAGGTTGAGGAAGCCTGCTCTAACACAAAGCTCCCAATCCGTTGGTGCTCTGCGCCTGGAGCAGCACTGCTCAGAGGATCCCCCCTTTGGAAAAAGCACGCTGCTTAGCCCTTACGGCTGTGGAAATGAGTCCTTGTTGAAGCCGGGAAACTTACTTAGCATTCCCAATTAAAGAATGGCGTTGGGGTTGAGCATTCCTCTTCTTCGCTTTTAATTGGTTTTTACAAGTTCATTCACGCTCAAAATCACAAATAATAAGAATTGCACAAGATTCCTCCGAATCTCAAGACTTCCCTCCTCCCTTCTGTGGGTTCTGTAGTTAACTTTTTCTACTGCGTACTATAAATCATCCTGTTTTTTTTCCAGTCCTCCATCGTATCCAGTCTATGTAACGCTACAAGAGTTATTTAAGAACCGCCATAAGAGTTCAAGTGTTTACAGTGGCCTGTTTGCTTCCGCTTGCTCCTCCCCATGGCTAGCAGAAGCAAACTGAGTTATGCAAAATACACCAGTTGCACAGAACTCCTATGCAAGCTTTCCCCGTCTGCCCCCCCCCCTCACAGCAAATTCAAATATCCACACCTTTTCATACAAATCATCTATACAGTTCCATACAAATAGTCTATACAGTGACTTCCACCTTCCATACAGTACTTTACTTCAAATTCATTTGTATGGAACTGCAGCAATGCAGGGAGGAATATAGGAAAGATAAAAAAAAGTTGAATAATGTGTAACTAGAATTAATTACTGCTTCTTGTTTCCTTTGTTTGTATCTCTCTTGCATTGGAAGAAGTTACCTACGTGACTATACACTTAGTCTTACTTTTTCTTTTCTTTTTTTTCTTTTTTCCTTCCCCTTTTTCTACTTTTTGAGGTTCTTATTTTTGTTGGGGTTTTTTTTTGCTTGTTTGTTTGTTTTTTTTTTTTTACCTTTTGTTGTTATTCCTTTGTATTTGTATCTGCGAAAGGTTTTTAAATTCGTTGTGAAATTGTTAAATCTAAATCTAAATAAGGTTGATATTTAAACAAAACAAAACAAAACAAAAAAACAAATATCCACACCTTTTCATTACCACCAACCCGCAACATGCAATCTCGACTAACCTTCTCTCTCCTTCCCCACTCTCTGAACAGAGATCTACCTTCTTAAGACCCCGCTGGATGCTGCAGTTCTTGCAGGAGACCACCTTGGATTCCCAGTGCTCTGAGGCGCCGCAGGTCAGGCAGAGGTCCGGGTCACACTCTCGGACCGCCAGGTAGCACGGGCACTGCTTCGTGTTGCACTGCGTTTTGCACCGGCAGCCGGGGAAGCGGTTCTGGCCTTGCGGGAGAAAACAACAGAGACATCTTTCAAAGGGGCTCCCGCGCCACGAGAAAAACGGAAAACAAACCCCACATGAGGTCGAGTGCCTTCCCACTCTTCCTGGGACGCCACGCGCCAGGATTTTCAAGCCCGGCCTAGTGCCTTGCCCCTTACAGTCGGGATTGCACTGGCAAAACTTCTCGCAGAAATTCTGGGTCATGATGCAAGGGCAGGAGCTGTCGCAAGGGTGGTCCGGGTGGTCGCAGGGTTGGTAGTTGTACACCAGAGTGGAGGAGCTGTCTGCACAAAGAGAAAGAGGGGAAAGCTGTGAGCTGAGCCCCGTAGACGTTTGAGGGCCGGACAGGCAGGAGACCCCCAACGGACAGTGTGCCCCACGTGCAGAGGGCCACGCTCAGCTTCACCTAGCGCTAGAATAGGGCTTGAACGACAAGAGGCAATCGTAGCTTCCCTGTTAAGGGTTTTTCTCTGAATAACACTAAAGGCAATGAGGGAAGACCTGCTCTGACTTGAATGCCACTGCCTTAGGGGAAGCGACAAGGGGATTCTGTTCAAGATCCAAACAGGAAAGACTACAGGCATGGCAAAGCTGGGTGCCTGTTGACATTCTGCCCCCCCCCCCCCAAATTCCCAGTTGGGCAGGAAATTGAACCAGGGGAGTATGCACAGTACCTTTTTTAAGTTGGATCTTCCGACAGTGAGCAGCCCAGAGCCTTTGTTGGAGAAGGGGCAGGGTGAGAGAGGAAGAAGAAGAGTTTGGATTTGATATCCCGCTTTTCACTACCCGAAGGAGTCTCAAAGTGGCTAACATTCTCCTTTCCCTTCCTCCCCCACAACAAACACTCTGTGAGGTGAGTGGGGCTGAGAGACTTCAGAGAAGTGTGACTAGCCCAAGGTCACCCAGCAGCTGCATGTGGAGGAGTGGAGACACGAACCCGGTTCCCCAGATTACGAATCTACCGCTCTTAACCACTACACCACAGAGAGAAAAGAATGCCCCAGCTTTAATCCGGACGACACACCATGCTGAATCCCCAAGGCTCAGCAGCTTCTATCCTGATCTCCCCTGCCGCATCCTTCCCAGAGGAACTGGGAGCTGGGGGAACAGCAATATGGGCGGCAGGGGGATTTCCAGCCCAACAACACTCAGAGAGGGGCGTGGGCATGAAGCCGCCGCATCTTAGATCTTTGACCCCTTTCCTCAATATGTGTGGGAAAGCAGAAACAACAGCTAGGGGTTCATTTGTTCTGGGCAAACCCCCCCCCACATAGGCTTCATCAAGGGGCAACTATATTCTGTAGCCCAATGGAACTATTTTTACGTGGGACTTCCTCGTGAGCCTCCTACTGGACAGGCTGTCCTGGCCACACACCTGTGCTTCCTCTTCTTCTTCTGGGAGGGATTCAAGAGCTCATTCATGGGCAGCTTCATGATCAAGGACTCCTTTACTGCAAACTGAAAGACCTGCCAGGAGAGAAATGCAGCTCGTTCAAAGGACTCTCG
This sequence comes from Lacerta agilis, assembly GCF_009819535.1. Lineage (NCBI taxonomy): Eukaryota > Metazoa > Chordata > Lepidosauria > Squamata > Lacertidae > Lacerta > Lacerta agilis. Next base: position 40,133,098 of record NC_046325.1, read on the forward strand.
GCGTCAGGAACTTTGCCTGGTGCTGCTGCCGGCGGTCTGCTCTTCCCAGCCCCCCAGAGGTCCACCGTACCTGCTTGCAGGTCTTGGTTCCCAGGAGCCGAGAGATTGAGCAGAAGTTGTTGAAGTAAGTCCCGTGGAAGACGCGGAAGAGGGACTCCTCGGCTCCGGTCCACTCGACAGGCTCCAGCGGCATGTCAGCCATGAAGGGCTGCGAAGAGGCAGGGCTCAGCTTCGGCTTGGTTGGGGTCTGGCAACGGGAGTTCGCCTCTAGGGCGAGATGAGAACAAACACAAAAGGTTGGAAAAGAATCCGCCCAAAAAAGCAAGCTGCAAAGGAGCTACTGATCCCTTTTGCCGCGGGACAATTAAAAAAAAAAAAAAAAGTAGGCTTTTATCAGATGCCTTTATCTCTAACCCCACTCCAGGCTTGAACCTAGATGCAGAAAGCAGGTACTGGGATTAAGCTCTGTTTGGAAGTACCGTATTTTTCGCTCCATAGGGCGCACCTTGTTTTTAGAGGAGGAAACAAGAAAAAAAAATTTTTTCTGGTTTTCCTCTAAAAGCCCTGTTTTTTTGAGGATCAGCTAAAAGTTTTGCAGCTTTTTTGCAAAGGGAAAAGGCCTGGTTTTTTTGAGGATTAGCTAAAAGTTTTGCAGCTTTTTTGCAAAGGGAAAAGCCCTGTTTTTTTGAGGATCAGCTAAAAGTTTTGCAGGTTTTTTTTTTGCAAAGGGGGAAAAGCAAAGCTCCTTTTGCAAAGGGGGAAAAGCAAAGAGGAAAAGCTCTGTTTTTATGGGGTTCAACTCACATTTCTGCAGCTTCTAAAGGAAAGGGAGCCTTTTCTACAGTTTCCAGACAGATAATTTAATCAGCCAGTCACATGTCGCTGGGGAAACAAACAACCTCCCTCTGCAGCACATTAAACAAAGGAGGGCGGGTCTGAAAGGGAGCCAGGGACTCTTATCTCTCTCCCGATCTCTTGCTGATCAGCTGCTGAGCGGGGTCCTTTCAACACCCCCTTTTCTCTTTGTAAAATAAAAAGCATGATCCTCTTTTGGCCCCTGGGAAATTCAGTTCCAGGGACCACCATTCGCTCCATAAGATGCACAGATATTTCCCCTTACTTTTTAGGAGGAAAAAAGTGTGTCTTATGGAGCGAAAAATATGGTAAATTCTGGAGGAACCCTGCCCTGAAAACAGCAGGCTCATAGCTGTCAACTTTCCCCTTTTTTGCAGGAAGTTCCCTTATTCCAGCGCCGTTTCCCATTGCAAAAAAAGGGAAAGTTGACAGCTCTGAGCAGGCTATGCGTCTCCTTCGATCTGTTTAACTAGCAACCCCAAGAAGCACAGGAAGACCTTGCTCAGCAGGAACTGCTGGGGGCCACGATTCCTGCAATTCCTGCACACACACACACACACCCTTCCCACAGGGCAATGAGAGGATCTGTCAAGTACCAGAGGAACTGGAGGCCCAGTCATTGCCCGTGTCTCTGTCGCTATCGCCTTCTTTCACTTCGTTGCTCGTGGAGGCAGAAGCGCTGGGAGTGGTATTGAGTGTGACATGCCTGCGGCGACGTCGTCCAGAGCACTTGGAGCGCGGGTTGTGCAGCACAGCAAACTCCTTGGCTCCCTCCTATAATCAAAGCTTCATTAGAAGAGCCCACACAGAGACATGGGAATTCCCTAGTGCTGCGTTTCTCAAGTTTGGGCCCCCAGCTGTTGTTGGACTACAACTCCCATCATCCCTTGCTAGCAGGACCAGGCTTGCACCTGCCTTTGAAGTTTCTGTTGTTGAAGAAGAACGGTGGGTTTCAGGTCAGTATCAGAGTGCTGGGGGTAGGGAATTTGAAATGTTCTTCCATTAGCAATGGGGTGAGCTCCCGTTGCTCGGTCCCAGCTCCTGCCCACCTAGCAGTTTGAAAGCACGTCAAAAGTGCAAGTAGATAAATAGGTACCGCTCCGGCGGGAAGGTAAATGGCGTTTCCGTGCGCTGCTCTGGTTTGCCAGAAGCGGCTTTGTCATGGTGGCCACATGACCCGGAAGCTGTACGCCGGCTCCCTCGGCCAGTAACGCGAGATGAGCGCCGCAACCCCAGAGTCGGACACGACTGGACCTAATGGTCAGGGGTCCCTTTACCTTTTTTAATGCTTCTATATTCTACACAGAACAAACAAGTCATTCTCAAAGTAAAATAATAAATGGATGCCAAAACAAAATAGAAAATTCTTTCCAGTAGCACCTTAGAGACCAACTGAGTTTGTTCTTGGTATGAGATATCTGAAGAAGTGTGCATGCACACGAAAGCTCATACCAAGAACAAATTCAGTTGGTCTCTAGGGTGCTACTGGAAAGAATTTTCTATTTTGTTTCGACTATGGCAGACCAACACGGCTACCCACCTGTAAATGGATGCCAATCTGACATAAAAAGGGCTTGCTTACTAGTGATTTTTGTAAGCCACATTGTGAGCCTTTTGTAGCTAAAGAACAGAGCTTTTAAATAAAAGTAAATAAAACAAACATTCAGAAACCACCTGGAGAACTTAATATTCTCCCAAGACATTCCGGTGCTGGCCTTATGAGTTGCCATTCTTCAACAAAGGAAGAAGGGAGACTCTGGCATGCAGTTACTTACTTGGAACCGATCAGGAAATTTGATCCTATTCATTCAGGGCAGAACGGAGGCAACGGTTTCATTTCCCACTTACAGGTGTTAACCAGCACAACAAACCAAGGATGGCTGTGTTATCATCACTAGCTGGTGCTGCTGTGAATGGCTGCTACACTTATCTTGTATACATTCAAGGTTTGCACAGAAATTCTCACAGACTATCATTTGTCTCTCTCTGTCAATGTGTGTGCGCATGAGACAGAGAGAACGAACAGTGCTGCCTGGGCTGTGGACCATGAAAAGGCATGGCACAATAAAAGTGCTAGCCTTAAAAGGTGCTAAAGAACTCCTCTCTCTTTTCTTTTTTTTTGCTCCAACATATACCACCCTAGAATTCTTCACTTCTAAGTGTTCTGAATAGATTATCTTCTTCCTATGTGTACACCTCTCTCCCACCCGAACGTAACCTCTACCCAACATACCAACCACAGGAAGCACTCCGCCCCACAAGGCTCCATTTCAATTTTGGTTTCTCTGTTCTTCCGCTTGTAAACATTGGGAGTAGCGTGAAAAGCTAGAAGACAGAAGCCATTTTGCTGTGGTTACAATTCTGCCAAGATCACCTGTCGCTTTGATCCTCACCAGAGGTCCACCCTCCCCCTTCCCGTGAGAGTACCCCAAATCCAGCACTAAATAATAAAACTTACTATTACAAGTTTGTGAGAACTTGGTAATAACCCCACCCATATCCAGCACACCACCATTAAGAATGCAAGAGTGGGGTGGGTTAGGGGGCTTTTAAGGGGGGGGAACTATCCTCCCAAAGAACTTGAGAAACTGCTCATGTCTTTAACATGCTGCTAATTAATCTTGCAATGTTTCATTACGGATGAATAATCCAAATTGAGCCTGGCTGGCTGAGGTTACCATTAGTATTGCAAGAGCTAACCCAGGGTTTCCCAAAACCCTGGGGTTTTTTTCAGACTACAACTCCCATCATCCCTAGCTAGCAGGACCAGTGGTCAGGGACGATGGGAACTGTAGTCCAAAACACACACACACACACACACACACACACACACACACCACAGATGGAGAGAGACCCAAGTTTGGGAAACCCTGAGCTAACCAATAGGAATTTTAACTGAAAAGTTCGCCTGCAAATGAATTATGGTTTGTAATCGCGACATGCGTTTTACAGATTTTGTTAAACCACTCTGGGGTAGACAGGTGGGTGAATGGATAAGCAGGTAGGCAGGCAGGCTAGCAATTTATCTAGGGCAACTTTTTGCAGGGGCACATTCCAAATGGTGGGTATGGATACATTTACAGAGGAGCAGTTGTATCCTGCTAGGGACCTGGCAAGACAAGATTGGCTAAGATCTTTAGGGAACGTTTCCCATGTCACAGGGCCACAGCTGGGCCGCGTCCGATACTTGGATGCAACCGCTTTGGAATAGGCACTGCTTCCCCCTGGATTTGAAAACTGGAACAGAAAAGGCGAGGGAGAGAGAGGCGGGGATTGTGTCGGAAACTTACGATGGAGGAAACAGTCGTACTTGAAGCAGCGCCTGCAGAAGAGAGTGTGGAAAGAGTGCAGGGCCTGCTCACGCTGAACAGATTTGGCACACGGTCCATCGATGTTTGGCGTGCATTGGGGAGGGAGCACATTCGGGTCAGACTCTTTTGTCAGTTTTCTGTATCTGTGGAGGGGGTGAGGTGGATAGAAAAGTCACTCAAAGGCACTTGAGAAGGTGCTCCAAATGATAAGAGGATTGCTCAGAGCCAGCTGGGTGGACGGACAGTTTGCATCGGTGACGGACTTGAAAACACCTGCCACTTTCTAAAATTCTTCTTCTTTCAAAGGGAGTGTGCTGCCATTTCAGGGTTTCCTTGCTATGAGGCAGATGCCGCTTTTGGTGTTACTCAAGCACAAAGCACTATGCCCAGGAATACAACCGAACACCTTCAAGGGAGCTCCAGACATCTGCACAATCTTCATTACGCTGCAGATTCTGGGATCACAGAGTCAGAGCAGAGTCTAATCCAGCTCCTTTTATGAACCACATTCATCCGCTGCCCAGTGCCCAAAGATCAGCCCACCTGGTCCAGACTTTAGCAGCCAAGTGCATGGCACGGCATAGGCCTACAGAGGATATTGCTCAAAGGTTCGTTGAACAAGGAAGCGGAGTCTCACACTGCAATGGGGGGAGGCCAGAATAAGGCAGCGCACACACCAGGATCATTTCCATGTAGCAATTAAGGGGAAAAGCTTGATTTAAGTTGCGCATCTCTACCTACACTGGGAAGTTGTGGTATTCACGTAGGATTAGATGAGACGTGATACATTGTCTTAGACATTGTGCGAGTGAGCAAAAGACATTCCGATATCCATATGTGATTGTGTTGAGTGTAACGTCCCTTGCTGGTCTATGTTCAAGATATGATTTCTTAAGGACCAATTCTACATGACCTGAAATTGGCAAGAAATTGGCTGTTCCTATTGGCTGCCTTAAGCTTCCATTACCATGAGACGAGAGAGTCACGTCTCTCCTTTAGTTAAGTTTGCTGTTTAATTTACAACTGGCTGGTAAGGATGTGTCCCCTTTGATAACCTCAGAGCATCTGTCCCTTTGAGGCCTGAGTAGTGTCAATATGGCAGGGATCTGCCAAGGATATTGTCCTTCACTTCCTACTATCAATCTTCTGTCCTTTTTTCTACCTGATCTTTGGAATGCTAATAGACCTGTAGCCAGGGAAGTTAGTTCCTGGAAAAAAAAACCATTCTGCAAGGTTCAAAGAGTCTTTGTTCTCCTCATACCCTCGTGGGTTTTTTTTTTGGGGGGGGCTGCGCTGGAAGATTGTGATTGGCTCATTTGAATTCTGTAAGGCGGTTTCATGTGTGAATAAAAGTGCCTGGGTGTAGAGAGAGAGAGAGAGAAGCTTTTTCGCCCACTCTTGTCTCCCAGTCAGGCTTGTTGGTCAAGACCTCGTCTGTCTTTATTTGAACTCACGCAAAGTGGCTTAAGCAGAACGCCACAGGAAGTAATGGGTGAAACTCACAAGTTCAGCTGCACAAACCATGTATTCCAGTTACTGATCCTGGGAATTCATAACTCGGCCTACTCTTACAACCCATGACTAGAAAACCCAAGAGACTGCGTCAAGAATTAAAAAAAAAAACAGCTACCTCTCCTTCATATCATCTGGAAAGCCGTTCTCTGGGAACATTGACGAAAGAGCAGTGAAGATCATGTCGTTTGGAAAGTGCTTCTTCAGACATTTCTTGTTGCCTGAATCACAGGGAAGGAGGGAAGGGTGGTGATTTCTGAATTAAAGCACTTTATTCCCCTCCCGGAAATGGTCTTCCAAGATAGGAGTGGCCCAGAGCAGTTAGAAAAAAAACCCTATAAAAGTAAAGCAGATGCTCGTACAAGCACTAGATAATACGCCAAGCGTAAGACAGAGGAATCCCTCAACTTTATTCTACAAAGAAAACAGGTTACATGGAATTATTGTATGTAGTGTCCACTCAAGGCTTCCCATGCAGCAAAATACACAAGTTACGGCCATCTTGATCTGCATGTAAGCTGAAATTTAGTTCTTACAAGAAGAGGACCTTCCGCGTAGGAATTGTGGAGTGTTTGCAGCAGCCCTTAACCTGCTCCTTCTCAGCAGCCTTGCTAGCGACAAAAAATGCTAGCAAACTTAGGGAAACTAAAGACTTGTTTGGGGTGGCTTCCATAAGATGACTGATCATTTCTGGGGTGATACAAGAGCCGTGAATTTTAGCAGAAATGGACTCCGATCTGTATAACAAGCAAGGCCCGTATGGTTCTGACAGCATCGTGGTGCGCCATAATAGGAGGGAGGAGGGTGACGCTGGGAGGGTAACCGGCTTACCTTCCACGGAAAGCCACTTCCTCTTCCGGGTGACAGGCAGCTCGTCCTTCGCCGCTTCCTGTTTGCCTTCCGCAGCATCGTGGCCTTCCTCTTCCTCCTCAGAGTACTGGTTGAGCGCATCCACCAGCTCCAGGAACACAGCATCGCTGATCAGGACGGACGTCGAGAGCATTTCTGGATGGGAGAATCAGGCAGAAGGTGGGATGGCATATACTCAAGCGTGGAAAAGATGCAGCTTCTCTGTCATCACAACCATGATGATGTCGACGAGGACACACAAATCCAGTACAGTGGTACCTCAGGTTACATACGCTTCAGGTTACATACTCCGCTAACCCAGACATAACACTTCAGGTTAAGAACTTTGCTTCAGGATAAGAACAGAAATCGTGCTCTGGAGGCACAGCAGCAACGGGAGACCCCATTAGCTAAAGTGGTGCTTCAGGTTAAGAACAGTTTCAGGTTAAGAACGGACCTCCGGAACGAATTAAGTTCTTAACCCGAGGTACCACTGTATGTACGAGCAGAGCAGAGTCTGTAAGGGTGATAGACTCTTCCAAAAATGAAATGCTAAGAACTCAAGGAATCCCCCCTCCCGCCCACCAGCCGCCGCCACGTCGCCTCTTACATCCCTGTTGAAAACTACCGCCCACGTTACCTTCCTCTCCGTGGACTTTGCCGTCATAGTTGTTAATGAGCTCCTCGATGAAGGTTTCATCCTCCTCTTTCACCTCGTCCCCCATGTAGGGGATGTTGCACAGAACGGTTTCATCCTCCACCTGCAAACGGAGTAGACACAGCAGGTGGTTGTCCCTTGTCCACTCACCAGGAGAGCCTGCAAATGGCAGATTGCACGGCTGCCTTAACGAGATCCCAGGGGGGTATTTAGTGGTCTTGCTGCACAGCCCCTCTCTCAGCATCACAGATCAGATCTTCCTTCATCGGTGGGAGAAGGGATCCTGAATGCAGTATTCCCCTCTCCCACCCTCTGATGGCAAGGCCATGCACATCTATCCCTTCCTGTAGAACGGGCTTTCCCAAACTTGGGTCCTCAGCTGTTTTTGGACTACAACTCCCATCATCCCTCGCTAACAGGACCATGCACATAGTTCTGATCCTACCCACTCGGAAGCAGCAGGGCATTTTCAGAATTTCTGCTCTCTAATTATTTGTTGGTCTCCTGGATTAAATAGTTTTGAGGGGGGGGGGAGACAGCAAGACAAAGTACTTCCCCATACACCAGCACACACTCGACCATTGCAAGGTGCACAACTCACTCTTCTGGCTATCATGCAAAGAGAAGAGACAGCCTTGACAGGTGCAGCTAGATGACGAGTGGCAGGCATTTTATAACCTTACCATCTCGACCCAGATGCAAGAAGGCAACAGGGGAAAAGAATGGAGGGGGCTCAAAAGAGGCGGAGCAAGGGCGGGGCGTTGGGGGCGATCTGCCCCGGGTACCGCCCTGGGGGGGGGGTGACACTCGGGGCCCCACCCCCGCAATCGGTGATTCCAAAGCCGAGCCCAAAACTTTGCATGGCGCACAGTGATGTCTGGCTTGCTTGCTTGCTCGGCCGGCGCCTGCTTTCCTTCCCTTTTTTTTAAAAGGGCTTTTTTCGGCGCTGGGCTGCAGAGCCGCGGCGCGGAGTCGAGGGGCGCGCCAGCGAGGCGTCACGCTTGTGGCTGGCAGGACGCCCCTCCTCGCTGGCCCGCCCCTCGCCTCTGCCCGGGCTAGCACCGAAAAAAGCCCTTTTTTCTGGGCATCTTAGAGTTAATGATGCAAGAGGCGTTCTGATCCTGGGAGCCTTGCCCACTGTAATACGGGCACTTTTCCTTTGTCTAGAAAAGGGGAGGTTTGTTTTCACTTTCCCCTTAGTCTGCTCAGTGTTCTGCGTGCTCAGTGTACTGTTACTGCTGAATGTGATTTCTTTGTTTGCTGCAGACGTGCAGCTCGGGTCTGTAGGACTTGTGTGTGTGCTACTAAATAAAGCTTAGTTAAGATTAGTAGCACTGGTGTGTGTTGCGTTATTTCAAGACACCACGAAGCAGACCTCAACAAGCCATCCCGTCGCTGCGTTTCACTCTGCTACTGGAAGAACGCTCAGAGCGCAGCAGAAGTGTGCCTGGGCGCCATTGATGTCGGAGAAGATCGTAAAGGTGATTGATTGCAGTGCCGGCCAGCAGCACCACTTGGGTCAAAGCTTTTATGACCCAAATATCACAACAGGGAAGGAAAGCAGCCGCTGGCCATGCGTCGTGCGTCATGACGCATGAGCGCTACAGAGCAACACCCCGCCCCGGGGGGAAAGGGGTGCCTTCGGGTTTGGCACCCCGGGTGGCCAGGCGGCTTCCTCCGCCACTGGGGCTCAACAACTGGAATGGCATGCAACTCGGGGGCTTCAGAAACTCATACTTGCCCCCAGGGATTGCTTCCTGCAGCCCCTGCACCTGGGTTTTTGCAAACGGATCGAAAAGTTCCTTACAATGTGGGAATCTGAAGCCGGGCACCTCTGCTAGCATGCCTTATCTATCTCTTCTCACTCTGATCCTCTCTGTAGGTGGGCAGGGAAACAGCCTCACATTGGAACGCAAGCTTCTACTGGCAGACCATTAATGGGACATTTTTTTTATTATTATTCTGCAAATCATGCCGGACCTCCTCAGTCCCACATGGGGCAGAGTGTGAGAGATATACCACCCCTTGCAGCACACCCCCCCCACAATATAGCCGGGCAATATGCAAAGCAGCTCCCTTTCCCCAACTAGACACTAAAGCCTGAATCAGGAACATTTGCTCAAAATAAGAAGTTCTTACACAAAACTGTTACTTGCAGCAAGGGATTCTGTATGTGTGGTAGCAGCTGGTCACCTACCATGAAATTCTGCTGAAGTGGGGACCAGGAATACATGATAGGCACCAAAGCCACAGTGTTCAAAGTCCGCATGAACAAGGTCTGGGTGGTCAAACTGGGGAAAACGCTCTCGACTGTGCACTGGAGTGGTGAGAAAAGATGTTACACAGCTGACAGGTAGCAATTTATTCAGTCATCTAATGCCAAGGTAACATCAGCTCCACTGACAATGGTTGCTCAACCCAATTGAAGGTGCTGGTTCTTAAATGCCAAGGCCCATCTCCCAGAACATTAAAAAAAAAACACCAACATACTGTACTGTAGTCATTGTGCGTGGCTCTGCTAGTGCTTCTCTTTCGACCTATAAGACCCTGCTGATTATTCCTCTGCATTCAATCGGGCAACAAATTAAGACAATTCCATTCAGATGGGGATCTAGGGTGGGCTGTGACCTGGAATTGTGCTGCCGTGTTAAAATGGGCTTGATCTTGTTTGCTGCCAAGCCATAACAGTGGTGCAAGAGCTGATTGCGACTATGCAGAGACCAAAACAAGGCCCCTTAAATATGGTCAGGTGCACCAATTTGTATTCCTTGGAAGGGCTTCAAGACATGATTCCGGGGAGAAGCCCTCAAATTAAACCTGTTCAACCCACAAACACACTCTCGCTACCTCTGTCCTAGAAAGGCAAGTCTCTAGCAAGATGGGACAAGAGAACGGAACAGCCTGAACAGAAATTCTTGACATCTGTTGTTTTGTTCAACCTCCTCTAACAGAAATCTATACGCAAAATGGAACAATGGCAAGGAATGAAGGGCACATGGCAGGAGGTAACAGCATTCTAAAAACAATATTCCTCTCTTCGTCATCTAGGACTCAAAGAGACTGTGCTAACTTCCTTTTGCATCATCACTGGGCACAGCTGAGCAGAAGGGACTGCTACTAGCCAGCAGGAGGAACTGGAGTACGACTAAGCAGGAAAGCCTTTATACTATTGAAAGCAAACCATTCTATCCAAATCCATTTCTGCATGTTTCCCTGCTTTTGTAAAGGTTAGCATTTTTTATTCAGCGTTCAAACTGGGATTCTCCATGGGACAATGGTTTGCACGAGCTGGTCTATGCCACACTACTTAAGCTTTTCAAAAGCGCTTCTCCAATTCATTATTGTAAGATCGTCAGTGGTTGCTCATGAGTAATCCGCCAGAAGCCGAACTTCTAACAACTAAGTTCTTTATTGTGCAAATATTTACAGTGGAGCTAAAATACAAACGTCCATCTCATCGCTCAGCAGAGTCCGGGAATGACCATTTCCGGTTTTTGGTCCAGCACAGAAGGCACGGGATTCTAAACCCCCGCCTCCCCCTTCCACGTTCTTCCTCCCTTCGCGATCGGAGCGCGGGAAAAGGTCCCTGTTCCCCACTTCCTGCTTGGTGTTGAGGCTCTGTGATCCTGTCACAGCCCCTGTCCCGACTCCCTGCTTCCATCTCCCCGCCCCACAGGAGGAGTGGTCTCCTCCTCCAGAGGAGGAGGATGACGAACTGCGGAGAGGGGGAGGTGGGTCCCTGTACCGCAACGGATCTGGGAAAGCTACCTGTCGGGGTGAGGGGGGTTTCCTGATAATTATGAATAAATTGTAAGCCTGAGATGTGGAACCTGTGGCCCTCCAGATGTTGGTCAACTCCTGTCAGCACTGCCAATGGTCAGGGTTGATGAGGATTGGAGGCCAACACCTGGAAGGTCACAAACCCTGGTTTATAATATGGCACTGCAGAACACAAAAAAGTAGAGATATCTTGGTGTGTGGATACAAATCCTAGGGTCACAACACGGCAGACTGGCACATCCACAGAACCCAACAGCTGCCACCTCAACATACCTGTTTGAGAAAAGGATGCCCTCCAACCAGCTTCATGGATTGAATAGGTTGAACTCTAAGCTTCTTCCAGTCTTCGTTCAGAATGTTTATCTTCTCCTGAACCTTTGCGTAGTTAGACACAAACAGCGCCTAGAGGAAAAGAAGATGCTTGATGGCCAACCTCACCCTTGGGAAGTTTCCAAATCCTTTTGCCACTGGGGAAGGTGCTCCATGGAGACTGCTTGAACTTAGCTAGCAGGATGTTGCTGTTAAGCCTGCATCCCTGATAAAGGAATGATTAATGATCTTATGCAGGTTGGCAGAATTTCAAAGATGAAATCCACACGATTTTTATGCTGGTTCAGAGGAGAGCAATCTTTCCCACATAACAGCCTGGAATGCCACCTGCTTGCCTTCACTCTCAAATATGTCACCGTATCTTTTCTATCAACTGGGAGACCTCCTTGCCCTCTCACACATTCATGAGTGAGTTCTGGTTTTCCTTAGTTAATAATTTTAAGATTTTAAAACGACAGTCATCTCCCTCATGGCTCTTTACCTTGGCTCCCATGTTTGCTTGCAGTCTCTTGAGCTGCCTAAGGCGCATATATTCTGACTTGACCTTCCTTTTCCAATAATGGATGCATTTTGATGTTGGTACGGCTGGAATCTCCATTTTCCTGGGGGGGACGGGGACAAGAAGGAGCATATGAGCCATGTGAACAGTAAATGTAACCAGAGTTGTTGTTGTTGCTGCTGTTGTTAGTATTATCGGCAACAAATCTCTTTCTCAAGAAAAGCTACATTCCTCTGTTCTGTATCATTCACGCAAATTGATATATTTACTTTTTCTAGTTACAGGTAGGTAGCCGTGTTGGTCTGCCATAGTCAAAACAAAATAAAAAATAAAAAAATTCCTTCCAGTAGCACCTTAGAGACCAACTAAGTTCGTTCTTGGTATGAGCTTTCGTGTACATGCACACTTCTTCAGATACACAGCTCACACCAAGAACAAACTTAGTTGGTCCCTAAAGTGCTACTGGAAGAATTTTTTTAAATTTTTAAATTTTGTTTTTACTTTTTCTGCATAGCTATTAGTCCCGGGAAAGTAGGAAACCTATGGCAAAGGAAGCGAGAAATTCCCAGCAGCTGATATTCCACTAAGCATTACCTCTGGTTCTTGTTATTTCACTATACATTGCTCTCATTTTATGGCTTCCTCTCCCTTTATAATAAAATCTTGCATTCTCAAGATCCTGACGGCACCCAGTAACAGCTTTTGTTTGGTGCAGTTGCAAAGCTCTAATCATAAGGTGGGTAGGCCCTTACCATCACCACCAACACTTCTGCAATAACTTAAGAACTGCAATGGCTGAAGTATGTGGGGATTTCAATCAAAAGGGTGCAATTAGAGTTTAGAAGGCAACGTGTGCTTGTGATTAACAACTAGTTGAAGAGGAGGGCATGGCTTCTCCTTCTCACACAGCTGAACTATGAATTGGGGAGGCAAGGACTTCAGACCCTCAAAGAATGCAGGAGCCACAGCAGAGAGCAGGCAGAAACTGCTATAGATTTAGACATACAGGTGAAACTCGGAAAAATTAGAATATCGTGGAAAGGTTCGTTTCTTTCAGTAATTCAACTTAAAAGGTGAAACTAATATGTGAGATAGACTCATGACATGCAAAGTGAGATATGTCAAGCCTTTATAATTGTGACGATTATGGCGTACAGCTGATGAGAACCCCAAATTAACAATCTCAACTTTGGGGTTTTCATCAGCTGTACACCATAATCATCACAATTATAACAAGCAAAGGCTTGACATATCTCGTTTCACATGTCATGTGTCTATCTCATATATTAAACTCCAGTAGCTAATGAAGACAATTGCTTACATAAATTAACTTTTCTACGATATTCTAATTTTTCGAGTTTCACCTGTAGTTCTCTACTCCAGTGAACAGTTGACCACAATCTCTTTTTCTTTTTCCTTTCACTAGGAAGAATAGGGAAATCACAAAAGACCCTTTCATCTCTCCTCATTCAACAGAACGGAGGAAACATTGCAGAGCAGCTTTCTCCAACTGTGCTGGCTGGGGCTGGTCCAAAATACCTAGAGGGCACCACATTGGGGAAGGCTGTGGTACCCATACCTGGGCGTTTCCAGGTGCTTCCACCAGCACCACAAACAGGTACAATTTAAGTCAGAAAGCACGGAAACCTGCCTAGATCAACACTTGAACAAGTGTCGAAAATAAAGGGGTGGAGGAAGAAGCGACAAAGCCTCGCCTACTGACCACGAATTCCTCACACAGCAGCCAAGAAACACACCACACAAAAACAAGCTTCTTTTTCTCCCCCCCCCCCCACATATGCCTCTGCCAAAGACCAGGAAGCAGAGGAGAGAAGGCTGAAAAGTGCAAAGCTTTGGGAGCATTGACAGGCAACCCTGTCAAACCTCTGACCTTATGGGGAGATGTCCCTGACACCCCCACTCCTTCTTGCACCCCCTTATGGGGAGATGTCCCTGACACCCCCCACCCCTTCTGGCACCCCCTTATGGGGAGATGTCCCTGACAACCCCACCCCTTCCTGCACCCCCTTATGGGGAGATGTCCCTGACACCCCCCACCCCTTCCTGCACCCCCTTATGGGGAGGGGTCCCTGACACCCCCTTCTAGCACCCCCTTATGGAGAGATGTCCCTGACACCCCCACTCCTTCCTGCACCCCCTTATGGGGAGATATCCCTGACACCCCCACCCCTTCCTGCACCCCCTTATAGGGAGATGTCCCTGACACCCCCACTCCTTCTTGCACCCCCTTATGGGGAGATGTCCCTGACACCCCCACCCCTTCTTGCACCCCCTTATGGGGAGATGTCCCTGACACCCCCACCCCTTCTTGCACCCCCTTATGGGGACATGTCCCTGACACCCCACCCCTTCTTGCACCCCCTTATGGGGAGATGTCCCTGACACCCCACCCCTTCCTGCACCCCCTTATGGGGAGATGTCCCTGACACCCCCACCCCTTCTTGCACCCCCTTATGGGGAGATGTCCCTGACACCCCCCACCCCTTCCTGCACCCCCTTATGGGGAGATGTCCCTGACACCCCCCACCCCTTCTTGAAACCCCCTTATGGGGAGATGTCCCTGACACCCCCACCCCTTCTTGCACCCCCTTATGGGGAGATGTCCCTGGCACACACACCCCTTCTTGCACCCCCTTATGGGGAGATGTCCCTGGCACACACACCCCTTCTTGCACCCCCTTATAGGGAGATGTCCCTGACACCCCCACTCCTTCTTGCACCCCCTTATGGGGAGATGTCCCTGGCACACACACCCCTTCTTGCACCCCCTTATGGGGAGATGTCCCTGGCACACACACCCCTTCTTGCACCCCCTTATGGGGAGATGTCCCTGACACCCCCACCCCTTCCTGCACCCCCTTATGGGGAGATGTCCCTGACACCCCCACCCCTTCTTGCACCCCCTTATGGGGACATGTCCCTGACACCCCACCCCTTCTTGCACCCCCTTATGGGGAGATGTCCCTGACACCCCACCCCTTCCTGCACCCCCTTATGGGGAGATGTCCCTGACACCCCCACCCCTTCTTGCACCCCCTTATGGGGAGATGTCCCTGACACCCCCCACCCCTTCCTGCACCCCCTTATGGGGAGATGTCCCTGACACCCCCCACCCCTTCTTGAAACCCCCTTATGGGGAGATGTCCCTGACACCCCCACCCCTTCTTGCACCCCTTTATGGGGAGATGTCCCTGACACCCCCACCCCTTCCTGCACCCCCTTATGGGGAGATGTCCCTGACACCCCCACCCCTTCTTGCACCCCCTTATGGGGAGATGTCCCTGACACCCCCACCCCTTCCTGCACCCCCTTATGGGGAGATGTCCCTGACACCCCCACCCCTTCTTGCACCCCCTTATGGGGAGATGTCCCTGACACCCCCACCCCTTCTTGCACCCCCTTATGGGGAGATGTCCCTGACACCCCCCACCCCTTCCTGCACCCCCTTATGGGGAGATGTCCCTGACACCCCCCACCCCTTCTTGAAACCCCCTTATGGGGAGATGTCCCTGACACCCCCACCCCTTCTTGCACCCCTTTATGGGGAGATGTCCCTGACACCCCCCACCCCTTCCTGCACCCCCTTATGGGGAGATGTCCCTGACACCCCCACCCCTTCTTGCACCCCCTTATGGGGAGATGTCCCTGACACCCCCCACCCCTTCCTGCACCCCCTTATGGGGAGATGTCCCTGACACCCCCACCCCTTCTTGCACCCCCTTATGGGCAGATGTCCCTGACACCCCCGACCCCTTCCTGCACCCCCTTATGGGGAGATGTCCCTGACACCCCCCACCCCTTCTTGCACCCCCTTATGGGGAGATGTCCCTGACACCCCCACCCCTTCTTGCACCCCCTTATGGGGAGATGTCCCTGACACCCCCACCCCTTCTTGCACCCCCTTATGGGGAGATGTCCCTGACACCCCCCACCCCTTCCTGCACCCCCTTATGGGGAGATGTCCCTGACACCCCCACCCCTTCCTGCACCCCCTTATGGGGAGATGTCCCTGACACCCCCAACCCCTTCTTGCACCCCCTTATGGGGAGATGTCCCTGACACCCCCACCCCTTCCTGCACCCCCTTATGGGAAGATGTCCCTGACACCCCCACCCCCTTCCTCTGTTTTGCACCTTCCCCCCGCCACAAACACACACATTTTCAGGGGTGTCCCTCTCCCTTCGGTTTCCTCCTACCCCGGAAAACAGTTCCCCCATACCCTTCCCCGCCATTTCTGGGGAAGGGGTTCCCCGCGGCACCCCAAATTGCAAATGCTCCCCCTCTCAAAGGTCCTCACTGCATAGGCCTGGTGGGGGCCCCCCCTTTTATCCTTCAACCCACCGTTCCCCCCCCCCACCCCCACAGCCCCCTCCCCTTCGAGGCCCCTCCGTCACTCACTCCACAGACATCGCACTCAGGTGACCTACAGAGACCACAGAAGCAAACCACCCCCTCCGCCTTCCGATGCGCGCATGCGCGGGGAATCGCGTCACCGCTTCCTCCTCTCCGGCTCCCCGACGCGGGCCCTCTGCTTCCCGCAAAGCCACGCCCCCTTTGCCGCAGAGACCCATAGACTGTCAAGGGTAGAGGTGGCGCGTCGGGGGCGGTTTCCGGGATCCGTACTCGTTTCCTTTCCTCTCGTGCGGTGAATTAAGTGGACATTGGCAATAGAGCGGGGTGTTGGTGGGGACACACGTTTGTTTGTTTGTTTGTTTGTTTGTTTGTTTGTTTGTTTCAAGGTTTTTAGCGGGGCTGCGTCTGGCTAGCAGGTATCCGTCCCCGTCCCCCTTCCAGTTAAAAAAAAAAAAAAGAGCAGCGAAGTAAGACATTCTTTTTTTGTGTATAAATTGTATTAAGCTTTCTGTTTTACGATTTAAAACATTCATCTAAACAACCTTAAAATGTCAGTGACTTCCCTTCTTCTCTTTCCATGGTTCAGTTTGCATATCACAAATCCTTGCATATTTTACATAAACTGAACCATTCCGTATTCCATTATTAGGCTACATCCGTCAAAACTTGTTTTCACTGTTGAATTTATCTTAATGCTGCCCGCGTTTTCAAGTGTACACAGTTTCTTTCCATATATTCAATAAACATTTCCCAATCTTCTCCAAACGTGTGTTGTTCTTGTTCTCTTATTCTATATGTTAGGTCCGCAAGCTGCGCATATTCCATCAGTTTAGTTGGGAAAAAGTCAGACGTTCTCACCCCCTCCTCCAATTTAAGGCGTTATTTAGAGCAGTGTTTTTCAACCTTTTTTGGGCAAGGGCACACTTGTTTTATGAAAAAAATCACGAGGCACACCACCATTAGAAAATGTTAAAAAATTTAACTCTGTGCCTATATTGACTATATATAAAGTAATTCTCTTGAATAGGAATCAAATAAACACAATTTTTCCCACGGCACACCAGGCAACATCTCGCGGCACACTAGTGTGCCGCGGAACAGTGGTTGAAAAACACTGATTTAGAGAGAGGGTGGTTTTGAAAGAATTAGATAGAGGTTTCCGCGTGCGACACCGTTTTGGAGCTGAGTTGGTTTAATATTTCCACCTCCACTTTTCCAACAGCGATTGTTGAGCAGCAACGGTAAAAATAAAATAATAAAAATTGCAATCGCTACTGCGAGAAGCAGTGAAGGATAGGCGTGCCTGGCGTGCTCTGGTCCATGGGGTCGGACACGACTGAACAACAAAATACTGTAATTATCAAACGCAACAGCCTATGAAGCAAACAAGAAGAAGAAATCCATCAAAGCAATCAATACAATTCAACACAGTCATTGGCTAACTCATAGCATGGCCAGGATACTTCCTAATTTGAGCCAGGAGGAGGGCAACAAGACTAGGAGCGTTTTACAGGAGGGATTTTCGACTGGAAAAGGCATGCCAGTCCACACTCACAGCACTCTGCAATATTAGCAACAGAATAGACTCCCTGGAAAAGACCCTGATGTTGGGAAAGATGGAGGGCACAAAGAGAAGAGGACGAGATGGTTGGACACTGTTCTCGAAGCTACCAACATGAATTTGACCAAACTGTGGGAAGCAGTGGAAGACAGGAGTGACTGGCGTGCTCTGGTCCATGGGGTCACGATGAGTCGGACACGACTAAACAACAACAACAATAGTGCCAGATTGTTTTGCATCTGGGAGCGGAACTTCCTGGTCAGAGATTGTAGTTTAGAACTTACACACAATATAGAACCCAGTTTTCTATCCTAATGAAGGGGAGAGCGGTAAGGTGACTCGTTCCCTTCTTATAAAGGCCACCACTATTGGTTTTTGTTTTTCAAAAAAACATTTATTCAAAAGCTACAATGCAGTTGAAATGCAATGCATTTAAAGACCACCCACGCGGGTGGCACTGTGGGTTAAACCACAGAGCTTAGGGCTTGCTGATCAGAAGGTCGGCGGTTTGAATCCCCGCGATGGGGTGAGCTCCTGTTGCTCGGTCCCTGCTCCTGCCAACTTAGCAGTTTGAAAGCACGTCAAAGTGCAAGTAAATAAATAGGTACCGCTCCGGCGGGAAGGTAAATGGCGTTTGCGTGCGCTGCTGTGGTTCACCAGAAGCGGCTTAGTCATGCTGGCCACATGACCCGGAAGCTGTACGCCGGCTCCCTCGGCCAGTAACGTGAGATGAGCGCCGCAACTCCAGAGTCGTCCGCAACTGGACCTAATGGTCAGGAGTCCCTTTACCTTTATTGTTCTTTACCAAACTCGCATTGTTTCAAAATGTGTCTCTGATGAGAGCAACGCTATCACTCATCGCCGCATACACACCCTCCAAGCGTATCCCAACAGGGAAAACTCTCCCATAGTCTCTGACACTTCAGAAACTTGAACCACCATTTGTTTTGGCACTGGGACTTGGCTATGTTGAGTTTTTGCTGGGGAGCAGCCAAGCAACCCACCTCTTGAAGTTTGTATATCTCTCATAGGGCTGCAGGGAAACCACGTGCCAGTACCTCTCTCCCCTGCTTTGTTGAGTGTTTATAGAATTGGTCTTATCTTATTGGCTTCAAAACTATGTTTTCCTTCTCATTGGTTTCATATACCTGGGCATAGGGGTAACGGATACATTTTCAGCATGCTGTTGGCTTCGTAGCTAGAGAGCAAAATCTTAGCGTATGGAATATCCAACGAAAAGAGGCACCCTATTTTAAAATGGCCTGCCAAATAAATGTGGGAATGTTGTAGGTAGCAGGAGAGGATATATTGATTAATATCATCCTTACTAACTCGCGCTAGCAAGTTTCTTCACATAGCAGAGTGCATTCCCTTATTACACAGCAGGAAGCTGGTTGCAGACTCATTAGAATCTCTTAATATAAATAAGCAATTCAATCTGGCTTGCCCAGATTAGGGGTATGTTCCTGGTAATACCCCTTGAATCCCTCTTAAAAAGAATAAATACACAACAGTCTTATTCATAAGTAACAAAAATAAGTTGAAACAAAATAAAAAAAATTCCTTCCAGTAGCACCTTAGAGACCAACTAAGTTAGTTCTTGGTATGAGCTTTCGTGTGCACGCACACTTCTTCAGATACATTCAGATAAAAAAAGTTGACTCACAATCAGGTAGGGCACAGTTTAAAATTACAAATACAGCTTAAAATTACAAATACATAGAAATAGGTTTACCCCATATGGGAGATAACCCAGGGGCTGCTGGCTGAGAGCCACCCGTGCAGCCCAGGTGAAGCAGAAAGCAGGCAAGATGAAAAAGAAAGGAGGTGGCTACCTGACTTGGCCTTTTACCAGGTCTAGAAAGGTCACGCCCCCCCCCCTTACTGGTCACATGCAAAGGAAGGATGCTCCAGAACAGGTGTAACAGGAAGTTCGACTGGCTGGACCAACATCCCCTGCGTGTCCACTCTAGCAATACAGGTAATGTTGCACTTGTCTGCTCCAGTGGATTACATCCCACAAGAAAAGGCAGTGAAATGAAACTCACAATGCAATACAGAGTTACGTGTGCTTAAGGTCGCAATATGCTTAAGTATGCCTTGCCTTGTGTTGGGATTTGGTCCCTGCATGTAATTTTCCACTGTTCGGAAAACAAGTGTGCCTATGGATTTTCTCAGCACAGCAGCATTAAGAAGCGAGGATCTCCCTGGAATCTGTGAACAATGAGATTATCTTGGAGCATGTTTAGAATTCTCCAAAGCCAGCTCACCCATGGAACTATCATCTCCCGGACATTCATGCCCCTTGTTTGATAGTTATCAAATGACTCTTTCTTTCAACAACTGGTCCAGTTTGCAAGACACTCACATGGGACGGTTTCATTGGCTGAAACACAGCCAAACTCCCAAGTTGATGTGGGCCATAGGGGTCTCAGACAGCAATTTGATAAGAGAGGAGAAATGCTGAGTTTCTCTCCAAGATGGTGATGAGAATGCCCCAACCTCTCTGGCTTTGTCTCCTGTATTCTATCCTGCTGTTGCTCTTTTGCAGAGGTAAGTGTTCCCTTTCCCGTCCCGTTAGAAAAAAAATATATAGTCGTCTTTCAGCGCTAATGTGAGTATAATGCTATTGAGAGAAAAAATCAACCCTAAGTTTGGTCTGAATTGTATGGAAATAAGGCCAGGGACTCACCAAGACAACCTGTATATGTAATTGAGCATTGATCCTGATTTTCTTGCACAAAACTCCCATGGAAGTTAGAATGCATCCAGTCTTTTATTGAGCATTCGTTCTGATTTGCTTGGGAACTCTACAGAGTTTTAGCTACCTAAGCATGCCTGCTGCTGTTGTTGTTGTTGTTTAGTTGTGTCCGACTCTCCGTGACCCCATGGACCAGAGCACGCCAGGCACTCCTGTCTTCCACTGCCTCCTGCAGTTTGGTCAGACTCATGTTGGTAGCTCCGAGAACACTGTCCAACCATCTCGTCCTCTGCCATCCCCTTCTGCTTGTGCCCTCCATCTTTCCCAACATCAGGGTCTTTTCCAGGGAGTCTTCTCTTCTCATGAGGTGGCCAAAGTATTGGAGCCTCAGCTTCAGGATCTGTCCTTCCAGTGAGCACTCAGGGCTGATTTCCGTCAGAATAGATAGGTTTGATCTTGCAGTCCATGGCATAGCTGTCAACCCTACCTGCTGTTTCCCAATGCTATAATAAGGGAATTTCCCGCAAAAAAAGGAAAAAGGTTGACAGCTATGGTCCATGGGAATATCAAGAGTCTCCTCCAGCACCATAACTCAAAAGCAAAAATTCTTCCATGATCAGCCTTCTTTGTGGTCCAGCTCTCACTTCCATACATCACTACTGGGGAAACCATAGCTCTAACTATACGGACCTTTGTCGGCAAAGTACTCAGAAGTAAATCCTATTCAATTCAGTGAGGCTAAGCCCTAGTTTCCAGTTTTGGAGGGGGTCCTCTACACTGCATATTGATTTCCACAACCCGACCAAATTTCTGGCTAGGACTCTGCAATAATGACGACGAACGAGGGCTTTGACATTTGCAATCCCTTGGAGCTGTTCTCCCTTCTCTTGGAAGAACGTACAGTGGAAATTGTGTGATTTGGAAACCCACAAAACGACTTGTTTCGATTCCAGTTTAACAGACATTTGGAACAAATTACAACAAATTTGCCTTCCTTGGTGAGGACCCCCCCCCCCGCGCTTCTTCTGAATGTATGAGGCCAGCTTCTCCATAGAAGCTCTACCTCATGGGTTATAAAGCTATTGCATTTAACTTTGGGGGGGCGGGTTTGACATCTGTTGGTGTTTAGCTTGGATTATTTTAGTTGGCGGCAGCAAAGTTGATTTTGATTTCCTATTCTTGAGCTCTGCTGCATTGTTTGAATAAAGCAACAAAGTCATCCTGGCTTTAGCATAATAACGCTGTGTTGGTGCACACCTGGGGGTGACTCCCTTGCAGGTGAACCCGAGGGACCTTGTTGCAGACCTGGGGTCACTCGCGGGGCAGAGGGAAGGGCAAGGAAGCTCCCTGCTGTGCTTAGAACTGGCTTCAAAGCAACCCAACCGAACAGAAACAAGGGAGCCCCTCTCCAATTCCAGCAGCTGCACAAACATACAATATGCAAAAAATAAGAGGAGCAGCCAAAGCAGTTATTCTGAACTGACAAGGGTAGTCTGCGGAAGCCCCTGTTAGATTTTTCTTTTCCTACTGCCAGATTCTTTCCTCCTTCACCTCTTCCATCTCTTGCACCGTGAGGTGCAGCAGTGGCCTCGACAATGAGAGCATTACATACCCTCCAACATTTCGCCGATGAAATGTTTTCGGAGGTTAGGTCCTGAGTAACTGAGAGGGAGGCAGCTTTTAGCGTTCTGCAAACTGAACAGAAACATCCTCGGGGTTATTTGATAAAAAAAACAGGTCTCTGTGGAGAGCCAGTGTGGTGTAGTGGTTAAGAGCGGTAGACTCGTAATCTGGTGAACCGGGTTCGCGTCTCCGCTCCTCCACATGCAGCTGCTGGGTGACCTTGGGCTAGTCACACTTCTCTGAAGTCTCTCAGCCCCACTCACCTCACACAGTGTTTGTTGTGGGGGAGGAAGGGAAAGGAGATTGTTAGCCGCTTTGAGACTCCTTCGGGTAGTGATAAAGCGGGATATCAAATCCAAACTCTTCCTCTTCTTCTTCTTCTTAAGGCTTAATCCCATCTACGTAGACATGGACTGTGTCAGGCTGCTGTGCACATTGCGTTTTCTTCTGGGACCGAGTACACCCCCCCCCCCTCTGCATAGTCCACACACGACCTAGATCGGGGTAGGCAACGAATGGCCCAAGGGCTGGATGAGGCCCTATTGCCTTCTAAATCCCGGCCCGCGGACGATCCGGGAATCAGTGTGTTTTTACATGAGTAGAATGTGTCCTTTTATTTAAAATGCATCTCTAGGTTATTTGTGGGGCATAGGAATTCATTCATTATTTTTTTTCCAAAATATATTCCAGCCCACCACATGGTCTGAGGGACGGTGGACCATCCCACGGCTGAAACAGGTTGCTGACCCCTGATCCAGATCTTGGCCCTGAAAAGCACTTCTTGAGAAACTGGTTTCATTTTGAAAAGAAAAACTCGTCGCAGAGTGATTCTGCATCCCCCCCCCCCCGTGTGTCCATTTGCGGGAAGGGAAAAATGTGAATCGCCTAATCAGAGGGAGGGTTTTCTAAAGCGTATCAAGTAAACCCACCCTCTCTCTCTTGTGGCAATCCAGGATCCAGAATCAATGTAGACCAAGCAGCATGTTAAGAATGATTGCAGTGCTATTTTTCTAGAAAAAGAGGTGCCAGAACTCACCATGAACACCTCCCTCGTTCTCCTAGAATGGCAATGGCGCCCACTTGAGAGGTGCTGGAACTGAGTTCCAGCTGAAAAAAAAGCCCTGGAGACGTCCTATTCCATGCCCTCCAACATTTCCCCGAGGGAAATAGGGACGTCCCAAGGAAAAGTGGGACATTCCGGGATCAAATCAGAAACCAGGACAGATTCTGTAAATCTGGGACTGTCCCAGGAATATAGGGCCACTTGGATGGTCTGGCTTTAGGGTGGGGCCGAGACAGAAGGGACTCCTGCAATTCTCCTTCTCCGACCTTTCTCTCTCTTTTTTCTCCTTCAGGATGCACAGCACTGACCTACGATGACTTTGAAGATGAAAGTAAGAGAGAAACAAATATTTGTTCTCTGGGAACAAGGAGAGCACACCACTGCCCTTTCCCAGTTATCTTTCCCTCACCATTTCCCCATTTCTCGTACTGTTAAATATACAGCTTGGAAGGAGACAGAGTCAGCATGGTGCCTTTAATCTCTTTTATTCCATAAAATCAGGTTTAAACAGCAACTTCAACTGGAACCTGTTATGTATTGGGTTTAACACATGTTATGATTCTAACCAATCGTAGAAGCGTAGGTGGAAGAAAGTTCTAATGGCAAGCTCTGTCAACTGTCAACTGCCAACTGGCAGTTCTTGTTGGGGCTTTCAGAGTGTGTTCTTGTTTTAATATGGGAGTGAGCTTTTGAATAAACGAAGTTACATTGGGCTTCTGACTTTTCCTGAATATTTGATATTGACAAAGGCTGTGGCCATATTTATTGCTTCCATCATTGTGATGTCATCTTTTGCCAGCAGCTTGCGGCGGAGACGGCTGTCTCGCACGCCAGTGATGAATCTTTCGAGAAGTCGTTCCTCGATGTCAGTGAATTGACAATACATTGCAATTGCCTGGAGCGCGGTGATGTATTCACTCACTGACTCTTGTGCTTGTTGCACTCTGTGCGCCAAGTCGTAGCGGCGGTGGTTCTTAGTTGGCTGAGGCGTGAGGTGTCTTGTCATAGCCTGTGTCAGCTCATCGAAAGTGCAGGCCTCTGTGTCCCTGGGTGCCATCAGACCTTCCAGTAGAGTGATGGCGGAACTTCCCAGCACTGTCAATAGCACATCCACCTTGTCTGCCTCCCTAGTGAAGCCTTGTAGTCGGACGTAGCTCCTTATTCGGCGGAGCCACTGTGGCCATTCTGCAGGATGGCTCATATCGAAGTCCGGTGGCGGCCGACTATGACTGGTGGCCATCCTCAGACCTGAAGTAGTCGCTTGTACGATTATGGGTAGTTGCGAAGACGCGGCAGGCGCAGTCTCATTTCCGGGGCTTCTTGCTGAGTCCAGCGTGGGGCGTTGTTGTTGCAATTACTGTGAGGCGGCAGGCGGCTGTGCTGCGTTGCAATCTCAGGCCTCTGGTATCTAGCGGGAGCTCATGAATCCCATCCTCGTCGCCAATATTAAATATTTAGGAAAAGTCAGAAGCCCAATGTAACTTCGTTTATTCAACAGCTCACTCCCATATTAAAACAAGAACACACTCTGAAAGCCCCAACAAGAACTGCCAGTTGGCAGTTGACAGTTGACAGAGCTTGCCATTAGAACTTTCTTCCACCTACGCTTCTACGATTGGTTAGAATCATAACATGTGTTAAACCCAATACATAACAGAACCCAAACTGTGTAAAAACCCACCAGAGAAAGGCTGGAGAAAACCCGCCAAAACTGTCCTCGTAAAACTGCCCATTGGCGTGCTTACTTCTGATTGGAGCGTTCGCCTGCCCTTACGCTTCTGTGATTGGTTAGGTCGTGCCAGGCGGTGGACCCTGATTGGTGGCTGAACAGCCCCTATTGATTTCAGTCTCAATACGTAACACATACAGAGGGTACTGAGCCTTTAAGAAATGGGGACACGGGAGGGCCTTCCCAGAGGCTGCACCCTAGATTTAGCAGACCCTCCCATGGATGTCCACATAGCCCAGTGGTCCTCAAAGGGTGTGGCAGGAGAGGATGGCGAGTGTGGTGGGAACATTCAATGAAAATCAATATTAGATTCTGGGTATGATTTGTGTTGTTATGGAGCCACATTCTTTTATGAGAGCCAGTGTGGTGTAGTGGTTAAGAGCGATGGCCTCGTAATCTGGTGAACCGGGTTCGCGTCTCCCCTCCTCCACATGCAGCTGCTGGGTGACCTTGGGCTAGTCACACTTCTCTGAAGTCTCTCAGCCCCACTCACCTCACAGAGGGTTTGTTGTGGGGGAGGAAGGGAAAGGAGAATGTTAGCCGCTTTGAGACTCCTTCGGATAGTGAAAAGCGGGATATCAAATCCAAACTCTTCTTCTTCTTCTTCTTCTTTTATACTTTTCTGGATGTCTCACGGTCTTATGATAAAGTAGTTGTGTTCTGTGCTAGAAAACAAGCACTGCTAGGAGTTGTTTTGTTTTCCAATGTATTTCTTATCGATTAAAAAAAAAATTGTTCTGGCACGAGCAAATTTCTATTTTGGAAGTGTGGCCCAGAATCCAACATTTCTCCGATGAAAATAGGGACGTCCCATTCTGTAATGATAATTTTACTATTTATATCCCACACATCTGACTGCGTTGCCCCAGCCACTCTGGACAGATTCCAACATATATAAAAACATAATAAAACATTAAACATTTTTTTAAAAACACCTTCCCTATACAGGATTGCCTTCAGACGGCTCGAGGGTCGAAAATAGGGATGTGCTAAGGAAAAGCAGGACATTCCAGGATTAAATCAGGAACCAGGACAGCTTTTCTAATTTAGGGACATCCCTGGAAAATAGGGACACTTGGAGGGTCTGGTGGCTCTGAGAAAAATGTTCGAGAACCACCGACTTAGCCCCTTCTCTTTCCACCGTCAGGAAAATACATTTTAAATTCATCTAAAAGTGTTTTAATGTGGCCACTGTCTGGTCGTATTTTTTTTCTTTTTTATATCTTTAAAGTGTTTTGACGTGTTTTTAATTGTTGCTGTAAATCATCACCGTCATAATTTTATTGTTTGTACCGCGGCCACAACATATATAAAGACATAATGAAACATTACACATTGATCGCCTTGGGTAATATATCGTAGGAAGGTGGGCCAATAAATTGAAAAGGACGGACAAACAAATTGATGAGGAAAGATTTCAGCTGCTGAATTTCTGCCCGCAATGACGGTGCTAAAGGCGCACGAATGCTGCCAGAAAAAAATGTGGTAACCTCTTCCCAAGACAGTAACAGATTCCCTCCCTCTTTAATGGGGACATCAGGTTAGGGCCAGGGGAACTTTTCATTTGTGCTTTCCTCCCCACTCCTCCCCAAACTGGAAGAGATCCCAGAACTACCTAATATTTTTGGATCAGGAATAGGGAGCCCCTGCCTTGGGAAGAAAGGCGTTTGGTGCTTTTTCGCTTTTGAACAACGAGATGCTTGAGAGGAAACCATGGATGTTTACAAAAATTACTTGGCACAATGTGGAAGGAGCTGATAAGGCAGGGATTTCTTTTCTCTTTTTTTAACAGTAAAACTTAGGGTCAGCCAGTGAATTTTTACAACACCAGGGCAGATAGAAGTTAACATTTCATTGTGCAACATGTAATATATCTACGGAACTCATTGTCCCTGGGTGTTCTGATTGCATAGATGGCTTTCAAAAGAATTGTTTTCTCTCTCTTTTGGCTTCTTGGGGGAACGTTCATTCATGTCCATTGATCATTGCAGCCAAGAATAAAAGATTTACTTTTGAAAGCAGGACGATGCCCAATCGCCAGATACACTGGCTTGGTTTGCAATATTAAACAATAGTTTAAAGCAGGGGTCAGCAAACTTTTCCAGCAGGGGGCCGGTCCACTGTCCCTCAGACCTTGTGGCATGGTGTGGCACCAAGTAAATGATTTGGTGAATGAATACATTCTGTTTGCATTCCAGGACTGACTAAGGTAGGATTGGGAATGGATCCGATTTCCTATAGAGGCAAGTAGGGGAGGTGTCTCCCTCCTCTCCTGCAACATCTAGTTGAGAACCAGTGTTAGAAACTCAGCTATATAAGCTAGGCACCGAATGGCTCTTTAAAACAGGGTTACAGTCACCAAAACGAAGTGTCTAGTTGCCTTTTTGGGGGTCCAGACAGCTCGAAAGTTGTATTTTTCAATACAACTTTTTGGTTCCTGAAATCCCATTCTCATTGTGCAGATAAAAGATCATGGGTAGAATTCTACAGGATGTGTTCAGCTAGTGCAGGGGTCAGCAACCTTTTTCAGCCATGGGCCGGTCCACCATCCCTCAAACCATGTGGTGGGCTGGACTATATTTTTTGGGGGGAAATGAACGAATTTCTATGCCCCACAAATAACCCAGATATGTGCATTTTAAATAAAAGCACATATTCTACTCACGTAAAAACACCAGGCAGGCCCCACAAACAACTCAGAGATGCATTTTAAATAAAAGGACACATTCTACTCATGTAAAAACACACTGATTCCCGGACCGTCCGTGGGCCAGATTTAGAAGGCGATTGGGCCGGATCCGGCCCCGGGGCCTTAGTATGCCTACCCATGGTTTAAAATAAGCTATAGCTTAATGTGCACAAGCACATCTCCTGCACATCTGTTGCTCTTAACCTCGCCATGCAGAGGGTGAAACAATCCCCAAGCAAGCTAGAGTGTGGCTTGTTGTGATGTGTGAAGCTGTGCTCATGGTTTGTTACCTTCAAATAAACCAACGGAGGTAAACTCAGGACATGGTTTGGTTGTAGGAAACCGCACATCACAACATTGAGGCTCTGGCTAGCTTCCTCCCTTGCATGGCACAGACGGGACTAACTTCAACTCCATCAGTTTCAATGGGTCTGCTCTGTCTGTGATCAACTCAGATACAACGGATAGTTTGTCTTTTAACTACGGTTTAACACGGCATTTGAACGCAGACGTTGGGACTTAAGGTTGCCTGGATGCCTTGCTTGCTTGTCACCTCAAAGTTCCCCATTCCTGATCCCCGACATGTAGAGGGGCTCCTTGTAGCTGTGACAGGAGGGGAAACCAATATGCTCGTCCTCAGAGAGGCTCTCGTGAACTTGAACAGGGTTCTGGGCTGAGCGTTTGTCCTCCTCCAGATGTTTGTCCCCCCAGCAGAGATTTAATAATCTCCATCATCCCTCGCTTGGGAACCTCTGGGGATGGGGAGGGGAGGAATTTGGCTGGTCTCTGCTGGAGAGAGAAGAGTGCTATGCCAAGATGTATCTTTGATCGGATTTACGGATCAACTGGGCTGATTCCATCTGTCTTCCTCTTAAGTTTGTGTCACTTCTGGAGCCAAAAGCTGAAGGTGAAATTGTGCATACAGGGGAGATGAAGCAGGCTTCGCAGGTTCCCCTTCTTTAAATAGACCTTTCTTGAGTGCAAGGGTCAGCAACCTTTTTCAGCCGTGGGCCGGACCACTGTCCCTCAGACCATGTGGTGGGCCGGACCATATTTTTTTTTGGGGGGGGGGGAATGAACGAATTCCTATGCCCCACAAATAACCCAGAGATGCATTTTAAATAAAAGCACACATTCTACTCATGTAAAAACACCAGGCAGGCCCCACAAATAACCCAGAGATGCCTTTTAAATAAAAGGACACATTCTACTCATGTAAAAACACGCTGATTCCCGGACCGTCCACGGACCAGATTTAGAAGGCGATTGGGCCGCATCCAGCCCATGGGCCTTAGGTTGCCTACCCCTGAGCTAGTGAGTCCCCAGGCCTGCCCTATCACTGTTACTCATCCTACAGCTGTTCCTAGACTAACATCTACCTTCTCCTTCCAGTCTCCTACCTGTATCCGGATGAAGAAGGTGAGCAATGATCTCTTCCTCCCATCCCCTCTGTTGCGAAACAGAAGTCCTCGTTCTTCTTTTAGCCACGGGCTCCTGTTTTAATGAGATCTGCGTCCCAAAATGGTCTGTTTACCCAATATCTCATTTCTTTATTTTGTGACCTCCGTTGGAGGTTTTCACACGTGACACACACTGCATTTGCCGCTTAGTTCAGCCTTCACCAATCTGGGCCTCCTCATATGTTTTGGAATACAACTCTAGCTGATGGGAGAAGGCTGACTTAGGGTGTTTTCGCAGAGATGGGGAAGGAACACAAACCTATACAGTGGTACCTCAGGTTGAGAACTTAATTCGTTCTGGAGGTCCCTTCTTAACCTGAAACCATTCTTCACCTGAGGTACCACTTTAGCTAATGGGGCCTCCCACTGCCGCTGCCCCACCACCATGCGATTTCTGTTCTCATCCTGAAGCAAAGTTCTTAACCCAAAGTACTATTTCTGGGTTAGCGGAGTCTAACCTGAAGCGTCTGTAACCTGAAGTGTCTGTAACCCGAGGTACCACTGTATCCTTCAAACCAATATGTGAACTGAAATGCAACTCGCCTTCAACATTTGCACTGCTCTAAACAGAAAAGGGCACTTACATTAGTGGGAAATAATCTACAAGAATATTGGGAGAAAGTGCCTGCAGAGATTTGCTCACATATTTGCATACGAATTTTGATTTTAAGAAAGAATTAAAAAGATTGCAAGGTGGTGTGGAAATGGGAAGAACTGAATTTAAGACTGAAACAAAGAGAGAGAAACAGGGAGGAAGCAAAAACATGGAGATTCAGCTCCGAGGGCCTTCTGGCGGTTACCTCACTGCGAGAAGCCAAGTTACAGGGAACCAGGCAGAGGGCCTTTTCGGTGGTGGCACCCTCCCATCAGATGTCAAAGAGATAAACAACTATCTGACATTTAGAAGACATCTGAAGGCAGCCCTGTTTAGGGAGGTTTTTAATGACTGATGTTTTTGATGTATTTTTAATCTTTGTTGGAAGTTGCCCAGAGTTGTTTATTATTATTATTATTATTATTATTATTATTATTATTATTATTATTATTATTATTAAACAGATTTGCACAACCCTAGTTACATGCACCGTTTGCCTGTTGGGTTGAATGTAAAAAGCTGGCCGGAATGTGATTTGATTCCTCTCCCACACCATTTGCACACGGTGTAGATGGTACAACAGAATCAGGCATCCTTTCTGCTGCCTGCGATGTTTGATACGCTTTCTTCCCAGGGCCAAAACAGAAGTGATGTTTGTCAGGTAGTTTGCATTTGCGTAGCTGATGTTTAATAAATGAATTGCTGGCAAGATGCAGTGGGAGCTGGGGGTGGGGGCACATACTGAGCTGGATGGAGATGTATGATGGGATGGCGCAGGGCCTTTTTGCCTGCCACAGTCCCAGTCAGAACCCCCTTCTGATCTCTCATTCTCGGCTAGGGCCTTTTGAAGAAGAGGACGGCCAAGCCAGTGACTGTGGAGATACCTACTATGACTGGGTAGCGCTGTTCTGCTGGCCCAAGTTTCATGCCTCCGTCATGGCTGCAGCAGAGAGCAGCCGGTGCCTCTGGGAAACAACTGGCAGGTATAGATTCCTGAGCGGCAGACCTGGTTCCTGGTACCTCAGGGGGGTTGGTTTCTTGATTTATTTTATATATAGGCCTCCCCCCATTTATGTGGGGGTTACATTCTGGTGTGTTGTTCCCTCTATGGCAGAGACCATACCTTCCAACAAGGGACGCGGGTGGCGCTGTGGGTTAAACCACAGAGCCTAGGGCTTGCCGATCAGAAGGTCAGCAGTTCGAATCCCCGCGACGGGGTGAGCTCCCGTTGCTCGGTCCCAGCTCCTGCCAACCTAGCAGTTCCAAAGCACGTCAAAGTGCAAGTAGATAAATAGGTACCACTCCCGGCAGGAAGGTAAACGGCATTTCCGTGCGCTGCTCTGGTTCGCCAGAAGCAACTTAGTCATGCTGGCCACATGATCCGGAAGCTGTACGCCGGCTCCCTCGGCCAGTAAAGCGAGATGAGCGCCGCAACCCCAGAGTCGTCCGTGACTGGACCTAATGGTCGGGGGTCCCTTTACCTATACCTTCTAACATTTCTCCAGTGCAAACAGGGACTCCTACCATATTCTCCAACATCTATACAGTGAAAATAGGGATGTTCTTGCTGGGAATTCCATTCCTCCCGTGCTGCAGATGTGTGGGATTGTTACATATCACATGTCTGTTTACATTCCAGCACTGATTATTGGAGTCTTGTGAGAGGAAATTAAGATATGTTGTTTCTGCTCTGTATAGCTTTTGCAGCTCTCTCTCCGAGGAAGAAAGACAGAGAGAGAAGCCATGTATTCTTTGTTCTGTTACGTTTGATTTAATTTGCAATAAATTAGGTTTAGATGTTACTCCTCAAGGCTGAGCTTCTGTTTTGAACTCTGCTTGTCATGTGCTCATGTCCCTGGATATGGGCCACATCAGTGTGACAGAAGACTGGAGTGATGAATCCCTGGCGCCGCTGCGTTGGGGGGGAAGCAGCAGGCCTCGGCGTTATCACCCAACAATTCTAAGGGAAAGTGGGACATTCCAGGACCAAGCCAAAAACCGGGACGGCTTCTGTAAATCTGGGACCGTCCCTGGAAAATAGGGACACTTGGAGGGTCTGAGAGATAGCTCCTCCTGAATCTGACCTCATTGAGAAATTGGTTGCCATCATGCCAAATATTTCCTGCTCTTGTTGATGGTGCAGTGAGCTTTTAATGTCTGATGAATTATTGTATTTTAATATTGTGTTGGAAGCCGCCTAGAGTGGCTGGGGAGGCCCAGCCAGATGGGCAGGGTATAAATAAATTATTATTATTATTATTATTATTATTATTATTATTATTATTATTATTATTATTATTATTTAGGGAGTAAAGGCAAGCTACCACAATGCTATAGGGACAAGGGTTGTCCCTTTAAGGATTTTCACTCTTCAGACATGGAGGTGGAGCTTAGGAAGGGGAGTCCACGCCTGGAAGGTTTTTTGTTTTTTTCCAACATATTTTTTATTTGCCCAGGAACCTCACCAAAATGCTGGAGAGGATGCACCTCCACAGGCACATACCTCCACATGTGCTGGGAATGCCCCCAAATCCAGCTATTCTGGACAACAATCATACAAGAAATATGCAAAATAACTAAGCAAGTATTAGAGGTCACCCCAGGACTGGCCCTACTAAACATCTTCCAAGATAATAATGCCCACTCACATCATAAAGAGCTCATCACCCACCTAGTCTCAGCAGCCAGAAACACCATAGTCAGACACTGGAGAGACCTGTCAGGAGTAAGCATGGACCAATGGTACCAAATAGTATAGGAAACAGCCTCATTAGAAAAACTAACCAATAAACTGAAACTGGCACGGGGACAAATAGAAGATGCCTTCACCCCGGTATGGCTCCCCTTTATCCCCTCTATCCTTTGGAGGTAGGATTCTGTCAAGCCAGGTTTCTGGATCCCAGTGATCTGTCCATGGTCCTGACCTCCCTGCTTCTCCTGTCTGTACCCTCACACCTCTTTTTCAGCTACCTTTGAATATGGCACTGACGGTCCTCATTCCTGACATATCATGGCTCTCCTCTAGGCCAGTGTTTTTCAACTTTTGGGCAAAGGCACACTTGTTTCATGAAAAAAATCACGAGGCACACCACCATTAGAAAATGTTAAAAAAATTAACTCTGTTCCTATATTGACTATATATAAAGTAATTCTCTTGAATAGGAATCAAATAAACAAATTTTCCCCACGGCACACCAGGCAACATCTCGCGGCACACTAGTGTGCCGCAGAACAGTGGTTGAAAAACACTGCTCTAGGCAGAATTGGCTCTTCATCTGTTGGTTGTGCCATTAAGGCGTGTTGAATTTGTCAACTTTCAAATTCCATAAATGGGGATTTGAAAACTTTGAAAACTTGGGAATTCAAAGGATATTTTGGTTAAATTAATCTAATTTAGTTTCGGTTGGTGAGTAAAATGTGTGTAAAATTGCACAGAAATCATTACAAATGATTGCCTAGTACTTGCTGTTATATAATGTTAATTTATTTAGTAAGCATTGCCGGACATTTTCAGACAGCAAAATTAAAACTCTTTGGCTTTCCAAAAGCAGTTCATGTGCTTCTTCAACAAATGTTATTAATTAATTAATTAAATTTCTATACCACACTTCATCTAAAGATCACGGGGTGATTTACAATATGATGTTGACCAATCACAAAAATAAAAGCAGTTTTGAATTCCTTCACACCTAAAAACTTATTTTTAAGACCCACTCACTAAAGACATTTGCAAAAAAAAAGAGAGAGCATGCAGTCGTTCCTTGGAAGTCGAACAGACGTTCTGGAAGTCCGTTCGACTTCCAAAACGTTCGGAAACCAAAGCGCGGCTTCCGATTGGCTGCCGGAAGCTGCTGCAGCCAATCAGAAGCCTCGTCGGACGTCCGCACTCCAAAAATAGTTTGCAAACCGGAACAGTCATTTCCGGGTTTGCGGCGTTCGGGGGCCAAAACGTTCGAGAACTAAGCTGTTTGAAAACTAAGGTACGACCTGTATTTGAATTCCTCACACCCAAACACATATTTTTAAGACCCCTCACCGAATAAATTTGCAAAAGTCAAGTTTTGCCCCCTTAAAGTGACATGCCGTAGAATCGTAGAATTGTAGAGTTGGGAAGGATCCCAAGGGTCATCTAGTTCGCCCACCTGCAATGCAGGAATCTCAGCTAAACCATCCACGGCAAATAGCCTATAATGTTCCATCCGCCATTTTGTCCCTCTACAGCATGTATAGCGAGCTGGTCCTCTGCACTGGGCTTCTGGCTGAAGGGATGGGCTGTCCGGTGGCCAGCCCCACCTTGGATGTCTTCTTCACGAGGATCCACGCCGAGTACTTCGCCAACTGCTCCCACCCCAGTGACGCCGCAGAGCATCGGCCACCCACCGGAGTGGTCGTCATCTTGACCTCCCTGCCGGTCTGTTTGGTGCCCCTCTCCATCGCCCTTGTCCTCCGCAAGGCACGGGGTCCCGAAACTGCACTGCAAACTCCCTCGCGGTGGGCAACAGTTAGAAAGGGAGCAGTACTGCTAAATGCCGAGAGGTGGGAGGCAACACTTTTGGGCATCTAGCTTGGAAAGCAACTGAGAGCAACTGGGCTGAAGTGTGAAGGAGAGGCGAATTTTATTCCGGTTGTTTTTTTTAACATCACATTTTTATTAAACTTTTAAAATCTTTGAATTCCAGCTTTCATGTTTGTTTTACATTTCCCTTTAAACTTCGACTTCCCGCCTTTTCTTCCCTGCTGTTCTGAATCCCAACCCATCTACATTTGTTGTTGTTGTTCAGACGTTCAGTCGTGTCCGACTCTTTGTGACCCCATGGACCAGAGCACGCCAGGCACGCCTATCCTTCACTGCCTCTCGCAGTTTGGCCAAACTCATGCCAGTCGCTTCGAGAACACTGTCCAACCATCTCATCCTCTTGTCGTCCCCTTCTCCTTGTGCCCTCCATCTTTCCCAACATCAGGGTCTTTTCCAGGGAGTCTTCTCTTCTCATGAGGTGGCCAAAGTACTGGAGCCTTCTAATGAACATTCCACCTAAAACATATTCTTTCATTTAAAACATTATCATTTTTCTTCCGCTGCTCATGTTTCAAATCCTGCTTGTGGTTTCATCTGATTATTATGTTTTTCAGAGATTCCCAAAAGGGCTTCTTCCACAAATAGCCTGTCATGCTGGTTTTTAAATTTTTGCTGTTCGCTTCGCCAGTTCTGCATAGTCCATTAGTGGCTGCTCCCCGTCCCTTGAATTTTATTTCTGAAATTACATATTCTAAGTCCTTTTTTCCCCCTCAAGAAAAAAATGTTTAGGGGTACTCTCATTTTCCTACTCATATTGAAATACTGCCCCTCAATGAGGCCAAACTAAGATTCACAAAATGTTAATAATAATAATAATAATAATAATAATAATAATAATAATAATAATAATAATAATAATAATAATTTATTTATACCCCGCCCATCTGGCTGAGTTTCGCCAGCCACTCTGGGCGGCTTCCAACAGAATGCTATAATACAATAATCTATTAAACATTAAAAGCTTCCCTAAACAGAGCTGCTTTCAGATGTCTCCTAAAAGTCTGGTAGTTGTTTTTCTCTTTGACATCTGGTGGGAGGGTGTTCAACAGGGCAAGTGCCACTACCGAGAAGGCCCTCTGCCTGGTTCCCTGTAACTTGGCTTCTCGCAGCGAGGGAACTGCCAGAAATCCCTCAGCGCTGGATCTCAGAGTCCGGGCTGAACGATGGGGGTGGAGACGCTCCTTCAGGTATAGTGGATTAAGGCTGTTTAGGGCTTTAAAGGTCAGCACCAACACTTTGAATTGTGCTCAGAAACGTACTTTTAGGGGTATGCGTCCCACTGCGTCCCCCCAGAAAAAAAGCACTGCATATTCTACTTGTCTGAAATTACACATTAGCCCATATGGAGACTTTTCTACAATAGCAATGTTAACAAAAAGACCCAGAGGAATGGAATCCCCTTTCTCAGACTATTTAAGGAAATATTGCAGTTTGATGAACTCACAAGCAGGATCTGAAATAGGAGCAACAGAAGGTATTAGAGAATACAGTGTTGATATTATGGTGTAAGAGATAGAAGATATTGCACAGCAGAGGGAGAGAAATAAAAACACAATGGAAAATGAGGTGGGAAGTCGGAAGATGATAAATTTATTATGTATTGAAGTATATACAGTATGTTAAATCTTTGAAACCTTAATAAAAAAAAATATGGGGGAGGGGGAGCCCCACACAAACCCCACATTGCAGGGCAAAACATCTGGACTGTTTCTTTTCAAGCTGGCAATTGTGCCTGTCTGTCTTTGTAAAGTGTTTCTCATTGGGCACAAGCGCCAATCTGCATTTCATTAAAGGCTGCAGTTTCTCTGCTAACCAATCTTTGTATTGCTTCTTCGGTTGTTAACCAAAATGTCTCCCTTCTCCTGTCCATCAGAAGGAAACTCCACTTTATCCAAAGGCACTTACTTCTATATGTGTGCCTAGACTTTTTAAGGCAAATCCGCCGCCCCCCTCCAAAACAGCCGCAACTTTCCGCCGTAAACAACAGTGCAAGAGGGCAGGCAGACTCCCTTCTTTATTCTCAGAGAGTTCTCGAAATCCATTTCACAATCTTTATTTTGTACCAGTTACCTAATTAGTTTGATCGCCCACAGCCAGATGACGATTTGCAGATACTCCCACCCCGGCTTCTATTGAGGGCTTTGGAAATAATTTCCTTTTTAAAAAAAGGCAAAACAAATCCTAGGGCTTGTCTTTCCACATTTTGCTTTAAAAAAAAATCAAAAAAATCTCCCACTTCAAAGGAGAAGTGGGTTTTTAAAGCCCTCAAATTCATCTGTGATTGATTAAAATCCAAGCCATGGAAGAATTGCCAGCCCCCTCACTACTCCCACCAGCCTTTGCCCTTAATAAAACACACACCCCTCTCATATTCCTTGCAGAAGGAGCAGTATTCTTTCCCTACGGTATGTGGAATATCATGCAAGATGTAAGGTGGAATGACCTGTGGGATTCATAGTCTACACAACAGCTGTGTTGTGTTGTGTTGTGTTGCTTACAATTTCAGGTTGCACCAAGGGCTACTTAGTGCAAATCTCTTTTGGCCTCCATTGCTTCTCCCACAGTTACTCCATTGTCTTCAAGTGTCCCCTGAGAGATTTCACTTTCTTGGGTTCCATGATCACTGCAGATGGTGACAGCAGTCACGAAATTAGAAGACGCCTGCTTCTTGGGAGGAAAGCAATGACAAACCTAGACAGCATCTTAAAAAGCAAAGACATCACCTTGCCGACAAAGGTCCGTATAGTTAAAGCTATGGTTTTCCCAGTAGTAATGTACGGAAGTGAGAGCTGGACCATAAAGAAGGCTGATCGCCGAAGAATTGATGCTTTTGAATTATGGTGCTGGAGGAGACTCTTGAGAGTCCCCTGGACTGCAAAGAGATCAAACCTATCCATTCTCAAAGAAATCAGCCCAGAGTGCTCACTAGAAGGACAGATCCTGAAGTTGAGGGTCCAGTACTTTGGCCACCTCATGAGAAGAGAAGACTCCCTAGAAAAGACCCTGATGTTGGGAAAGATGGAGGGCACAAGGAGAAGGGGGCGACAGAGGATGAGATGGTTGGACAGTGTTCTCGAAGCTACTAACATGAGTTTGGCCAAACTGCGAGAGGCAGTGAAGGACAGGCGTGCCTGGCGTGCTCTGGTCCATGGGGTCACGAAGAGTCGGAAACGACTGAACGACTGAACAACAACAACAACAACAATCTCAAGCATGTAGTATGTTACACAATCACTGCCTGTACTAGCAATCTCAGGCTGAGAGCGCCAACCAAAATTGACCCCTGAGAAAAAAGAGGAAACTATCAGTTTGACTGGGGGAATCCCAAGGATTTCAGTAGAGATAGAGATAGAGATAGAGATAGAGATAGAGATAGAGATAGAGATAGAGATAGAGATAGAGACAGGGGTGTAGCAAGGTAAATTGGTACCCGGGGGCAAAACATTTTTTGTCACACACACACACCCCCCCAAGCATGGGAAGGTCAGGTGGTACCCAGTGCGGAAAATTTCTTGTCAACCCCCCCATTGATTCCCCCCCCCCAAAAAAATTGTTTTACGTTATTTCATATTTTCTTACAAAGGAATAATAACAAGTAATAAATAAAAAAACCTTTTATTTATATCCCGCCCTCCCCAGCCAAAGTCGGTCTCAGGGTGGCTAACATCAGATACATAACATTGGTATAAAATCAAAAAATAATTAAATTACCTACTAAAAACATCTCAAAATCAAATTAAAGTCTAATTAGATGGCTTTCCACAGGGTTAGGGTTGGGAACAGTAAGTGCTCCACTGAACTGAAATTTCAGCCTTCACGACATAGGAAAACAGCCAAGTGAACAGCTATTTTGGTGGAGGAGGGTCAAGATATTAACCGATATGCATGAAATTTCATATATAGCTATATAATCCCTAGTATAGTAAGAAAAGATCTTCGGAGCAGGCATTTTCAGAAAAAAAATCAAAAAAATTCAAAAAAACTATTTTTTCCAAAAAAAAAATTGTTCCTTGATAATTTGTCACCCCCTCCATTATGGATCCCGGGGCGGCCCGCCCCCCTCGCCCCCCTTGCTACGCCCCTGGATAGATATAGAGATACATATACATATACATATACATATACATATCATAGCTGTCAACTTTCCCCTTTTCTTGCAAGGAATACTATTCGGAATAAGGGAGTTTCCCTTTAAAAAATGGAAAAGTTGACAGCTATGATACATATACATATATGGATGTCTATTAGGTATAAAAGGAGCAGTTTCTTACGAATGCTGTGGTTGTGCTGAACAGGAAGCAAATAATGGGTGAAGTCACAAGGAGGAAGCTTCTAATTAAAGGGACAATAGTCCTCAAAAGCCT
The DNA here is from genome assembly GCF_009819535.1 of Lacerta agilis. Classification (NCBI taxonomy): domain Eukaryota; kingdom Metazoa; phylum Chordata; class Lepidosauria; order Squamata; family Lacertidae; genus Lacerta; species Lacerta agilis. Next base: position 40,171,627 of record NC_046325.1, read on the forward strand.
TGATTCCACAGGATGGGAACTGCATTTTAAGTGAGAAGATTAACAATAAATAAGCCCTGGGGGAAGAATGTAAAGAAGCACCAAAATCAGGGCAATGGTTTGGCAACGATGTTATTTGGATTCTCTGCTTTAAAAAAAAAAAAATTGAATGAAAGATGGCAACTCCAGACTCGAAGTGCAGTGTAAAAGCAGCCCAGGATGGAAAGTGTGGCCAATGACGTCCCGGTTTCTGATTTGATCCCAGAATGTCCTACTTTACCTCTGTTTTCATCAGAAAAATGTTAGAGGGTATGGTAGGACGTCCCTATCTGCATCAGAGATGTTAGAGATTTCAAATTGCCTACGTGCAGAAATTCAGCTGTCTATCTTCAAGCAATTACCAGTTGGCAGAAAGCCCAGATCTGCTCTCTCTCTAGACCCTTAGCAACGACCTGTGATTGGTCAATGAGTTCCTAAAGAGTGAGCTCTGTGTAAGAGCTTGTGTGGTTAGTGTGGAGAAAGTGGTCAGTGTAGAGAGAGAGACAGTGAGGAAAGATTTTATGTTTTGTTTCTTTTATTTGTAAAGTCTGTACATAGTAACTTATGGATACTAGTTGCTTCAATAAATTCTGTATATAGTTATCCAGTGAGTTGCTGAGTTCCTGTGTTGTGCTCCTCCAGTTAATTACACAACAGCCAGAAGCTTCCAGAAAAGTCTGCGGTTAACTCTGCTGTGTCCAGGAATACGTTATACTCCTGACACTAAATCTTAAGAAGAGAAATGTTGGAGGGTGTGGAGTTATGCTACCCTTTCTGGTTAACAGCCAGATGCACTGAGCCATTGCTCCACCTTCTGCCTCTAAGCAACACCCTCCTCCACACACACACACACACACACCCATTTCACAGATGAGGAACTGAGGCCAAGAGTAGGGCGCACTCTGGTGCGGCACAGCAAATCTGCAGCGGAGGCAAGACTTGAACCTACGTTTGTTGACTCAGTGGTGAGAGAAAGACGATCTGCACACATGGCCCAAGGCACATACTTCTTTATGATTGCCTCCAGACCCTCCAAGTGTCCCTGTTTTCCAGGGACAGTCCCAGATTTACAGAAGCCGTCCTGGTTTCTGATTTGATCCCGGAATATCCCGCTTTTCCTTAGGGTGTCCCTGTTTCCATCGGAAAAACGTTGGAGGGTATGGAGTCATGCAACCCCCAAGCCATGGACATAAGTAACTATACAGCCTTTAGAAGACATCTGAAGGCAGCCTTTTTATAGTGAAGTTTTTTTTTTAAATGTTTAATGTTTTATTATGCTTTAATATATGTTGGATGCCACCCAGAGTGGCCAAGGCAGCCCTGTCAGAAGGGCAGGGTATTAATAATAATAATAATAATAATAATAATAATAATAATAATATTATGATGGTGATGATGATGGAATAAAAGGTAAAGGGACCCCTGACCATTAGGTCCAGTCGAGAACGACTCTGGGGTTGTGGTGGCGCTCATCTCACTTTACTGGCTGAGGGAGCCGGCGTACAGCTTCCGGATCATGTGGCCAGCATGACTAAGCCCCTTCTGGAGAACCAGAGCAGCGCACGGAAACGCCGTTTACCTTCCCGCCGGAGCGGTACCTATTTATCTACTTGCACTTTGACATGCTTTCGAACTGCTAGGTTGGCAGGAGCAGGGACCGAGCAACGGGAGATCACCCCGTCACAGGATTTGAACCGCCGACCTTCCGATTGGCAAGCCCTAGGCTCTGTGGTTTAACCCACAGCACCACCCGCGTGGAATAGGACGTCCCTATTTTCATTGGAGAAATGTTGGAGGGTATGCACATAACAAGCCATCTTATAATGAGGTTCCACTTATTTTGTTTGTCCATTAGCGTAGACCATATTTCTGATCTGCAGCTTACCGTTCCCTGGTCAGAGACGTGATTATGACGATCCCAATCTGAAGTTAGGAAGGCTTTGTGGACCCCTTGCGAGGTGCGCTCTGGGCTCAGGTTGATTTGCTAAGTTTTATTTTAAGCAGATCCTCAGCAAAAGCTCCGGGACATCTGTGCCGAGTCTGTTTGCAATTTATTTCCTCGTTATCTCTGAATGGCACATGGCAGCAAGCAGGCAGAGTTGTGTCGCAGGGAGCTTGGCTTCTGCCTGTTGAGCTGGCGGTGCCTGCCAAGGGATGACCGGCTCGGGGGTACTAATTGGGCTCCTCAGACTCTAAAGATGTTCTGACTTCAGTTGGGTGTGTTTGCGGCAAGTAAGTAATACGCACAAGCTGTTTTCACCGAGGGCTCGGATCCAGCTGCCATGACCTCAGCAAGCAGCATCAAAGGTGCTGACAGGCCTGGACTCCATCCAGGATACGATCTGTTCCAGATGTGGAGAGGGAGTGTGTGTGTGTGGGGGGGGAGACTCCTGCTTGCACACAGTCCAAGGAAAACGGGTCTCTTTCTGCGCTCTGGGTGATGAGGGTGGGAGCCATCTTGCTGGGTGGTTTCTGTCTCATAAATCGCACACGGATGGCGGGGGGGGGGAGGGAGAGGGAGAGGGAGAGGGAATTGGCAGCAAAGCTTGGATGGAGCTGCTGTTTCTGGCCAGGAAGAACTCCGGGCAGAGCTCGGTCCTGCCTGCTTCTCTTCCGGAGTTTATCCAGAAAACATCTTCTTCCTAAAAGGCTGCATTTGCTTCTAACTCAGAAAGGCTCCAGATGGGCCCAGCTGGGGGCTCAGGGCCAAGGGGACGGACGGAGTTGTACCTGGGTGTGTGAAACTTGGGTTCAAGTCTTGCCTCCACAGCAGATTTGCTGTGCCGCACCGGAACACGCCCTACTCTTGGCCTCGGTTCCTCATCTGTGAAATGGGTTTGTGTGTGTGGAAGGGGGGGGTGTTGCTCAGAGGTAGAAGGTGGCGCAATGGCTCGGTGCATCTGGCTGTTAACCAGAAGGTTGGCGGTTCGAGCCCACCCAGGGGCAGGCCGTGGGCAAGATTCCTGCACTGCACTAGATGGGTTGGGCTAGATGACCCTGGGGGTGCCTCTATGATTCTATGAAAAGAGTTAACACCATAACACACTTTGCGGTTTTAAAAAGTGATGGCCAAGCAGGCAGCATCTGGTGGGGTGTGGGGCGAATAAACATGGAGTTAGGGCCTGAGTCACAGCATTATTCACCGATTTGTGCTCACCCTGTTCCCAAAGGTTTCGATCCAGTAGCAACATTAGAAACAAGTAAGCAGAACTCTCTGAACACTTAAAACACAAGCAACACCAGGAACAGGATTCTAATTTTCTCATCCACTGGGTGTTTGCTGGATGTTCTCCCGGGCTGAAACCCTTCCGATGTTTTATGACGCCAGCCATGGTGGTCCTTGCCTCACTGTGCCATTTTGAGATGAGGAGGGCTATCGACGTGACCGTCAAAGAGTACCTGGTCTGACACGGAAGAGTTCCTTGTGTTCCCTGGTTCTCCTCCAAGCTAATTGCAAAAAAGCCGCCCAGAGACCCCGAGGAGTTGGAAAACTACTGCCCAGCCTCTAATACTCGCTGTAGGCAGTATTGGGGAGGGGGAACAGATTATCTGGACTGGACCTATTCCAGCCCGGGTTCAGGAATTGGCCCTTGCCTCCCTGACAGATGACTTCCTTCAGGGGAGAGATGGGAGGAGTCAGTGCAACTGCATTCAGGGCCAGCCCACCCATGAGGCAAGGGGGATGCTATGTACTGAGCTGAATCCTAGAACAATAGGATCCAGAATGCAGCAGTATGATTGGTCCGAGAACAATAGGATCCAGAATGCAGCAGTCTGATTGGTCCGAGAACAATAGGATCCAGAATGCAGCAGTCTGATTGGTCCGAGAACAATAGGCTCCAGAATGCAGCATTCTGATTGGTCCGAGAACAATAGGATCCAGAATGCAGCAGTCTGATTGGTCCGCAGGAGCCACCCAATCCAGCTCCAGGTGGAAGTGAATCAGCGACCTGATTGGCCTACAGGAGTAGCCCGGAATTAGCCAATCACGTGGGGCCCATTGTGTAAATAATGTATATATAGCAGACGTTTTGGGGAAAGATTCGTTCCTTGCTACCATGAGCTGAATAAAGAGCATGAAATTCACACTTGACTCCAAGTATATTTCAGGGGACGTGGCTGCCTCAGGCGGCACAATCCACAGGGTCAGCAGATCCTGATGTAGATGTTTATCTACATTATCTATTTATGATCCTTACCGTATTTAGACCTTCACTCACCTCATCTTCCCTTGTGGGGAGGCACCATTTTGTGGTTTGCCTCAGGTACCAAAAAATCCTGGGCTTACCCTGACCATACTGCTGTCTCTTCAATGCCCAGCCAATCAGCTAAAGGGACACAGTTACTTTCACCATGGCCTGATTATTATGGGCTTGTGGGAACAAGGAGCCAGGCTTTTTCACTTGTGGCAACAGTGTTGTGGAATGCCCTTCCTGCTGAAATAAGAGAGTCCCCACCAGACCCCTGAAGGGAAACCTGTTATTTTCCTAAATGTTTTAATTATTCTGCTTTTTAGTTGTTTGCGTTATTGTATATTTTAATTAAGTCTGTTTTAATGCCCCAGTGGAATTGTTAGTGTGCATTTCAATTATGCCTTGATCTTACAGCTGTAAAGCACTTAGGAGCATATTTGGGCATATTAGCAGGATACAAATTAATGCATAATAACAACAGCTCCCATCAGCTCCAACCAGCATGCTAGCTATGGTTGCTGGGAGTTGCAGTCCATAAACATCTGGAAGACACCAGTTCTAAATCCAGCCAGCGGACGGTCCGGGAATCAGCATGTTTTTACATGAGTAGAATGTGTGCTTTTACCAGTATTTAAAATGCATCTCTGGGTTATTTGTGGGGCCTGCCTGGTGTTTTTACATGAGTAGAATGTGTGCTTTTATTTAAAATGCATCTCTGGGTTATTTGTTGGGCATAGGAATTCGTTCATCCCCCCCCCCCAAAAAATATAGTCCAGGCCCCCACAAGGTATGAGGGACAGTGGACTTGCCCCCTGCTGAAAAAGTTTGCTGGCCCCTGAAATAGGCTAAAAAACTGACCTGCTCCTTCAGAGGGAGCTGCCCACTAACGGTGTCTCAGTCTTGTACAGTGTGCACACGATGCATGCGCAATGAGATTGCAATTGTGCATGTAGGACCGCCAGTGATTTCTGCAACTGACATTGTTTCACGCTTGTAAAAATATCATGTTCGTTGTTATGTACTGAGCTGAATCCTAGAGCAATAGGATCCAGAATGCAGCAGCCTGATTGGTCTGAGAACAATAGGATCCAGAATGCAGCAGCCTGATTGGTCTGAGAACAATAGGATCCAGAATGCAGCAGCCTGATTGGTCTGAGAACAATAGGATCCAGGATGCAGCAGTCTGATTGGTCCGCAGGAGCCACCCAATCCAGCTCCAGGTGGAAGTGAATCAGCGACTTGACTGGCCTGCAGGAGCAGCCAATCAGGCTCCTGGAGGAAGTGAAGCCGCAACCTGATTGGCCTACAGGAGTAGCCTGGAATTAGCCAATCACGTGGGGCCCATTGTGTAAATAATGTATATATAGCAGATGTTTTGGGGAAAGACTCATTCCTTGATACCATGAGCGGAATAAAGAGCATGAAATTCACACTTGACTCCGAGTGTATTTCATCCGTTATGTCCAAACGTGGCATCCAGAGGGCTGCCCTAGCAAGGGTGTGGTGAAGAGTAAAAAGCTGAGAGCGTGCAAACCACACTCTGTGCGCTTTCAGAACACAGGCAACCTCTGCGGACAACCTCTTCCCCTATGCAGTGACCCAGGAGGGACGAGAGCACAGAGTGTGTAAGTGCTTTGAGTCACGTAAGGTCACACGGTGGCAGTGTTTGGTGTCTGCCTGATGCTTGCACAAGGCAAGTTTAGATGGACTGAGAGAGACGCCTAATTTTTAATCTTCTTCTCTGGCGATCGCTCGTAGCCGAGTAAGATTGTCTTCCATAAACACGGTTTTAACAGTGAGTCCGTGAGTGACTGTGGAGGCCAATTCTGGATCCACACGTCCTCCCGCAGTGGGGGAATAGGTTTCTTGGCAGGAGTCGATCACGGTGAGGGTTTGCCAAGCGTGCCTTCCTCTTAGCTCCTTTCTCCCTTTCTCCCTGAGTTTGAGCGTCTTCAAAGCCCATGACACCTTTGGCAATGGCTGTTCTCCCATTGGAGCGCTCGCAGGCCAGTGTTTCCCAGTTGTCGGTGTTTATACTACATTTTTAAAGATTTGCCTTGAAAGAATCTTTAAACCTCTTTGGTAACCACCAGCATTACGCTTTCCATTTTTAAGTTCGGAATAGAGTACAGTGGACGCTCGGGTTGCGAATGTGATCCGTGCAGGAGGCACGTTCACAACCCGCAGCGTTCACAACCTGCAGTGCCCCTTCTGCGCATGTGCGGGTTGCGATTCGGTGCTTCTGCGCATACGTGGGTCATGATTCGCTTCTTCTGCGCATGTGCGAAGTGCTGAACCTGGAAGTAACCTGTTCCGGTACTTTCAGGTTCGGCGCAGTGCACAACCGAGAATTGCGCAACCTGAAGCAGTCGTAACCTGAGGTATGACTGTAGTTGCTTTGGAAGACGAAAATTGGGCATCCACACAACATGACCAGTCCAACGAGGTTGTCATAAGGGCAATATTGGCACAAAGAAGAAGAAGAAGAGTTTGGATTTGATATCCCGCTTTATCACTACCCAAAGGAGTCTCAAAGCGGCTAACATTCTCCTTTCCCTTCCTCCCCCACAACAAACACTCTGTGAGGTGAGTGGGGCTGAGAGAATTCAAAGAAGTGTGAGTAGCCCAAGGTCACCCAGCAGTTGCATGTGGAGGAGAGGAGAGGCGAACCTGGTTCCCCAGATTACGAGTCTACCGTTCTTAACCACTACACCATACTGGCTTTTTTTAGGTTTGCCTTGAGAGAGTCTTTAAACTTCTTTGGTGACCACCAGCATGACGCTTTCCATTTTTAAGTTCGGAATAGAGTACAGTGGACGCTTGGGTTGCGAACGTGAAAGCAGAGACACAGAGTGAGCGGCAAAGGACTTTCTTTAATGCAGTCTGTATTTTTCTTTCCACAGCGGATGACCACTCCCTGCACATCCGCGAGGTGCCCCTTAACCTCCACCCCTGGGCTGAGTGGACAAAGAGAGGGAAATCAGTTGGCCAAGAGAGGCCACTGCCACTTGCCATCTGCAGTTTGTTAAGTGTGGCACCACAGCACCCGTAAAATAGTTCAGCTCCTATGAAGAGTGTCACAAAAACACCTCCCTGAATGTAAGGTGCTGGTGCGAAGTCCATGAGCATTGACACCCACACCGCACAGACTAGTTATTCTGTTGTGTACACGGAACACCGTGAAAGCCAGGGCCGGCCCATCCGTGAGGCAAGCTGAGGCAACCGCCTCGGGTGGCAGGATTCACAGGGACAGCAGATCTGGTCTCCAAGGACCTGCTGCCGCCATACACACTAGCCTCTTTTGTGAATAAGATAAGCTTTCTTTATTGTCATCGTACAGTACAATGAAATTGGATGCCATCCCATAAAAACAACACAGAACACACTTCAGCTACACATACACATACATACATACATACATACATACATACATACCCATCACAACTCTCTAGTTACAGCATTTAAGATGGTTATAGCTCTTGGATAGAAACTATTTTTCAATCTATTTGTTCTTGATTTAATTGTTCTATATCTCTTGCCCAAAGGCAGTGGCGCAAAAAGACTATATCCAGGATGAGATGGACCTTTTAAAACATTTTTTACTTTTTTAATTTGTTCGGGTTGCGAACGTGATCTGTGCGGGAGGCAACCCGCAGCACCGTGTCTGCGCACGTGCGGGTCACAATTCAACGTTTCTGCGCATGCACAAAGTACGATTTAGCGTTTCTGCGCATGTGCGAGTGCCGAAACCCCCAAGAAACCCGTTCCGGTACTTCTGGGTGCACAACCCGAAAATGCACAACCTGAAGCAGCCGTAATCTGAGGTATGCTCCTGATGTAGATCTTCGCTCACCCCTTCTTCCCTGGCAGAGAAGGGAGGACTCCATTGTGTGGTTCACCTCAGGTGCCGAAAGCTCGTGGCCCAGCTCTGGTTGAAGCACGTTCAAAACACATTTGCCCCCTCAAAGAATTCTGGGCATTGTAGTTTTGGAAAGGTTGCTGTGAGAGGTAAAGCATAGTGCTCAGAATTCCTTCACTGGGGAAAACATGCTTCGAATGAACGAATGTGCAGGGATAATGCCATGCGCCTGCAAAACATGCCTGCATCCAGAACGCAAAGCACATTATCACGAAGTGTGCACTAAGCCAAAGAAGACTGTATTTTTTCCTTTTGAAATGGTTGTATCAGTAATAATGTAGTGGCAATTTATCAGCTACAGGAGTGAGATACAAGTCTTTTTTAATATATAATGAGGTTTTTATTAAAGTTTTGCATAATATGATAAAATGTAAAAAAAAATAACTAGAATACGGAGCCCTCTCTTAAAAATAATTCTGAGCCCTTACACCAGGGGTCAGCAAACTTTTTCAGCAGGGGGCTGGTCCAGAGTCCCACAGACCTTGTGGGGGGCTGGACTATATTTTTGGGGGAGGAATGAACAAATTCTTATGCCCCACAAATAACCCAGAGATGCATTTTAAATAAAAGGACACACACTAGTCATGTAAAAACAAGCAGATTCCCGGACCGTTCGCGGGCCGGATTTAGAAGGCGATTGGGCTGGGTCCGGCCCCCGGGCCTTAGTAGGCCTACCCATGCCTTATACCTACAAATGATAGTAGCTCCTCCCAGATCCCACCTGGCATCTTTCCTTTCTCCCCACAGCCTCTCACCCTGGAAGACAACATTTCCCTGTCATTAGTGAAAGAGGGTCAGAGTGAGATACAAGTATTTTTTTTTATTTAATCGTTTTTATGTTATTTTACACACACAAATTTATAACAAAACCAAATACGAATCTATATAAATTAACACAATCGAACAACCTAGGAGAGGAAAAAGTTTTGGGTGCAGTTGTAATGTAATTTAGGAATAGGGGATTGGAAGTCATGTTGGAATTCGTGACGTGTGAACTCAATCTTTCCTCTTTTTTTGTAACAAGTGTTGATCTTGGATTGCCTTTTGCTGATTGTTGCGTATTGTTTTGTATTTGTTTTGCTTTGTTTTTTTAAAACCAATAAAGCATTTAATAAAAAAAAACAATAAACTTGCAGTATCCCTTTCCCCTGTCGCTATACGCACTTCGAAGCAACTTTGTGCATTGCGTTTGTTCCTGTCATCTTTCAAACCCTCGCCCAAGCGTGAGTCAGATGAGTTGCACAGATGTGCAGAGTTGCCCTCGGGGCTGCTTGTCCCCCCCGTCTGATTTTGCACGCGGGACACACACACACAATCAAACACACAGCCACTGTCTTGCTTCCAGAGGCGTTCCCCTCTCTTCCCTCTGCCCTGGCTACCCATTTCAAGCTGCCTCTTTGATTTCACAACCCAGCAGACAGAAAACGACTAGGAAATTGCCAATCCAAAGGCCGGCTGGGGCCTTGTAAAAGTTGGAAGGGCTGCGGAGGAGAACGTTCCTCTGCTGCCAGGCAGAGTGACCCGAGGTGGCTGCCCCGAGGTTACAGGGGTCCCGGTGCCTCCGAATGGGTGTGGGAGCAAGGGAGGAGACTCGAGCCTCACTGAAGCCAGGCTTGCTCCTGGATCTCATTTTTCACATGTCTGCTGCACTCTCAACCACCAGCCCTGTCAGAGGAAAGGAGGCGCTTCCTGTTATTCCGATTCAAATCTCAAGCTGGTCAGGAGGAAACAGGCAGCCGTGCCGAGAGTGGCAGGGTGTACCAAGATGGATGGCCGGTGTCTGCCCTTGCTGCTGCTTCTGGCGGTCTTTACAGGTGAGTAGCACTTCAGGGTGGGCATTGGGTGGGAAGCAGAAGGCTTCTGCTCAGCAGCTGAGAGGGAATTGGGTCCTCGGAGCTGTGGAGAACAGAAATAATCTCCACCCTCAACAGGTTGTCCGCCGTAGGGAGATGGGTATCCCTTCGGAGAATCTCCTGCAGGTCAGCTAGGTTTCTCAGAGTCTTTGTCTCAGATCCTGCTTTTTATCTGAATTGGAATTCTTAGCTCTTGCCTCTGGACTCTCCGCGTAGACACAGACTCACCCTTGTTTCTTACTCAGGCATCATTTGTCCTGCTTCCACGCTCTCTTCAAGTGCTTTTTCTGGCAAAGTTTCTTCTGCATCGCAGTTTCAGTAGGACTAGTCAAAAGTAATATTATGTCCCAGAGATCTAGACAGTGCTTTTTCTCTCTGGGGGGGGGGGACGCAGGGGTACGCATACCCCTAAACATTTTGTGAATCTAAGTTTGGCCTCATTGAGGGGCAGTATTTCAATATGAGTGGGAAAATGAGAGTACCCCTAAACTAAGATAAACCCTACTGTCATTTTCTTCCCCTCTCACTCCAGCTTTGCTGGCATTTCTGACTCCCCAAATACTCAGCCCAGCCACACTTTCAGGTACAGGAGCCTTGGGAGAATTTGCCCCTCTGATCTTCTCCGAGGCAGGAGGCGATTTCTTTCTGTGTTATTAAATATTTGGGCGACTTCCTCCGTTTTCCGAGTTGAGGCTTACAGCGACTTCTCCAGGGAAACAACAACACTCCTGTGGTTATCTCACCTCTACAAATTTATTATTTCTTACTTTTATATCTTGCCTTCCCTCCAAGAAGCTGAAGGCAATGTGCACGATTGTCTTCTCTCCCTGCATCTCAGCCTCATAACTAGGACTGCGGGATATATTGATATATCGTCCCAAATCGGTTTCAAGTCCATATCATGATATTGGCTTCATAATTTTTGACCTGGCAATATATTGCGAATCATGATGTGTGTGTTTATGTGCTATGCAAATGTCACAATGTGGGGAAAACCACAAAGCCAGCAGATGCCTCTACAAAGCTCCACCCTTATTTCAGACTTTGTAATATATCACTATATCACGAAGTTTAGCTGGTGATATATCGTGATGTTGAAAACCAGATTATCGCCCAGCCCAACTCATAACAACCCTGTGAGGTAGATTAGAGCAGGGGCGTAGCAAGGTAAATTGGTACCCAGGGGCAAAAAAAAAATTGTCCCCCCCCCCCGAGGCATGGGAAGGTCAGGTGGGACCCGGTGTGGAAAATTTCTTGTCAACCCCCCCCCATTGATTCCCCCGCCCCGCAAAAAAATGGTTTTACGTTATTTCATATTTTCTTACAAAGGAATAATAATAAAAAAACCTTTTATTTATATCCCGCCTTCCCCGGCGGAAGTCGGGCTCAGGGTGGCTAACATCAGATACATAACATTGGTATAAAATCAAACAATAATTAAATTACCTCCTAAAAACATCTCAAAATCAAATTAAAGTCTAATTAGATGGCTTTCCACAGGGTTAGGGTTGGGAACAGTAAGTGCTCCACTGAACTGAAATTTCAGCCTTCATGACATAGGAAAACAGCCAAGTGAACAGCTATTTTGGTGGAGGAGGGTCAAGATATTAACCGATATGCATGAAATTTCATAAATAGCTATATAATCCGTAGTATAGTAAGATAAGACCTTCGGAGCAGGCATTTTAAAAAAATGTCAAAAAAAATGTTTCTTGATAATTGGGCAAGCAGAATATAAAATGGAAGAATGGTATAAAGAGGTGTGGGAGATAGCTATTAATGACAAATTAACACGTGCCATTAATGTAAGACGGGGAAGATGCAGGAGACATGATTTCGAGGAGATATGGAAGGTGTTTGTAGAATCTGCAATGTTAAAATGGAAAGGGGTCAAACCATCGCAGGAGGTGTTGAAATTTTGGGGGGTTGGATAGTTGCAATGGAATGGCCTCGGTGGTGGGGTGCACATTTTTATTCTTATTTATTTATGATAATTACTTTGTCAAAATAAAATAATAATAATAATAATAGAGTTTCTTGCCAGATCAAGGAATTTGGAGGGACTCAGGGATACAGCCTAACACCCACCCCCTGCAAAAAAAAACCAAACTCACAACTATATATTGATGAGATTTCAAAAATCTCAGAGCGGTAGACATGGCCCAGTGTAAACACAACTACCGTAATTTGCAGAGTCACCACAGTTCACATTGATTTTTGTACACCCGGTCTCTGGCTCTAGCAGTTTCTTAAACTCCAGAGGAAGTAAGTGAAGGAGGAAACCTTCCTGTTGCAGCAGGCTACAAAGCATGGGCTAAGTACATGTTCATTGGGGGTGGGAGAGCTTCAGGAAAAGGGACATTTAGAAGGCAGGAAGGAGTGCTTAACTCTTTCCAACCTTGCCAGTGCTGTGCTCCAAATGGCTAGCTTGTTTGCTGGAATACCAGACATGTTTGTCCTGAACCCAATTCTGTTCCCTCAACGGTTCCAGTGGGACTGTTCCAAAACACCCACCTGTTCCCACTCTTCTTGCATTCCTTCTGCTCTCTCTTTCTGTGTCTCACCTGCAGTGGCCACCAGTTTCGATGCTCATAATGGGACCACAGGAGCTCCTGGCAATGCCAGCATCTCTCTGGAAGGAAGACCAGATGCTACAGTTTGGGCCCCCAAAATGAAGCTGAGCATGGACGATGGTGAGGTGATAGCAAAGCCCAGAAATTCCGATGCCTCTGAACATGTACAGACCACCTTTTCTTCCCCCAGGGGTCAGCAAACTTTTTCAGCAGGGGGCCGGTGCACTGTCCCTCAGACCTTGTGGAGGGCCGGACTATATTTTGAAGGGAAAAAAAATGATCGAATTCCTATGCCCCACAAATAACCCAGAGATTCATTTTAAATAAAAGCACACATTCTACTCATGTAAAAACACACTGATTCCCGGACCGTCCCCGGGCTGGATTGAGAAGGCGATTGGGCTGGATCCGGCCCCTGGGCCTTAGGTTGCCTACCCATGCTCTACACATCGTGACATGCCCTTTGTTATAAGGAAGCTTTGGCTCAGAACATTGGCCCCTTTAGCCCTCTTGTCTGAGAGAGGCCTTTCCTGAGGTTATGCTGGGTGGCCATCTCCACCCCTCCAGTTGGAGGGGCTTGGGAGAAATGGCGTCCAACAACATCTGGAAGTCCACAGGTTCCCCACTTCTGGCCTAAGTTTGAAAATGAGCTGCTGCGGACACCTCTGCTTTCAGCACCAATCCAAGAGTATCCCCAGAGTGCAATACAACACCTTTATTGGCATAAATAAAACAGTTAAGCATAAAGCCATCTATATATACTGAAATTCTAAAACATACAATGTATAAGAAGGAAAGGAGGGAGGGAGGGATCTTCGGTAACCGCTGTTGTACAGACCGGAGCACTCCAGATTTTACTTCAAAAATCCTGGTCAAAAATTGGGCCATAGCATAGCTGTCAAGGTTCAGATTTGAAAATAAGGGATCAGCACCCTCATCTGTCCTGGGGACGGTTCTCAGGGACAGTCCACACCGCGGTAATCCCCCCAGGCTACAAATTGCTCCCAGGAAAGAGAAATCAGGGCAGAGAAAAGAAATCACTTATTCACGCAGCACACAGTTAACCTCTGGAACTCCCTGCCACAGGGAGCAGCGATGGCCACCAACTTGGATGGCTTTAGAAAAGGATTAGGCAAATTCATGCAGGAGGAGAGGACCACTGATGGCTTCTGGCCAGGTTGGCTCTGCTCTGCCTCCAGTTAGGGGCAGCAATGCTGAATCTGAGCTCCTGTTGCCGAGAAACATTCGTCTATTTTTTCTTCTTCTTTATACCGGTATATCTGTCTGTCTGTCTGTTTGTTATTAGGTATTATATTCCACCTTTTTTCTCCAAGGAGCTCCTTTGTCCTAGTCCTCATTTAATCCCCACAACAGTCCTGTGAGGTAGGCAGGCAGGCAGGCAGGGCTGAGAAATGCAGGGACCCAAGGAGTCCCCGGACTCCAACTCTCCTTCCCGGAAATAAGGGAAATTTAAGGGATATCAACAATAAGGGATAGCAGCGGGAAACGGCTTGGAATAAGGGAGTTTCTTGCAAAAAAATGGAGACTTCACAGCTATGGGCCATAGCTCTGAGAATCATCCCTCAGCAAAAATTGGACTATGAGTTGTTTATTAGAGGGGACCCTGGGCCATAGAGAGGACAACAAAGGATCTTCACGAAAGGTATTAAAAAGAGGGCAGTCCAGAACGATGTGGTCTATAGAATCAGGTACATTCTGACCACAGACGCAGAGTCTGTTCTGAAAGAAGGTGCCTTTAAACCTTCCAGATAGCACAGCGGACGGAAAGGCAGAGTACAAACCTGGCTGTTTACATCTCACAGCAGAAAACATTGTTTGGCGCACCAAAACAGGGCTGGCCAATACATGAGGCAAGATGAGGCAGGATTCACAGGGTCAGCACATCCCAGTGTAGATCTTTGCTCCTGATGCATATGTTCACTCACCTCTGATTCCATGGCAGGGAGGGAGGTTTCTTTTTGCGGTTCACCTCAGGCGCCAAAATGTCTTGGGGCGGCCCTGATCCACTCTTTCTCAGGGTCCCTACATTCCCCATAACTACTCCAACCTGAAGCAACTGTCCCAGGCTGCAGTGAAAAAATTGCAACCTCACCTTTTTTCCCCCAGTGGTTCCCAGTGAACGAACCTGTGCATCACAGCCAAATCCTAGAGACTGAGGTCCCTTTTGTGGGAATGTTGAGGGATGTGGGAGAGGATATATTGTTTTAGATATCCTATCCCAACTTGCGTTTACAAGCTCGATAATATCAGCAGAGCTAACATTCCCTTTTTACTTCATATGCGCAGCAGATAGTTTGCATAGACTCGCTAGAGTCATTAAAAATATTGTCCTGGTGTCTTCCCCTTTTTATCCCTCTTTCAATAAGACACTTCACAGTGTTTGGTAAAGTGTATAACGTTTACTTACAAGTAATCATCTAGTCACACAAGGATCCTAGAGGCAGGCTTAAAAGTTACTAAATAACATACATGTGGTGACTTTCTCTTTATGAGAGAAAGTCCCTCTTTTTACTTTTGGCCTAGTGCCAACGGTGCATTTTAATAATGCTGCTTTTAAACTGTTAGAGATCAACACAACTGACCAGCGACATGGAGACTTGGCATATATACTACAGTTGGAAGCTCCCAACTGTAGAGTTCACCCCCAACTGTAGAGTTCCATATAAGGAAGTTGGGTTTGACTGCCCCTGTCCTTTTACATCCCACATACCCCTTCTCAGGCAAATTCAACTTTATTCAACCACCCAGAGTCCCAGCTTGACTCGTAGATTCTGGAAACTCTCTCTAGGCAAGGGTTTTGTCAGGATGTCCGCAGCCATCTCATTGGTGCAGCAGTACGACAGTTCCACAAGTCCATCCTGAACTGCCTGACGTATATAATGGTACCTCACACCTATATGTTTTGTCCTGGCAAGGAACTTTTCACTTTGTGTCAGTTTTATGCAACTCTGATTGTCCTCCAGCAAACTGACAGCTTGCTTTCTCACCAAACCAAAGTCCTTGATGAGTTCATCGAGCCAGGCAATCTCTCGGCACGCTTCCGATGCAGAAATATATTCAGCTTCTGTGGAAGATAATGCTACACAGTTCTGTTTATAACTGCCCCATACAACAGGTCCATCCCCAAACATAAAAACATAACCACTTGTTGATTTATAGTCAGCATTATCCCCAGCCCAATCAGCATCAGTGTACCCAATTAACTTAGGATTTCTGACAGCTGGTAGCCTTAATTTACAATTCAATGTACCCTTCAAATATCTGACCACCCTCTTAACACCAGCCCAATCATGCTCAGTGGGAGAACTCACTTTCCTGCTAAGAATCCCCACTGCATTGGCTATGTCAGGTCTACATGTGGTAACTAAATACAAAAGTTTACCAATTACCGACCTATATTCACTGTTATCTGGCAACAGCTTCGAATCCTGCTGATTCTTCAGAAAGTCTGTGGCCATGGGCGTTGCAACTGGGTTTGCGTCTTGCATCTGCATGCATTCAATCAGTTCATTTATTTTCTGTCGCTGGCTGAGAAGGAACGATCCGTCTTCCTCTCTTTCCACCTGGATTCCTAGGTAGTACTTGACATCTCCTAGTTCTTTGACTCCCACCTCTTTGCTGAGATGTTTCACAATCTGCACATATTCTCTGTTATTTGATGTCGCGATAATCAAGTCATCAACAAAAGCCAAAATATATGAGAATTGTCCATTACCTGACTTACTGTACAAGCATTTGTCAGCGTTTCCTTGCTTGTAGCCAAGTTGCGTTAACATTTTGTGCAATTTCTGGTTCCAGGCTCTAGCAGCCTGTCTCAAACCATACAGTCCCTTCTGCAACTTGCACACTAAATGTTCTTCATGTGGTTTCACAAAACCTTTGGGTTGTCTCATATAAATTTCCTCGGAAATCTGTCCATGCAAAAACGCAGTGGCAATATCAATGTGCTTTACATTCAGCTGCTTGGATGCTGCAATGCTTAAAAGCATTCTCACGCTACTGTATCTTACAGTTGGTGCAAACGTTTCATCATAATCTTCACCATATTTCTGTGAAAATCCTTGTGCCACAAGTCTAGCTTTGTAGCGTTGAACTTCCCCTTCTGACCCCTTCTTAATCTTGAAAACCCATTTACAGCCAATGGCTTTCTTACCCGGAGGTAGTTCCGTGAGGGTCCAAGTCTTGTTTTGATGCAATGCATCCATTTCGTCCTGCGTGGCTTTCCTCCAGAGATTAGCTTCCTTAGGTGGCATTTTCTGTATCTCTTCCCATGTGGAAGGTTCCTGTGGAGATGCCGACCCTGCAAAATAGGACAGCCGTGGTGCTGGAACACCCCTGTTGGTTCTGGATGAGCGTCTGATCTCTGGTTCTGGAACCGCATCAACATCCTCATCCTCCTCCAATGGTGGCATGTCTAAGTCGTCCTCTTCATCTCTGAAGCCAGTAGGAATTTGATCCTCTGCGTGTTCTGGTGCATTCCCTGTAGGGGGTGCTATGACATTAGAACGCAGATTAGCACTTCTTGGGGTTTCAGAAGGAAAATCAATAAGTTCTTGAGTCCATTCTGACTCCTTGGAACAGTCAATAACTGTATTCTTTGTGTTAACCATCGCATGCTCATCAAAATAAATTGCATGGTGCGCACTGGTTTTACCACTTTGTAAGTCCATTACTCTGTAGCCTTTCCCTCCAGATGCATATCCAACAAAGACACCTGCTTGTGCTCTGGAGTCTAGCTTCTGTCTGTGTTCTTTGGGCACGTGATAGTAGCACAGACTTCCAAACACACGAATGTGTGACAAATTAGGCACTTTGCCATGCCAAAGTTCAAATGGTGTGCGCTCTGCTCCTTTTGTTGGCAATCTATTCTGCAAATAAACTGCTGTGTCAGCTGCATTTCCCCACAGCTTCTGTGGCAAGGATGCTTCCTTTAGCATGCACCTTGTCATTTCCATAATGGATCTAAATTTTCTCTCTGCAATGGAGTTCTGCTGTGGCGTGAAAGCGATTGTAGTTACGTGTACAATTCCTTCCTTGGCCATGAGAGTCTGCATTTCACGTGAGCAGTACTCACCTCCATTGTCAGTCATCAACACAGCTGGAGCGCGTTGGAACTTGTTTCTGACCATGGCAATGTATTCTTTGAACATTTCCACTGTTTCACTTTTCTCTCTGATGAAATATGCAACACAATATCTTGAAAAATCATCAATAAAAATTAGAATATACTTGTTGTTGCCAAGTGATGGAACATTAATTGGACCACATAGATCCGAATATATGATATCAAGCACTTTAGTGCTTCTTTGTTCTGCACAACGTGGAAAAGAAGGTTTCACAGCCTTCTCAGTAATGCAGCTTATGCATTTTGTCAGAGCCTCTTTGCTTTCTTTTACCTGTAAACCTCTTACAAGATCACCTTTTTGTAGGTTCATAATGGTGGTGGTGTCTCTGTGTCCTAGTCTCCTATGCCATAGTTGCATATCAGCTTCATCTTTCTGGCTAGAATGCGCTACGTTTGCAGACTGGGTCTCTGAAATATCAATCTCATAAACACCATTAATTAATTTTGCTTGAATATACAGTTCACCATCTTTAGTCACATTACACTCTCCATTTCCAAATGTGATTTGGAAACCTTTCTTGTCCAAACTGGACACACTGAGTAAATTGCAACTTAGTTCTGGAACGTACAAAACTTTAAGCACTTTGGTCTTAACAGGTTCATTGTTTATATTGAATTTCAAGTCCATGGAACCTGCACCTTTTGCTTTAATAACTCTGCCATCTGCTATCTCTATTTCAGATTCTTCATCTTCATTTATCTCATTAAAATTTTCTCTTTTAAATGAATAATGTGAACTGGCTCCTGAATCTAAAATCCACATATTACGTTTATTTTCACGGTTATGAACAGCTAAATTCCTTTCTTGAAGTAGCATGGTACGTTCAAATTTCCCCTTCTTTTGCCATTTTGGCTGAGAGGTTTGGGAATTCTTTGCTTTAGGAGGAGCTTTACAGTTCATAGAAATATGGCCTTCCTTGTTGCAATTGTAGCAAATTATTTTCTTGGGCATTTCTCTGGACTTTGTAAATTGCCTGGACGCATAATTACTGTCCTTGCTTCTGGCATTTCTTACTGGAGACTCTGCTCTCTCTCTACACTCTTCTCTTAAATGACTGGTCAAGTCTTTGAAAGTTAGACCTTCTCTATGGTCCATTAGACTGACAAATGGATCAAAACACGGTCCTAGGGATGCTAGCAAAAATGATACCTTTGTTTCTTCATCAAAAGGCTTAGGAGTGAGGTCAATCTTTTGAATAATTTCAGTAAATTTGCTGATGTGCGCTGTGAATTCTCCTTTAGAATTCATTCTCAATCTGGTTAATTTATACATCAAGCTTCTGTAGGAGTTCCTGGAAGATTCTCCATACATGCGTTCAATGTCTTTTAGGATCTGAGATGCATCATCTTTACTATTTATTAATGAAAGATGCTCATTGCGAAGTGCACATAGAATTATATGCCTAGCTTCACTGTTCTTGCGCTTCCAAGCTGCTATCTTGGCTAAATCCTCTCTACTTGTGCCAGTAGGCATGGGATCTTCAACAGCCTCCAAAACATGCTTTGCATCTAGATATGCTATTAAGCGCTGCTTCCAGTGCATAAAATTATTCTCACTCAGCACAATCATCCCTAGTTTTGTATCACTATCAAAATTTGCACTAGCCATCTTAAAATCCAAAATTTTTGAAAAATGTTCAAAAATCTCAAAATGCAAAAATCTCTAAACAAATCTTCACTGCCTTGGATTACTGTGAACACTGAGGGAGGGGAGGGGTGATTAATTCCCCTTTTCAGCACAATGGATGCTTTAGGCCTTGTGCTCACCAGGAAAATCCACTCAACTCAAAATTGCAATCCGATGCAATCCTTTAAAAATACACAAAAATATGCAATTCTGGGCCCGCTAACCCTTTGTGGGAATGTTGAGGGATGTGGGAGAGGATATATTGTTTTAGATATCCTATCCCAACTTGCGTTTACAAGCTCGATAATATCAGCAGAGCTAACATTCCCTTTTTACTTCATATGCGCAGCAGATAGTTTGCATAGACTCGCTAGAGTCATTAAAAATATTGTCCTGGTGTCTTCCCCTTTTTATCCCTCTTTCAATAAGACACTTCACAGTGTTTGGTAAAGTGTATAACGTTTACTTACAAGTAATCATCTAGTCACACAAGGATCCTAGAGGCAGGCTTAAAAGTTACTAAATAACATACATGTGGTGACTTTCTCTTTATGAGAGAAAGTCCCTCTTTTTACTTTTGGCCTAGTGCCAACGGTGCATTTTAATAATGCTGCTTTTAAACTGTTAGAGATCAACACAACTGACCAGCGACATGGAGACTTGGCATATATACTACAGTTGGAAGCTCCCAACTGTAGAGTTCACCCCCAACTGTAGAGTTCCATATAAGGAAGTTGGGTTTGACTGCCCCTGTCCTTTTACATCCCACACCTTTGCCCCTGAAAAAATATTTGAGGGGGCTGGAACCCCCCCCCCCAAGCTGGTGGGCATTACCATTCAAATGCGTGCTGCATCTTATGACTGATTCTGCGGGGTGCGGCTTACCTGTCTCCCCCCCCCCAATATTTTATTCAAGTTGGCACCCCAGAACCTGTGATTCACTTTGGGAAACCCTGCAGCTATAACTGTTTCCATACACCTGCCACTGTGAGCCACTTTGAGAAGAGACGAGCGAAAATGTTGACTCAGTGCTGTCCTGAATAATTGCTGTGGTATTTGATTCGACAGGTGGTCCAATAAGGTGGAATATGTTACTCATATTCTTTTATTTTGTGAATTTTATAGTGAAGAGCGATCTCGACTTATATTACCCCTTTAATCAAAATTTATACCTTTGCAATATTATTCGGAATTTTCGGAATTTAGAAGTTTAGAAGACTCTTTGAGCTCAGTATCTTACGCTGTGGCCAAATTTTGCACCCTAGCTATTAGAAAACGTAAATCTCTTCTATTGAATAATATACTATAAATTCTTTTAGTGCTGTTTTCTCTCTGGCCCTTTGGATTTTGGCCTTCTGTGGTGGTGTTGCTCGTCTTTTGTTTGGAGTTGTGTTGTTTTGTATTGCTGTAATAAAACCGAACTGAACTGATTCGACAGATGAGCAAATGGCAGCCTGTTTCTCTGAGGTCAGATCTGAGATGGGGGGCGTCCTCCTTGCCTGTGCGACAGACATGTACCTCAGAAAGGCAGAATGTCGGTTATATTCTCGCCCGTTGGCCCATGTGCAGATTTCCTCACAATTCCTCCGTTTCCACTGTTGGATTTCAGTATCACACGACCCAGCCAGACCCCTGCTTCCTCCACACTCACCCTTACCATGCTGTGTCACCATGCACACACAAAGGGCACTGCTTTATTATGCTTTGCTTTCTTTCCCCCTCTAGTTTACGATATCCTTGGGGCAGGTTGCTGGAGAAACTTTGAGAGGCAGATGGCCAACGTCACAGAGGAACGCTGGTGTGAGTGGATGGTCATTAGAAGGTAATGAAGAAGTGAGCTTTCCCACTGGGTAGGGGTCGTTGGGAGACATCACGTGTGGTAAACAAAAGTTGCGCCAGTTTCTTTCCGGGGGGGGGGCAAATAAGGAATATGAAATTCTGGAGTTACGCCGTTCAGATGTTGACTCTGCCACATTTCATAAAGAAATTTTGAGATGCATCGATAATAGGCTTAAGGCCAAAATCAAACGTTACATGCTGTTTATCTGAACAGCAATAATAGTAACAACAACAACAACAACAGGGATGCTATTTAGACTGTGGTCTAAACTACTGAGCCTCTTGGGCAATCAGAAGATCAGCAGTTCGAATCCCCGCGACGGGATGAGCTCCCGTTGCTCTGTCCCAGCTCCTGCCAACCTAGCAGTTCGAAAGCACACCAGCGCAAGTAGATAAATAGGTACCGCTGTGGCGGGAAGGTAAATGGCTTTTCTGTGTGCACTGGTTTCCGTCACGGTGTCCCGTTGCGCCAGAGGCAGTTTAGTCATGCTGGCCACATGACCCGGAAAGCTGTCTGTGGACAAACGCCGGCTCCCTCGGCCTGAAAGCGAGATGAGCGCTGCAACCCCATAGTCGCCTTTGACTGGACTTAACAGTCCAGGGGTCCTTTAGCTTTAGCTTTAACAACAACAACAACAACAACAACAGAAACCCTCTCTACTTGGAAGCCATATTTCTTTATTTAAGTTGGGAGAGTCAGTAGCTGAGCAAGCTGATGGGGCGGGGTGAGCTGTGGCGGGGCGCACCGTGGGGCCTCTAGAGTCTGCCTGCCTCCTCCCACTCAGCCACCCTACAGCTAAGGGGGAGGTGGCGGGCAGAGCATTTGGGGAAGTGCGGAGCCAGCGAGCATCCAAGCCACCGCGTCACTCCCAGGAGAGACACGTGGCTCGGGCTCACTGCAGGCCCCGCGGTGATTGCCGCCTGGCATTTTGTCACACACACCCCCAGTGGTGACACCCGGGGTGCACACCCCCACCGCACCCCCTTCTTCCACCCCTGGGGAGAGTATATAGACGTTTCCTGGTGAGCAAAAATAAATTAGGGTAATTTGTTGACACTCCCGTGCTGGGTGGATTTTAAATTGCGTTCCAGAGATCTTCTATGAAACTATCAATAATGGCCAAGAAGCTATTTTGAAAGTCGGCCTGTCCACAGCTTCTACCAATCTTTATGTGTGTTCTAGGGTGCAATCTCAGTTCATGAGGGGGCTTGACCGGGGGGGGGGTGTACAGGGTCCCGCTCCATGAGAATTGAGGGCTCAATTCCCATTTCCCATGCGTAGAAAGCAGTTTTTCGCTTGACCCATGTTTCCGAGGAGCTTCATTAACTACGAACCCCAAAATCTGGGATCCCCTTGAAACTGGTGCCGAAGTTTTGCGGTCGTTTTGCAGCGGTTCTCAAAAATCCTCAAACTGGATTTGGACCAGACAGCTCTTCAGTCAGAGAACTCATTCAAACAGAGGGCAGCCCTTCTTATAGATGACTGAACCCTGTAAAGTAGGACACATGGCCACCCCAAATGCAGAACGTGGCTCAAAATCCTTCTGCAATGCACAACAAGGTTTCTACAGCAGGGAAGCTGGTTAGAAATGTGGGCAGACATTTTACTATGAAGTTGTTGTTGTTGTTGTTGTTGTTGTTGTTGTTGTTGTTGTTGTTAATGATTTATACCCCGCCCATGTGGCTGTATTTCCGCAGCCACTCTGGTTGGTTGCCAACAGAACACCAGTAACAGTAATAAAACAACAACAACACCAAACATTAGAAACTTCCCTAAACAGGGCTGCCTTCAGATGTCTTCTAAAAGTCAGATAGTTGTTTATTTCCTTGACATCTGATGGGAGGGCATTCCACAGGGCGGGTGCCACTACCAAGAAGGCCCTCTGCCTGGTTCCCTATAACCTCACTTCTCACAGTGAGGGAACCGCCAGAAGGCCCTCAGAGCTGGACCTCAGTGTCAGGGCCGGACGATGGGGGTGGAGACGCTCCTTCAGGTATACTTTTATTGTGATTTTCGCGACACAATACGAGAAAAACAAACTAATCTGCAAGAAATAATAGAAAGGGAACTAAATGAAGAAGACAAGAGAAAGAAAACTACATCAGTCCTCTCTCACTGCGGCACCTTAACTTTTATGCCATGCAGAAACACGACCGCTCACCTGTGAGGTCTCCCCTTCCCTGCCTCTCGCACGGGGTCCTTCCACCTGTGGACATTTTAAAAGCCACTTAGAAAGGTTGTAGTGCAAGGTTTTTTTTCCCCTGAGGGATAAGAGCCAGATTTCCCCGGTTTCTGCCTAACGCTCCAACTCCTGAATTCCTTCCTCTGTTTCCTCATCTTTTGATCAACTCCACAGGCCATACAACGACTTGCAGAAATGCCTGGAAAAATGGGCAGTCGACTTGAAGTATGGATACCCCAACACCTTGGCTCACAACTACATCACGTATAGCCACAGGTTGTATTTCCTCAACTGCAGCCTGCAGAACGCACTGCAGGACCCCCCGGACAACGTTTTGCTGCCTCTGATCATAACCCCGATCTGCCTCATCCCTTTCCTGGTAACCCTGGTCGTTCTGAAGAGCAAGGATGGCGAAACGAAGTCCTGAGTCCCCGGCCTTCGCGTAGCGATGTTGCCGGGGTCCACGTGGCCCAGCAGCTCGCAGTGCCCGTCACAATCCTCCTCTCTTGCTTCCCATGGGATCGGCCCCCTTCTGCTCTGACACCCCACCCTGGGATGAACCACTGCGCCGGAGGCTGAATCTAGAGACTTCGAACGGGGAAAGCTTCGGGGGCATTTTACGAGTTGTTTACTAACGGGAGTTGGCACAGAAGGGGAAACCCCTGAACCTTTTTTTCAAATGCCGCCGCACGTCTGCAGCTGACTTAAGCAGCTGTTAATGTGGCCTGTCGTAGCTGATTTTGAAGGAATTCTGGGAATTGTAGTGCCTACTGCTGAAAATCTTCAGTGAGAATGTCCTAGGGGCTTGACAGAATTGGTTTCCACAGGGTTGGATGGTCATCTGCCGGGGGTTCTTTAGCTGTGGTTCCTGAATTTCAGGGGGTTGGTCTAGATGACCCTTGGGGTCCCAACTCTATGATTCTGTGATAAGCCATGACAGTTAAAAGATTATACAATACATGTGAGCAGACCCAAGTTATTCCTCCTCCTCTTACGTAGCAAAGCTCCATACAGCCTCCTCCCCTCTCTTCTGCTCTCGAAGTGTATGAAGTTTCTATTGACCCATAAACCAATAAAGCTGTGTATTTACATACAAGATATGGGTTCAGGGTCCTTCTTCCCCCTCCCTTATTTATTAGATCGACGCCGTTGCAGCAACTCTACGGCAGCCGCAAGGCTCTATGCTCAGTGCGACCAAACCAGTCGCGCTCCCATAAATTTGCCCCTGTGTGCCTAAAGCCCAAATCACATATAGTCTTTTTTATGCTTTGTTGATTTTAAAAAACAAAACAGTCAACAAAACCAAGCCAAAATCGATACATATTGAAGAAGATTTGGATTCATACATAACTAATTCCAACATGACTTCCAATCACCCCATTGTGGTTCCCAAATTCCATTTTCGACTGGCAACTTTCCTTTATCTCTCCTAAGTTATTTCAGTTGCATTGGTTTTGTGAAATTCTCTTATTTCATGCAGAAGTCAATCCACAAAACTGCATATCGTCAAAACACATTGGGTTCAACAGCAGGGGGGGGGGTGGCCGAAGTCTTTTTCCCCCTTGATGCCCACCCCCGTTTTATTTTTATTTTTATTTTATTTGTCAAGCGTGTACAGCTGAATGAACACGTTAAATATGTGTACGTTGTGGACTTTATTTATTTAGCATCTGTCTGTCTGTCTGTCTGTCTGTCTGTCTGTCTGTCTGTCTGTCTGTCTGTGTCTCTCTTTGTGTCCATCTGTCTATCTGTGTACAAAGCAGGCCAGGAAGTTTTCTCCCTTCATCACCACTAACTATATTGCAAATATTTCCACTCAGGGCCTCCGTGTTCATATGCTCCTCTCAGTTTGTGTGCATAATAGGAGGGAGGAACGAACACTCTGAATCTGCCTTCCCAGACTCTCTGCTCCCTTTGTCTTTCATTTTTCCAGCGGACGGGTGGTGTCTCCTTCCTTCCTTCCTTCCTTCCTCACTGGGGCATGGAATCATATCGGCTTGTTTCACCGACCCTCCCTGCCCAACAGTACGGATGCCGAGGGAAACTGGACAATGAGCCGTGCGAGAAAAAGAAAACAAAACGGGTCGTGGTGCATCTCCCTCCCAAGAGCACCCTGAAAGTGCAAACAGGAAAACCGTACATTTAAAGCATCCTTCTTGGGAACTCTAGCTTGTTAAAGGTGCTGGGAATTGTAGTTCTGTGAGGGGTAAACTACGGACCGCACAATTATTTCCCCCCCCCCTCTCTTTTTTGGCAGGGGAGAGGGGAAAATATATTATGAGACTTGGAGGGAATTGAGTAAGCGCTGACAAGATGTGGCGATAAAAGGCGGGGCACCGAAGGAACTGAAAGGAGGGGACACATTTCTATAAAATTACATGCGGTCATGTGGTGAGGATGACTGTCCTTTGTTACGAGTGTTGAGGGAGCTTTGCAATAGGCGACTATTTGTTGAAAGTTGGAAGAGACACACCGACTGTCGGGAAAGGGGAATCTCCCCGGCCACGAAATATCGTGCTCATATAAGTCAACAAGCCTGCATCAGTTTGAGGAAATATATATTGATTTTATATGCCGCCCATCTGGCTGGGTTTCCCCTACCACTCTGAGCCACTCCCTACAGAATATTATTAGTAATAGTAATAAAAAAGCAATAAAACATCAAACATTAAAAACTTCCCTAAATTTATCTTTATACAGCAGACTTCTTTCTTTCTTTCTTTCTTTCTTTCTTTCTCTCTCTCTCTCTCTCTCTCTCTCTCTCTCTCTCTCTCTCTCTCTCTTTCTAACGTTTATTTTGTTGTTGTTGAGTCGTTCAGTCGTGTTCGACTCTTCGTGACCCCATGGACCAGAGCACACCAGGCACCCCTATCCTCCACTGCCTCCCGCAGTTTGGCCAAACTCATGCCAGTCGCTTCAAGAACACTATCCAACCATCTCATCCTCTGTCGTCCCCTTCTCCTTGTGCCCTCCATCTTTCCCAACATCAGGGTCTTTTCTAGGGAGTCTTCTCTTCTCATGAGGTGGCCAAAGTACTGGAGCCTCAACTTCAGGATCTGTCCTTGTAGTGAGCACTCAGGGCTGATTTCTTTAAGGATGGATAAATTTGATCTTTTTGCAGTCCATGGGACTCTCAAGAGTCTCCTCCAGCACCATAATTCAAAAGCATCAATTCTTCGGCGATCAGCCTTCTTTATGGTCCAGCTCTCACTTCCATACATTACTACTGGGAATGTTTATTTAGTTCTCCAAAATTTACATACTTTACCATCAACATTATGTTTAATTTATCCATTGACTTCCCATTCCATTCCCCACTGTTCTATGTTTATCCTTTAATGCTGAATATTTTAACTTACAACACTCCATGTATACATCATGAGTTATTAGGCTGAATGTCCTTCTACTGTTCCTCGCATCTCAAATCCTGCTCACGTTTTCATGGAATTATAATAGTTCTTTAGATATTCTACAAAAGGTTTCCAACCCTCAAATAATGTTTTGTCATTTTGATGCCTAAACTTTGCTGTTAGCTTTTCCTGTTCGGCATACTCCATCATTTTCATAAGCCATTCTTCCTTCGTTGGAACCTCAACCTGTTTCCAGTTTTGACCCACAAAACTTGCTGCTGTGGTTGCACCCATAAATAAATTAACCAACCTTTTTTCTGTATATCTGTTTCTATAAGCCTCAGAGAAAAGCTTCAGGTTCCTTGGGGAACACCATCTTAAACATCTTCTTTATCTCATTATAAATCATTTCCCAATAGCCCTTCACTTTTGTGCAAGCCCACCACATATGAAAAAAAATGTTCTTTCTGCCGTTTTTACATTTCCAGCACACACTCAAACAGTAGGCTTGTTTCTATACACCCTCTCTCACACAACCCTCTCTATCCTCCATCCAAGCAACTAAGAGGCATTATCAAAGTTCAAGGGTATATTCCAGCAAGGCAAAAACACAAAAAGAGGGTGTATAGCAGGTTCAGTGAGGGCTGAGGAAAGAGTATGTGGCCTGGGGACAGTTCCAAGGTGCCATGGGCTGGTTGGACACAGAGGAATGGTGGAAGGAATCTGCTGAGGAACCACCAAAGGAAGAAGGGTCAGAGGGAAAAGGGAAGAAGAGGTGTCAGAAGCTGAAGAGGTAACAGGGCTTAGTGAGCTGGGAGAGTCAGCGACAGAGGGAAGACCAGAATTGGAGGCAGAAGTTGAAGCAGGGGAAGAGGGAGGCAGAGAGGCAGAGATGAGTCCAGCTGGTGAAGAGGCACTGGTGTTTCCCCCTCCTGCTGTGACAAGCTCCCCTCCCCACTTGTCTCCCGGAACCAGAAGAGAGCTGAAATGGGCTCAGGCACAGTCTGAGCCCAGGCGCAGTCTCTGATTTCTTGTAAAAAGCCCTGGGGAGGAGGGGACTTACGTCAGCTGTGGGGAGGTGGGAACTTTCAGTCTCCACAACTCCGTCATGGGGGCAAGACCTGCCAGAGAGGAATTGCTGTGCTCATTAGGCCTGACACTCCTGTGCAGATCCTGTTTTTGCTAATATAGTCGTACCTCGGAAGTCGAACGGGATCCGTTCTGGAAATCCGTTCGACTTCCGAAACATTCAGAAACCAAAGCGCGGCTTCCGATTGGCTGCAGGAAGCTCCTGCAGCCAATCAGAAGCCCCGTCAGACATTCAGCTTCCAAAAGTACGTTCGAAAACCACAACACTCACTTCCGGTTTTCGATCATTCGGGAGCTGGAACGTTTTGACTCCCAAGGCGTTTGGGAGCCGAGGTACGACTGTAGAGAGTTAGCTCCAACTTTGAACTGCTGGCTGGCTATTTGACACAAGGACAGTCACTCTGTTGCTCTAGCAGATGTCGCTGTTGCTACTGATCTGGTTTATTTTTTTAATTTATGATCTGCAGTCCTCCTTCCCCAGTTCCTGCTCCACCACAGCACTTCTAAGTAACAACAGTGTGTTTATTACATCATGGGCAGAAAGATACTATAAAGTACCCTTGACCTAATACTTTTCCTGCCTCTATGTGTAACAAACAACATGAAAATAGATGGGATTGGTGAAAGCAGCAGCACCCTCTGGTGCCCTAAAAATACATTTAGAGGTTCCCTCCCCCTCCCCCAGTCAATCTTGTTCAGAGTTCTCAAAGGTTGTGGTTTTGTCGTCAAGACTTTCAAGCAGGGCAGCCCATAGCTACCTGCTTTCAGTAGGGGTCTGCTGTGTCATTCTCATAGCGCTCCTGCTTTTCACAGGTTCAAAAGTGATAGAGAAGGTGGGGTGATAGTTTACTGGTCATGTAACCAGAGCACCTTGCATCAAGCCAGAGCACCGGCGCTGTGGTCTAAACCGCAGAGCCTAGGGCTTGCCAATCAGAGGGTTGGCGGTTCGAATCCCCGCGATGGGGTGAGCTCCCGTTGCTTGGTCCCTGCTCCTGCCAACCTAGCAGTTCGAAAGCACGTCAAAGTGCAAGTAGATAAATAGGTACCGCTCCAGCGGGAAGTTAAACGGCGTTTCCGTGCGCTGCTGTGGTTCGCCAGAAGCGGCTTAGTCATGCTGGCCACATGACCCAGAAGCTGTACGCTGACTCCCTCAGCCAATAAAGCGAGATGAGTGCCGCAACCCCAGAGTTGTCCGCGACTGGACCTAATGGTCGGGGGTCCCTTTACCTTTTACTAAATTGTTTTTATTCTGCAATCTGGCTTAGCATTTTTCTTCTGTGCAGTGTGTGGCCCTCGCTTCAGCTGCAAACTGATGCACGCTGTGAGTAAGATCCATTGAGCATAGTCAGATTTGCTTCTGAGTTAATGTGCCTAGGATTGCTCTTGTTCCCATTAGCTAGTGGGTCCAATCCTGTTAGAATTTCAGGGTGAAGGGCACTGCAGGATACAGCCAACATTTCCAGTCAGATATCAAGGGGAAGTTTCTTGCCAATGCAGTTGGGACTTTGGCATGATTTCTCATTGGGCAAAGAGCACCTGGGAATTGCCTAATTTACATAAAAAACATAATAATTACAGTAAGAAGACTCATAATCTATAAGTAGCAGGAAGGCACATTCCAATAGTGATAAAGAATTATAAAGTGGGGAAAGGACTCAAAAGTCATCTAGTTGAACCAGGATGAAGGAAGTTCATCACTGTGGCACTCTGAGAGGTGCTATCTATATCTATATATATATAATGCAAGTGTCTCTGCGTCCAGTCCGTGTGTCTCTGGGTTTGCGCTACTGCGCATGTGCCCCAGGGACACAGGGATTGGATGGAGAGAGATCGGGCGCGAGCAGCGTTGGCAGTTGAAGCGGGGCAGTTGAATCCGAACGCCGTGCTCCAGAAGAGAGGGGAGGCCAAGGAGGAAGGGCACGCTGCTGCTCTCGCCCAGCGGGAATCCCCAACAACAAGCGACGGCAGGGCCCTGAGCCCTCCCGCGCCGCCCGCATCAATTTTGGCCGCCGAGCGGCCTGATCCCGGGCTCCCGCGGCCCGCCAGGCCCAGCAGGAAGCCCAAGCAACAAGCGGCGGCGGCGGCAGGGCTCTGAGCCCCCCAGCGCCGCCCGCATCCATTTTGGCCACCGAGCGGCCTGATCCTGGACTCCCGCGGCCTGCCAGGCCCAGCGGGAGGCCCCCATGGCAAGCGGCGGCGGCAGAAGGGCCCTGAGCCCTTGCATGCCGCCGCCAATGAAGTGGGCCCGATCATCCTGATCCTGCCCCTCCAACTCAACCCTTCGGCTTACCTGACTTCCTGGAGACGCTCCTGGACCCTGGATGAACCTGGTAGGATGAGCTCACCCTGCCTCCCCAAAAATTTGACCACATATGTTCTAGCGCCCGTTATTTTAACGGGCTGAAACCACTAGTATATATTAAAATGTAAAAGGTGGATGTTTGTGACGGATCAATCTTCTCTGTAACCGCTTGACCGATTCCGTTGAAATTTGGACACAACGTTCCATGGCCATATGGGAGTGTTTGTACGTGCTTACATTGTACAGGTGGCACACCTTTCACAGGTAAAAATTTGATTTTGTGCAAAAAACATAGCGCCCTCCAGTGGACGTCAAAGACCACACATCTCATTTTACCTCCATACCCAGTGTGAAAAAGCAATCTGCACGCCATTAGGGAGTCCCTGGCTGCATCACTCCGTGGGTCGACCAATCTGGTCGGCCGGGGGGCATGGCCAAATAAACAAATAAATAATACAGTACACGTTTGGGACGTTGATGCTTCAGTGATGGCGGTGGTAGAGGGGCGGCGGCCACCTTGACCCAGTGCCAGATTTATGTATAGGCTAAGTAGGCTTTTGCAGTTCATCAAAACTATCCAGCATTATCAAGTTATAGGAAAACTGGTGCTATTAACAGTAATCCTTCTGGTTGGTTAATTGGTTCGGCAACTTCCATGCACAAGAAGTGTGATGCTATGCAAATCATTTCCCCCAAGAGTTACATAAATGATAACTAATCAGAGGCAGCTACAGGAGAGCTATGAGATTCAGGTGAGGGTCAGATGCCTTTTCAATCCCATCAGGTATATAACAGGAACACCTGGCCTGTCTTCTCTTCTCATGAGGTGGCCAAAGTATTGAGGCCTCAGCTTCAGGATCCGTCCTTCCAGTGAGCACTCAGGGCTGATTTCCTTAAGAATGGGCCTGCCAGTGAGTGCTCACTGGAAGGACAGATCCTGAAGCTGAGGCTCCAATACTTTGGCCACCTCATGAGAAGAGAAGATTCCCTGGAAAAGACCCTGATGTGGGGAAAGGTTGAGGGCACAAGAAGGGGGCGACAGAGGACGAGGTGGTTGGACAGTGTTCTCAAAGGTGGTTGGACAGTGTTCTCAAAGCTACTAACATCAAATCAGTGACTGGCAGAGGCTCTCCAGGATTTCAGGCAGGAGTCTCTCCATACTCTACCTGGAGATGCTGGAAACCGAACCTGGGACCTTCTGCTGGCAAGGCGCATGCTCTGTCACTGAGCTATGACACGTCCCCTAAGTAGCAGCTGGGGACAAAACAGCAAAGGCTAGCTTACGCGTGAATTTCCCAGGGCACTCTGGATGGACTTTTGATTTGATGCCCCAGCATTTGCGATCAAAGCAGAATTGTGGGGTTACATGCCTGGAAGTGGCCATGTGCTTGTGCCCTCAAGGTTGGGCCGGCTTAGGGAGACGGCAGGTTGCTTGGACCATGGCGCATAGGATGGGCCTATGGGTAGAGATCCGGGAAGCAGATTCCATGCTTATCTCCTGGTTGCAATGGGCAGTGTCTTCGATATTGCTCATATGCTATTCATAGCCCAGGACTGTGCCTCACGCTGCGTCACGAATGATACACTGGTTTCATGATAATTGCCCATCGAGAGAGGAACAGGGTGAGGCCCATTCCTCAGTGTGTCGAGAGCGGTGTCCTCTGTATTGTGGCAAAATGCCTGGGCTGCAGCCAGTTAATGTCTCCAAGTAATTTGGCTTCCAGCTGAGTAAATAATAGCTGTTATGGGGAGTGAGAAATTTGGAGCCAAGTTTATTCCCATTCCTTAGCCTTGGGTGTGAGTCCCACAGCAGTCCCATCGTTTTCCAATTGTTTTTGTCTCCTGCCCTCCTTTACTGACATTTGCACCCGTCCCTTTGCTGAACCGCACGCCAGTACTTCTAATGCGGAGCTTTCCAAACTGTGCGTCGCGAGACACATTAGCGTGTCAGCTGCAGTGTGTAGGTGTGTCGCGCAAACATTCCCCGTGTTCCTCCCGGGGCTGGAAAGGGTTTTTGCTAGCAAGACTGAATTACTGTGTCGCAAAATGATGCATGTCTAAAAAGTGTCACCAACGTGAAACGTTTGGAAAGCTCTATTCTAATGCCTGGGAAAGGGTATGCCTTAAATAACCAGCAGGAGAGACTACTCTCTCTCTCTCTCTCTCTCTCTCTCTCTCTCTCTCTCTCTCTCTCTCTCTCTCTCACACACACACACACACATTTATTTATTTATTTATTTATTTATTTCTGTTTTACAACTTAAAATACTCATTTTACATCCTTGAAATATCAATGACTTCCATTCTTCTCTTTGCATGGTTCATTTTACTACTACTACTACTACTACTACTACTACTACTACTACTTTATTATTTATACCCTTGCCCATCTGGTTGGGTTTCCCTAGCCACTCTGGGAGGCTCCAACAGAATATTAAAATACAATAGTCCGTCAAACATTAAAAGCTTCCCTAAACAGGGCTGCCTTCTGATGTCTTCTAAAAGTGAGATAGTTGTTTTCCTCTTTGACATCTAGTGGGAGGGCGTTCCATAGGGCGGGTGCCACTACCAAGAAGGCCCTCCGCCTGGTTCCCTGTAACTTGGCTTCTCGCAGCAAGGGAACCGTCAGAAGGCCCTGGACCTCATAAACCATATTATAAATCCCTGCATATTTTACAAAAACTATACCATTCAGTGTTCCATTGTCGCATCCATCAAAACTTGTTTACACTGTTGAATTTACTGTATCTTAATGCTGCCAGAATTTTCAGCTGCACACAATTATTTCCCATATATTCAATAAACGTTTTCCAATCTTTCCTAAACATATGTTTTTCTTGTTCTCATATTCTATATGTTAAGTCTGCAAGCTGCGCATATTCTGTCAACTTGAGTTGCCATTCTTTGCTTGGGACCTCACTCGTTTTTTTTGTGTGTGTGTTTTTTTTGGACTAACGAAAAAAGGACCGCATAGTAGCATACATAAACAACCTTTTTTGACACCTGGGAATTTCAGTCTGAATTATCCCCAACCGAAAGGACTTTGGGGTTTTTTGGACAGTACTTTTAGGTGTAGTGGTTAAGAGCGGTAGACTCGTAATCTGGGGAACCGGGTTCGCGTCTCCGCTCCTCCACCAGCAGCTGCTGGGTGACCTTGGGCTAGTCACAGTTCTTTGAAGTCTCTCAGCCCCACTCACCTCACAGAGTGTTTGTTGTGGGGGAGGAAGGGAAAGGAGAATGATAGCCGCTTTGAGACTCCTTCGGGTAGTGAAAAGCGGGATATCAAATCCAAACTCTTCTTCTTCTTCTTCTTCTTCTTCTTCTTCTTCTTCTTCTTCTTCTTCATGGATCATTTCCCAATACTCTTTTACCCTGGCTATTCTCCATCCTATGTTCACTTGATTGGCTTACATGTGCCAAAAGAGCTGGAACTAGATATTTTCAAAACAGTAGACCCTAACCTGCGCTAGTGGCTTTTCCCAAGCAACATTCTCACAGATGACTTTGAGCAAGATGTCTAACTTGCTCGAACCATCCTAGCTGCTCCAGGCACCATCATTTTCTAAATCTTGCCCCAAGCATAGCTGCTGTCTGTGCATTAGCTAAATCAGGGATAGGGAACCTGTCCGGATTTTGTTGGACTACAACTCCCATTATTCCTGGCAGTTGGCCATAACGAAGGCTAGGACTGATGGGAGTTGTAGTCACCAGCACAAAATTATATTCCGGCATTCTGGAGCTTGGTTCCTGGGTTTGAAAAATATGTGTGGCCTCGTGTGGCTAGAGATTCCTGGCCCAGCTGAAGGGGGAATCTTTGGGAGGAAGATTTGAACCAGCTCTCCTTTCTGTTAAGGTGGTGAGTAGGAAGAGGGTCCTATAGGGCAGCTGTAAAGGTAGGGGGAAATCTCTCGTTTCAGTTCTCCTTGTCTAGCTGTTCTGTTGCATGGTGGTTCTTGGCTGAAGAGACAACCACAACCTCACATACTTAAAAGGTAAAGGTATTAAGGACTATCTAAAAAATCGTGAAAAATTGGATATTTGAGCAGAATTAGCTTGTTGAATTGGCTTTAGCTAGTTGATGTTAGATAAAAATAGTATATAAGAAGTATTGTTATGAACGATTTGAATGTTTAGGAATGTTTTAGGATATGTAGTTTAAGTAATGAATTATATTTGATTAATTAATATCTTGAAGACTATTAAGAAGAGTGGTTGATGTTAAAAAATAGATACAAAGTTACTAAAGTATATTAATATTGAACGCAGTTGAGGGAACGGGGGAAGTCCCCCCCTAAAGAAGATAGAAACTAGAATTAAATAATGATAGTTTATTGTTCCTGTGTATGTAGGTATGTATAAGTTTTCTTTTATTTTTTGTCATTCTTGCTTAATGTGTTTATTATGTTTTCTTTGTTGTGTATTTGTGTGTGTATTGTGTTTCTGTTGTTTAATGTGAAAATAATAAAATATTTTTTAAAAAAAAGAAAAAAAAGGTAAAGGTAAAGGGACCCCTGACCATTAGGTCCAGTCGCAGACAACTCTGCTGTATCAAGGTGAGAGGGGCTTGGCCAAAAGCAGTCTCCTGGGCCAACTGGGGAGTCCTAGTGGATTCAAATAGCCCTGAGGGCCCGGGGTTCTTCACCCTTGCAAATACGTTGGCTGACTTTTGGAATTCATGGCTCCCCCGGCCACACAGGCATAGGGTATTTCCTCCACTTGGGAGTTCAGCTGAGAACAGAGAAGTAGCAAAAGGTACCCCAGGTGCCAACCTGGACTTCTTTTTCTCTCTTCCGCATTGGCAAGCGAAGTTCTAGCTTGTTTTCATTCACCACCTCACCCACACGTGACTCGCACCTGAGCTAAATTGCCGGCTAATATCTCCCTCCAGGAAGTCCAAGGTCCTCACATCGCACTGCCTCCCCTTCAGAATCCAGACGGCAGCCCTCGCTAGCGGTTGAGTCCGAACCAGACTTCTGAATTATCACAGAGACTTTTGAAGCTCACCAATGGGGAAAGTTCTGCCTCTTCTCCTCTTCTTCATCTCCCACTGTTCCACTTTCAGCTCTGAAGCAGGTGAGTGATGCTAAGGCCCTCAGGAAGCCTCCAAACAGATGGCGGGGGCCGGAGTGGCAGATATGCCTGCTTCTGCCTCTCTTTCAGAAAAGTGATTGCCAGGATGGCGCAGGAGGCTTCCAAGCAGGGTGTCCACTGAGGCCTCATCCAGGCTGCCTTTTGTACCATGTTTCAAGGCACTGGTCTGGTCTCTAAAGCTCCATGTCTGAGCAAGAGTGTCTGTGTTTCTTTTGGGGTGGGGTGGGGTGTCCTGGTGCTTTCTCTGGGAAAACCCACATTTGACTGCTGAATCAGAGCAAACGGCAATTGCGTGGCAATGTCCCTCCCTCCCCGAATGCATAATGACACATGAGACATTGTATAGATTTTAATGGGCGTAAAGGCCACAACTTTATTGATTACGGATGTTGAGCGGTATTGGCTTAGGCATTGGACCCTAACCACTATATCTGACCCCAACCCGCGTGTTGCAAGTACATGAAGGGTTAACCACCAAGGGGTGCCCCACTGATGCTTATCAAGTGGAACTCCCCTTGTGATCACCGTTGGGGCGTGCCTTAGGCCAGTGTTTTTCAACCACTGTTCCGCGGCACACTAGTGTGCCGCGA
The DNA here is from genome assembly GCF_009819535.1 of Lacerta agilis. Classification (NCBI taxonomy): domain Eukaryota; kingdom Metazoa; phylum Chordata; class Lepidosauria; order Squamata; family Lacertidae; genus Lacerta; species Lacerta agilis. Next base: position 40,207,400 of record NC_046325.1, read on the forward strand.
GATGTTGCCTGGTGTGCCGTGGGGAAAATTGTGTTTATTTGATTCCTATTCAAGAGGCCAAACTGCGGGAGGCAGTGAAGGATAGGCGTGCCTGGCGTGCTCTGGTCCATGGGGTCACGAAGAGTCGGACACGACTGAACGACTGAACAACAACAACATTCAAGAGAATTACTTTATATATAGTCAATATAGGCACAGAGTTAAATTTTTTAACATTTTCTAATGGTGGTGTGCCTCGTGATTTTTTTCATAAAACAAGTGTGCCCTTGCCCAAAAAAGGTTGAAAAACACTGCCTTAGGCCCTAACCTCCCTAGGCTTCGGACAGGGCCACACCCCCGGAAACCTTTAACGGAATACCCTTCCAATGAGTGGCAGGTAATGGCGCTACCTCCCCTTTTCACCTCTATTGATGTTGTCCAATGCTTAACCGCCAAACCAAAAGTTGTGACGAGTTGCTACGAGGTAGGTGAAAAAAACCCCGATTTGGCTAGCCCAAATGGGGAAAAGTCCTACCAGCCCCCCCCCCAGCCAACTGGGGCGACCAACCAAAGTCCATAGCAAGGTCAAGGGCTAACCTAAAGGGTGGGTGGGCGGGAGAACCGGTGAGGCTGGGGGGCAGAGAAGGAGAGGGGGAAGGATTCCCACCGTCTCCAAGTTAAAGGGATGCCAGCCACGCCCCTCCGCTGACCGGATTGGTCGGCCTTCGGGGGGGGGACGGCGGAAATCCAGCCAATCGCGCAGGGGCTGTGCCTCAGCCCCTGTGGGCGTGTTCGGGTTGTGACACCCGCAACGCCACCTCCTGCTCATGTGCGGAAGTGGCTTTGTGCATTTTTTAAATAAATAAAATTTGTACACCACCCTATACCCATAGATCTCATAAAATGACAAAAAAAAAATTCTCTAGGTCTCCTGACAATCTCAATTTATTTTACAAATTAAGGTCCTCCCCTCCTTTTGTGAGGGGGAGAAGACTAGTTGGTTGGCAGAGGGGAGAGGGTTGTTTTAGGGGAGTTCTTCCTGCTTTTTAGTCCATGTTTAATTTGCTTTGTGGGTAAAGGTGTTTTGCAACACGGTGAAGAGTGGGGCAGATTCTGACTACCGCCTGTTTTGCTTCTATGTAGTGGATGTTTTGTGGTACCCAGGACACTTTTTCAAATTTCCAAATCTGCAGTGGGCCCCACAAAGGTTGAGGACCTCCAATCTGAGTATTTTAGTTCAATATGGATTAGAGAGGTCAGAGGGGATTCTCTGATGATCAGTCTCATAAGATGGTCTCACTGGACTTCACATCCTCTAGAAAATGAACAACGTCCACACCCTTCAGGGAATCTCACAGATTTTCAATACAATCTGATGGGTCCTATGTTGATCTTGTGTCATCCTTATAGAACTCTTTTGTTTCACTGTTGAATAATCATAGTACAAAATGTATTGGGATTTAAGAGACCTGTCGTTCCTTTTACAACATATAAACCTGCACTGCTCCCTCAAATCCTTCAGAAATAGAAACAGATTTCAGGCCTCAAAAAGAACCTTTGAATTTAAGAAATCCAGACTAGCTCATTAAAGGTAAGGAGCCAGAGTGACATGGCGAGTATTGACTTTGCTGTTTTGACAGGTGGATTCAGAGATGAAGTCAGAGACAAAATTCACACCCAGGATCTTGAAAAATGGGAAACACAGTTGATGGGAAAAGAGGAAGACAGAAAAGGCCAGAAAGCAGCACTTGATTCCAGACATACCAGAGATCTCAAGATGGACATGTCTCCTGCCATCAATGACACACAAAGTCAGAATCCCAGCACAGCCACAATACACACAAGCACAGAAGAAAGGACCGAATCTGTTTTTTCAACTTCCACACCAGAAAAAACAACTTTCCCCTCACCCGACACCAGCAGTGCAACTGAGTACACCATCTCAGAGTCCACTGATGCCATCACCGCCTCAGCTTTCACAAGCGTGGCACCAGAGGACACAACTTTTTCCTCACCAGTCACCAGCAGCACAACTGAAGACACCACCTCAGAGTCCACTGATGCCAGCACCGTCTCAACTGTCACAAGTGTGACACCAGAGGACACAACTTTTTCCTCACCAGTCACCAGCACCACAACTGAAGACATCACGTCAGAGACCACTGATGCCAGCACCGTCTTAACATTTACAAGCGTGGCACCAGAGGACACAACTTTCTCCTCACCAGTCACCAGCAGCACATCCGAAGACATCACCTCAGAGTCCACTGATGCCAGCACCGTCTCAACTTTCACAAGTGTGGCACCAGAGGACACAACTTTCTTCTCACCAGTCACCAGCAGCACATCCGAAGACATCACCTCAGAGTCCACTGATGCCAGCACCGTCTCAACTTTCACAAGCGTGGCACCAGAGGACACAACTTTCTCCTCACCAGTCACCAGCAGCACATCTGAAGACATCACCTCAGAGTCCACTGATGCCAGCACCATCTCAACTTTCACAAGCGTGGCACCAGAGGACACAACTTTCTCCTCACCAGTCACCAGCAGCACATCTGAAGACATCACCTCAGAGTCCACTGATGCCAGCACTGTCTCAACTTTCACAAGCGTGGCACCAGAGGACACAACTTTCTCCTCACCAGTCACCAGCAGCACATCCGAAGACATCACCTCAGAGTCCACTGATGCCAGCACTGTCTCAACTTTCACAAGCGTGGCACCAGAGGACACAACTTTCTCCTCACCAGTCACCAGCAGCACACCCAATGACATCACCTCAGAGTCCACTGATGCCAGCAGCGTCTCAACTTTCACAAGCGTGGCACCAGAGGACAGAACTTTCTCCTCAACAGTCACAAGCAGCACACCCGATGACATCACCTCAGAGTCCACTGATGCCATCACCGTCTCAACTTTCACAAGCGTGGCACCAGAGGACACAACTTTCTCCTCACCAGTCACCAGCAGCACATCTGAAGACATCACCTCAGAGTCCACTGATGCCAGCACCGTCTCAACTTTCACAAGCGTGGCACCAGAGGACACAACTTTCTCCTCACCAGTCACCAGCAGCACATCTGAAGACATCACCTCAGAGTCCACTGATGCGAGCACCGTCTCAAGTCTCACAAGCGTGGCACCAGAGGACACAACTTTCTCCTCACAAGTCACCAGCAGCACATCCGAAGACATCACCTCAGAGTCCACTGATGCCAGCACCGTCTCAACATTCACAAGCGTGGCACCAGAGGACACATCTTTTTCCTCACCAGTCAATAGCAGCACATCCGAAGACATCACCTCAGAGTCCACTGATGCCAGCACCGTCTCAACATTCACAAGCGTGGCACCGGAGGACACAACTTTCTCCTCACCAGTCACCAGCAGCACACCCGATGACATCACCTCAGAGTCCACTGATGCCAGCACCGTCTCAACTTTCACAAGCATGGCACCAGAGGACACAACTTTCTTCTCACCAGTCACCAGCAGCACATCCGAAGACATCACCTCAGAGTCCACTGATGCCAGCACCGTCTCAACTTTCACAAGCGTGGCACCAGAGGACACAACTTTCTCCTCACCAGTCACCAGCAGCACATCCGAAGACATCACCTCAGAGTCCACTGATGCCATCACCGTCTCAAATTTCACAAGCGTGGCACCAGAGGACACAACTTTCTCCTCAACAGTCACCAGCAACACAAGCGAAGACATCACCTCAGAGTCCACTGATGCCATCACCGTCTCAACTTTCACAAGCGTGGCACCAGAGGACACAACTTTCTCCTCACCAGTCACCAGCAGCACATCTGAAGACATCACCTCAGAGTCCACTGATGCCAGCACCGTCTCAACTTTCACAAGCGTGGCACCAGAGGACACAACTTTCTCCTCACCAGTCACCAGCAGCACATCTGAAGACATCACCTCAGAGTCCACTGATGCGAGCACCGTCTCAAGTCTCACAAGCGTGGCACCAGAGGACACAACTTTCTCCTCACAAGTCACCAGCAGCACATCCGAAGACATCACCTCAGAGTCCACTGATGCCAGCACCGTCTCAACATTCACAAGCGTGGCACCAGAGGACACATCTTTTTCCTCACCAGTCAATAGCAGCACATCCGAAGACATCACCTCAGAGTCCACTGATGCCAGCACCGTCTCAACATTCACAAGCGTGGCACCGGAGGACACAACTTTCTCCTCACCAGTCACCAGCAGCACACCCGATGACATCACCTCAGAGTCCACTGATGCCATCACCGTCTCAACTTTCACAAGCATGGCACCAGAGGACACAACTTTCTTCTCACCAGTCACCAGCAGCACATCCGAAGACATCACCTCAGAGTCCACTGATGCCAGCACCGTCTCAACTTTCACAAGCGTGGCACCAGAGGACACAACTTTCTCCTCACCAGTCACCAGCAGCACATCCGAAGACATCACCTCAGAGTCCACTGATGCCAGCACCATCTCAGCTTTCACAAGCGTGACACCAGAGGACACAACTTTCTCCTCACCAGTCACCAGCAACACAACCGAAGACATCACCTCCACTGATGCCAGCACCGTCTCAACTTTCACAAGTGTGGCACCAGAGGACACAACTTTCTCCTCACCAGTCACCAGCAGCACATCTGAAGACTTCACCTCAGAGTCGACTGGTGCCTCAACCTATATTACCACCACCACAACAATTTTCACCAATAATTCAACAATAGTTAGTGACATGACAACACCAGAAGTTAGTACCATTAATTCTACCGTATCTCCTCCTGCAACACCCACGAACCCAGATACCCAGAGCAGCCACACAACTACTCCTCAAGGTAAGCATCACTCCTTCTTTGTGAATACTTTATTTTTAAGAGGGTTCTTCTTGCCCCGTCTCCCAAACTGGAACATCAAGATAGCTTCTGAATTGGTTTGCGGGGACCCAGTCATGAGGTCCCTCTTTGGATTCCAGGTATCAGGGCACTAGAACCATTCAGTCTTCCTTGTTTAATGGTGCCTCTTCCTTTAATATGGTGTCTACCCAAAGAATGAGAGTGTCCTGAATTTTCTTCCTTTCTCCAGGGACACACGCAAGTCCTCCTTATTTCCCTCTGTGCGGATCCTTTGGGATTTCTTTCATCATGGGGCATCCTCATGTAGACATGCCTTCCCCCCGCCTTCCTCCACAGGATCATTTTCTCCTTCTTCCTTGTATCCCCTTGTCCCCAATCTTCAGTACGATCTCCAGTCTCGATAGAGCCAAGTCTGGCCTCAGTCTCTGCATCTGTTACCCAGGAGCTTGAGTGGAGATGCCATAGCTGGGGGGGGGGGGTCTTCCGTCTATCTGCTGGCTTTGGAGATCAAAGCTTGTGTGCCCACAAGCTTTGCCCCTTGTTGTTTTTCAGTCATTCAGTCGTGTCTGACTCTTCGTGACCCCATGGACCAGAGCACGCCAGGCACGCCTATCCTTCACTGCCTCCCGCAGTTTGGCCAAACTCATGTTAGTAGCTTTGAGAACACTGTCCAACCACCTCGTCCTCTGTCGTCCCCTTCTCCTTGTGCACTCCATCTTTCCCAACATCAGCGTCTTTTCCAGGGAGTCTTCCCTTCTCATGAGGTGGCCAAAGTACTAGAGCCTCAACTTCAGGATCTGTCCTTCCAGTGAGCACTCAGGGCTGATTTCTTTAAGGATGGATGAGTTTGATCTTGCAGTCCCTAGCACTACCCCAAAGCCAATATGGGACTTGTGTCGTGCTCAGGCAATAAACACAGTCAACTCAGACATCCTTGAAAGGGGGTTAAGGAAAATCCATGAAGGAGAAAAGACTATCAACAGCAACTAGTCATGCAAGCTCAACTTTCAGATGCAACACGCCTCTTTTGTACCAGTTGCAGAACAAAACAGATTGCCAGACTAGATAGGCCTTTGGCGTGGTCCAGCACAGCTCTACATATGTTCTTTTGCCCTTCCTTTTATCTCAGTACAATCAAAAACCCTGCAACTGAATTGTTGACAGGTGGGTGCGATACATTGCCTGCAAAGCATATGCAGGTGAAACTCGAAGAATTAGAATATCGTGGAAAGGTTCATTTCTTTCAGTAATTCAACTTGAAAGGTGAAACTGATATATGAGATAGACTCGTGACATGCAGAGCGAGGTATGTCAAGCCTTTATTTGTTATAATTGTGATGATTATGGCGCACAGCTGATGAGAACCCCAAATTAACAGTCTCAACTTTGGGGTTTTCATCAGCTGTGCGCCATAATCATCACGATTGTAACAAACAAAGGCTTGACATATCTCGCTTTGCATGTCATGAGTCTATCTCATATGTTAAACTGCAGTAGCTAATGAAAACAATTGCTTACATAAATGGACTTTCCCACAATATTCTAATTTTTCGAGTTTCACCTGTGTATGTGTACTTCTTTTAAGACCATTTTCTCCACCTACTCCCTTTAAAGCAGGGGTCAGCAAGGTTTACCTCACGTGGGCCGTTTCACTCCCACGGAGATCGCTCCGTGGGCTGGAGCGCGCCTGTGTAGATGCAATTTCTGGCGTCTGCGCAGACGCAATTTCCGGTGCCGTGGAAGCGAGTCCCTGCTCCGCGCTGTGCCGGTTTAGCGCAGCGCGCAGGGACTCACCGAGCGAGCGGCTCGGTTCGGGGGCAGCTTGTGGGCCTTTTAAATGACCCCCCCATGGGCCATTTGTGGCCCATGGGCCGCAGATTGCTGACCCCTGCTTTAAGGGGCTAATGGCATGGGTGTGCTGTGTCTTCCTTTTTTTCTTCTGAAATAATTTTTGTTTGATTTTACAAGTGTAGAATTATAACAATACAAAACACATACCCATATTTAGAGATTTCTCCGAATCTCAAGACTTCCCACCTTCCCCTCCATGGGTCCTATTGTCAACCTTTTCAACTGCATTACATAATCCATATCTTATGTCTCTCCATTTTATCCATAATATTTGCTACATTGCAAGTGTTACTGCAATCCTGCTAATGTTTTCATCTGCTTACAGTGGTCTCTCAAGTAAATTATAAATTCTTCCCATTATTTATTAAAGTTTTGGTTTTCTTGGTTCCTGAGCTTTCTGGTCAGTTTTGCCATTCCAGCATAATCCATCGGATTGGTTTGCCATTTTTCTCTGGCAGGGACTTTGTCTTCTTTCCATCTCTGGGCTAGTAACATCCGTGCAGCTGTTGTTGCATACATGAAGAGTCTTTTCTGCTCCGTAGGAATATTTATTACCTACAATTCCTAATAGAAAAGCTTCTGGGGTTTTTTGGTTTTTTTTACAAACGTTGTTTTAAACATTTTTGAACCATAAAATATCCTGCTGAGCTCCCCTCTTTACCTAGTCCCCCTTCCCCCTATGCTCTCCTTACTCTTCCCCAAGGAACCCCCAAGAAAAACAAAGACATCTTTCTAGGGGAGGAAAAGTGACACGTCTCCCCAAAGTCCATTATGTGGGAGGAAAAATGAGATGCGTAGCCCACACGTGGTAATTACACATGTGAGTAATTAACAAAAGAATAAGCTGAACACCTGGTTTGCACACTCTCCAGTGGGAGAGAGCCCCCAGGAAGGTTTAAAACAGGCAAAATTAAACAGCAGTATAGAAATAGACTTGAAAGAGAAGTTGCTGAATTACAACTTATTACTAAACTGAAAACTATGGAGAGACCTGGTCTGAATAGAGATGTTGGATTCTTGTCTCATTACACATGCTGAAGCGATTTTTGGTCATCTGCATACTATCCCTTGCTTCTTCCTGTAGGACTAATTGCAGTCGTTAACAGTCGTCAACAGGTTTACCATACCCATTGAGTCAATCACCCATCTCCTACTGCCCTTCTGAGAAAAACCCCACCCCACCCTCCCACTATATATAAGGGTCTGGTGACTTCTGTTTCAGTGTATCATTACAGTGTTCGCCCGTCCCCACCCCCAATATCTCCGCTTCTGGCAATGAACAGACCACACTGTTAAGTACGTTTAAAATGCTTTACTTACAAAATCAAAATGGCTTGATTCATGCCTGCATGGGTGCAAAACGCACAATCTCATTTCAAACATGTGGTCTGAGCAAGACACCCCTGTCCTGATTGGTTACATGGCTGGAACACAGTGAGAGAAAGGAAGAGAAGCAACTTCACTTCCTTCCTCACGGAGGTAAGGGGGTGTGACCTAGATGAGTCTGGTCTTAACCCCTTCATGCACTAACTAGCACTCCTGCATAGTTATGTTTGACTGCAATTTCCCACACATTCTACTCCCCCGTCCTTTAAGCCTGCTTTCCACGACTCGTTGCCTCTCCTGGCGTTTTGCACTGCAGCTCCTATCATCCCTGCCCATTGGGCTCGGTAAAGCTGGCTAGGGTTGATGGGAGCTGGAGTCTACCACATATGGAGGGTGCCGGGTTGGGGTATACTGATTTAAGCTGTGTTCCCCCTGTCGTTTTAAGGGATTCTGTTGTGGTGGGTGGAGTTTACTTCCCCACATTTCTTCTTTACAGAGATTGCTGCTTCTCTCTTCCAGCAAACGAATGTGAAAATGGAGGAACTTACGATGGTGTTAAGTGTCTGTGCCTTGACAATTTCTTCTATGGGCCGAGGTGTGAATTTGCTGCCGATGATATCGTTTTGGCTACATGTAAGTGGAACTAAGAGCTGCCTGACCCTATTCTTCCAATCTAGTAGAAACTCCTGCCCTGCCCAGTAGCTTTTGTGTTGAGAAAGACCAGGTCATCAACACACCCTCCAACATCCCTCAGATGAAAACAGGGACATTTCTCACTCCCTGCCAACTGACCTTCCTCGCCCGCCCCCATTTATTTTTGCCCCCTCCCCAGAGCATTTTCTGTCAGAAGAAAGGCAAGTGCCACAACCACATAGGTAAAGGTAAAGGACCCCTGGACGGTTAAGTCCAGCCAAAGGCGATGATGGGGTTGCGGCACTCATCTCGCTTTCATGCCAGGGAGCCGGCGTTTGTCCACAGACAGCTTTCCGAGTCATGTGGCCAGCATGACTAAACCGCTTCTGGCGCAACGGATCACCGTGATGGAAACCAGAGAGCACGGAAACGTCGTTTACCTTCCCGTCGCAGCAGTACCTATTTATCTACTTGCACTGTTGTGCTTTCGAACTGCTAGGTTGGCAGGAGCTGGGGCAGAGCAACGGGAGCTCACTCCATCATGGGGATTCATACCGCCGACCTTCTGATCGGCAAGCCCAAGAGGCTCAGTGGTTTAGAGCACGACACCAATGGGACACAGCACACATCCTGGGGGGGGGGGGGAACCTTAATCCCTATTTTATTTTATTCTTTGGTACATTTACAAAAAGAAAAACACATGCCAATAAATCAGCTTTAGTAAAGGGCAAGATTAGATGCAGATGCACAAAGCATTTATATATATATAAAAATGGGACAAAAGCCAGCTCATCTTCCTCCCCAAGCTCAGGAGCAGCAGCACTGGCGGGGGAAATAGGGACATTCCGGGATCAAATCAGAAGCTGGTATGGTTTTCGTAACTCCGGGACCGTTCCTGGAAAATCAGGACATTTGGAGGGTATACATCAGGTGGTCCTCGTATCCCATGGACCGGAGCTGACCAATTCTAGGGTAGACAGGTTTTTAGTCACATGGCTAGAGGCCCCCAAGATGGGACTCTAAGATGCTGGCACAGCTTCTTCACTTTAGGAGGACCAATTTGCACAATCTGAAGAAGCGTGCATGCACATACCAATAACAAACCTCACCTGGAATACTGTGTCCAGTTCTGGGCACCACAGTTCAAGAAGGATACTGACAAGCTGGAACGTGTCCAGAGGAGGGCAACCAAAATGGTCAAAGGCCTGGAAACAATGCCTTATGAGGAACGGCTTAGGGAGCTGGGTATGTTTAGCCTGGAGAAGAGAAGGTTAAGGGGTGATATGATAGCCATGTTCAAATATATAAAAGGATGTCATATAGAGGAGGGTGAAAGGTTGTTTTCTGCTGCTCCAGAGAAGCGGACACGGAGCAATGGATTCAAGCTACAAGAAAGAAGATTCCACCTAAACATTAGGAAGAACTTCCTGACAGTGAGAGCTGTTCGGCAGTAGAATTTGCTGCCAAGGAGTGTGGTGGAGTCTCCTTCTTTGGAAGTCTTTAAGCAGAGGCTTGACAGCCATTTGTCAGGAATGCTTTGATGGTGTTTCCTGCTTGGCAGGGGGTTGGACTGGATGGCCCTTGTGGGCTCTTCCAACTCTATAATTCTATGATTCTATGATTCTAAACTTAGTTGGTCTCTAAGGTGCTACTGGAAGGAATTTTTTTACTTTTTATTTTGTTTCGACTACGGCAGACCAACACGGCTACCTACCTGTAACAATGCCCAGCTTTGACCAATAAACTGGAAGCAAGCTTGCAAGTTATGTGGGAATGTTGTGGGTAACAGGAGAGGATATATTGATTAATATTATCCTTCCTAACTCGTGCTAGCAAGTTTCTTTATACAGCTGAGTGCATTCCCCCTTTGCACAGTCAGAAGCTGGTTGCAGACTCGTGTGAATCTCTTAAGATAATAAGCAATTCAATCTGGCTTGCCCAGATTGAGATATGATCTATTACTCCTGGTAAGACCCCTTTGATCTCCCCTAAAAGAATAAAGACACAACAGTCTTATTATAAGTACCCAAAAAGAAGTTTTACTCATGATCAGTCAGTGCACAGTGTGATCCCTGAAGGCAGGCTTTGGGCTTAAAGTTACAAATATGTATAAACAGGTCTACCCCTTATGGGAGATAACCTAGTCCAGTCCAGGTGAAGCAGGAAGCAGGCAGGACGAAAAAGAAGGGAGGTGGCTACGTGACTTGGCCTTTTACCAGGTCTGGAAAGCTCACGCCCACCTACTAGTCACATGCAAAAGGAAGGATGCTCCAGACCAGGTGTAACAGGAAGTTGAACTTGCTGGACCAACATTCCCCATGCAAGTTCATTCTAGGCAAACAGGAAACGTTGTACTTGACTGCTCCAGAGGATTACATCCCACAAGTTACACAGACCTTGTCTTCAGCATTTTAAGTAGAAATAAGAATTTTTTTAAAAAAAAATCAAAGCTGATGGCTGGTGTGAGGAACCTGCTGTTCTTGTTACAGGTAGGTAGCCGTGTTGGTCTGCCATAGTCAAAACAAAATAAAATAATTCCTTCCAGTAGCACCTTAGAGACCAGCTAAGTTTGTTCTTGGTATGAGCTTTCGTGTGCATGCACACTTCTTCAGATACACTGAAGCGGAAGTCACCAGATTGTTCTTGCCTTTCAAGGTTTGACAGCTGCTTTGCTGGGAAGCTCCTGGTCCCTGCTGCTAGTGTGGGTCTCTCTCTTTCTCTCTGTTTTAGTAAATGTGTCCATGGAATTTGCTGCCAAGGTGAAGATCACCAACAGGGTGTACCAAAAGGAATACGACGACACAAACTCGACACCGTTTAAAGATCTGGAGAAAGAATTTAAGGAGGAGGTAACTTTTGCCGCTGTCACCTGAAAAGGTCTTTCTCATTTTATTTCCTTCCCCACATGCCTTTGTTTATGAAGATATTCTGTGTTTCCCCCACCCCGACATTATAGATGGGGCAAATTTACAAGAATGTGGACGGATACCGCGATGTGAAGATAGTGAGTGTGATGTGAGTACCTGAGGCAGAGACCAGCTTGCGAGAGATATATAGTACAGTTCCCCAATGGCCTAGTGAACCCACCAGGGACAGAGTAATTGTAACTGCATTTCATCCATCCACTGCAATTATTAAGTTTGCAGGTGATACTACCATAATGGGTCTAATTACAGGTGGAGATGAATCAGCGTACAGGGGGGAGGTTCAAAACGTATCTACATGGTGCCTAGAGAAAAACTTGCACCTAAATATTAGCAAGACCAGGAGATTGTGTTGGACTTTCGGAGGAAGAGAGGGGAACTAGCCCCGTTGTATATCGGGGAGGGGGGGCGTTGTGTGGAGAGAGTCTCTTCCTTTAAATTCCTGGGAGTTTACCTTAGTGAATGTTGTAACGATGGGTTAGTGATTTCAGTAAGTGATTTCAGCTCTGACATAGCAGGCAGGAGACAGCTTCTTCATGTGACACTCTTTATTTAGGCAAACAAGACTGGGGAACTGAGGAGAGGGATGCTACATTTATAGGGACAGAAAGACTGGCTAGAAAGGATGCATTTTGGAAAAACAATCTCAAGCAATCACAAAGCTGCCTTTTGGTGGGAACCAGTAAGACTGAGGATCCAAATGCAGCAACTTGAATGAACCAATAGTAGCTGTTCCTTCTGGAACAGGAAGGCAATTACTTTCCCCTAATGTGAATACAGACAATAGTAATACAGATATTATAACCCTTGAATCAATACACAACAGTGAAGACCTCACTTGGAAAAACAATATAACTCAGGTGTTTAGGAAGGCCCAACAGAGACTCCATTTCCTCAGGGTCTTGCGAAAGAACAATGTTAAAGAACAATTGATGACCTCCTTCTACCGCTCCACAGTAGAAAGTGTCCTCTCATATTGTATCACAGTGTGGTACGTTGGCTTGACACCCTTTAGAGGGTGGTGAACCCAGCCCATGATATCATGGGCTGTCCCCTGAGCCCGCTAGATGACATCGCAAGGGATCGATGCCTTAGGAGAGCGAGAAAAATTTTCAGGGAAGATTCACACCCCGGCCAGCACCTCTTTAATCTTCTACCCTGGAGATATAGAAGTATAATCAGTTGCACCAACAAAATGGCGGCTCAGCACCTGAGATGTTGTACTCCCTCGACTATTGTTTTAGCAATGGCAGCATCGACGTGAACTTCACAATCATCATGGAAATCAATATGCCAAACAACGTCAGTGCTATCGATAGAGAGGTCGGCAACCGGACAAAGGAGTTTGTGAAGCAACTGGAACATGCCAGCGCAAGGGACTGTACCCAGCAGCCGCAAGGTAAGTTCTGAAGAACAGAGTTCCAGTTTTAATATTGCTTCCAGGGACTTAGCTATAAGGTTTTGTTTCCTTAGCATCAAATAACACCAGAGGCTTATGGTCCCTTTATGAACAAATATTCAGATATGTATATATGTTTGCCCTCTGGGAAGTGATACACAGTGACACATCTCTTGGTTACATCAAGAAAGGACTATTCAATGTTGGAGAGAGAAGGTTTGGGAAGAGATTATTGATCTTTCCTGGCAGAGTTAGCAGAATGGTTGATTGCTATGTGAATACTTGGTTGGATTTTACATCTGCCCTCATCTAAAAGTAAAGGTAAAGGACTCCTGACAGTTAAGTCCAGTTGCGAACGACTCTGGGTTTGCGGCGCTCGTCTCACTTTACTGGCTGAGGGAGCCGACGTTTGTCCCCAGACAGTTTTTCTGGGTCATGTGGCCAGCATGACTAAGCCACTTCTGGCAAAACCAGAGCAGCACACGGAAACACCGTTTACCTCAGTGTTTTTCAACCACTGTTCCGCGGCACACTACTGTGCCGCGAGATGTTGCCTGGTGTGCCGTGGGAAAAAATTGTTTATTTGATTCCTATTCAAGAGAATTACTTTATATATAGTCAATATAGGCACAGAGTTAAATTTTTTAACATTTTCTAATGGTGGTGTGCCTCGTGATTTTTTTCATGAAACAAGTGTGCCTTTGCCCCAAAAAGGTTGAAAAACACTGGTTTACCTTCTTGCCGGAGCGGTACCTATTTATCTACTTGCACTTTGACGTACTTTCAAACTGCAAGGTTGGCAGGAGCTGGGACCGAGCAACAGGAGCTCACCCCGTTGTGGGGATTCAAACCGCCTACCCTAGGCTCTGTGGTTTAGACCCCATGAAAATACTTAGGCTAGAATAAATCACAGACACCTAGCAAATAAGTGAAGTTTTTACTTACAGAGTTCCAGTAGTTCCAGTAAACAAGTCTCATCCATCGGCAGTAAAAGTAGTGAAAAAGAAAGGTTCCAAACGATTTAAAAAGCAAAGAATTTGGCTTCATTACAAAAAATATCATGCAGTCTTCGTGTTAGCAAAGACATGCAGGCTGTGTAAATATCCAAGCTAGGGAGATTTACCCGTGTGTGTGTTTTGTTGAGCTGGTTTGATGTTTGCTCCGATTTAACACTAGAAAGTGGATGGGCTTTTCCCTGGAAAAGGAGTGGGGCCAGAGGAAAACTGCTCAGACCTGTGCATTTGGTGTAGTAAGTGTGGATTAAGCGGAAAACGGAAAACTGCTTGGAGCCATGTTTTCCAGGCAAGTGACAAGCAGAGGTGTGGACGAGTCCTGTCTTTGTGACACATGTTAGATAGTTTAGGATGCGCTGGGTACAAATAATAATAATAATAATAATCATCATCATCATCTTCTTCTCCTTCTTGTTCCAGACTTCTGTTTCCGTGTTTTAGTGCCCCCCGCTCCGATTAGAAATTTTTCGGCAGAAGGTGAGTTCTAGATATGGGAATGGGAGGGAGAAGGGAGAATCTCTTCAAGTCCCCTTATGCTGCATTTGCAGTATTGTCCCCATAGCTGAGGGAGTGGGGGACCTTGGGCTGGAGGGTCAAATGCCTCATGCCTCTCTTTCTGGACATTGGGATTCTCGCCCAAGCCACGGCCACGCCCCTCAAGAAACAGCCCTCACAAGCCCAGATTCAAGTGTTCCTTCAGTGCTTTCGCCTGGCTAGGACGTGATAATGCCAATTGCTTTCCTGGATGGAGAGGTGCAGGCCATGCACATATAGAGAAACCTCTGGCTTTTGCCTGGCTAGAATATGGCTTCTCCATTCAAGGGTAACAATCACATCTATGGCTTCTTTCTTTCTTTCTTTCTTTCTTTCTTTTTATTATTATTTTGACGAAGTAATAATCATAAATAAATAAGAATAAAAATGTGCACCCTTGCCACCGAGGCCATTCCATTGTAACTATCCAACCTCCCAAAATTTCAACACCTCTTGCGATGGTTTGACCCCTTTCCATTTTAACAGTACAAGTTCTACAAACACCTTCCATATCTCCTCAAAATCATTTCACCTGCATATTCCCTTCTCACCTTAATGTTGTTGTTGTTGTTCAGTCGTTCAGTCGTGTCCGACTCTTCGTGACCCCATGGACCAGAGCACGCCAGGCACGCCTATCCTCCACTGCCTCCCGCAGTTTGGCCAAACTCATGTTAGTAGCTTTGAGAACACTGTCCAACCACCTCATCCTCTGTCGTCCCCTTCTCCTTGTGCCCTCCATCTTTCCCAACATCAGGGTCTTTTCCAGGGAGTCTTCTCTTCTTATGAGGTGGCCTCATGAGTATTGGAGCCTCAACTTCAGGATCTGTCCTTCCAGTGACCACTCAGGGCTGATTTCTTTGAGAACGGATAGGTTTGATCTTCTTGCAGTCCATGGGACTCTCAAGAGTCTCCTCCAGCACCATAATTCAAAAGCATCAATTCTTCGGCGATCAGCCTTCTTTATGGTCCAGCTCTCACTTCCGTACATTACTACTGGGAAAACCATAGCTTTAACTATACGGACCTTTGTCGGCAGGGTGCCACCTTAATGGGACGTGTTAATTTGTCATTAATAGCTATCTCCCACACCTCTTTATACCATTCTTCCATTTTATATTCTGCTTGCCCCTTGCACTTCCTAGCTATCATAATCCGTGCAGCTGTCAATGAATTTGTGAGCAAGTCCTTCATAGCCTGCGAACCTTCCACCCCATCGTAAATTGATAATAATGCAACCTCTGGACTTCTGGTCAGCTTTAACCCAGTGATTTCTGTTATCTCCTTAGACACCCTTTGCCAGAAAAATTGTACATATTTACACTCCAACCACATGCTGGCATCCCCTCCAACATAACACAGAATATT
Source organism: Lacerta agilis (assembly GCF_009819535.1). Lineage (NCBI taxonomy): Eukaryota > Metazoa > Chordata > Lepidosauria > Squamata > Lacertidae > Lacerta > Lacerta agilis. The sequence goes on from NC_046325.1 coordinate 40,223,286, forward strand.
CCTTGTTTATTTGATTTAATCTGACTGGTGTTAAACACCACCTCCAAACGAATTTGTAATAATTTTCTTTTATAATTATATCTATGGCTTCTCCAATTTTTGCTTCAGGCCCTGCCGGCTACTGTCCTGCAGCCTCCAAAACGTTTCCCACAAGGCAGTGCAGCCCTTGGGACACTGAAAAATGTCCCCTCCGCCCGCCATTGCCTGTCCATTCAGAGCAGACACAGCCATGTCTAAACCAGTTGTCCTCAGAAAATGCCAATGGAAGCAGGTAGCCCTGCCCAGTGTGACTGGACCATGCTCTGCCCAGCATTACCTGCCCTCCACTGCCATTTCATGGCTGGACAGGTTTGCGTCTCGACCCTGCAGAGTCCGGGCTCCTGCCCAACCGAAAGAGCTGCCACGTAGAATGCATTTTTGTCACCTACTAACGTTCATAATCACATATTGTGAACCCCGGCATGTGTGTCTACACATGCAGCCACGGAGATGTGGCGATCATGGCTGCGCTTTGTTGTTCAGTCGTTCAGTCGTGTCCGACTCTTCGTGACCCCATGGACCAGAGCACGCCAGGCATGCCTATCCTTCACTGCCTCTCGC